>NC_133827.1:11828181-12131212 GCF_047830755.1 Zonotrichia albicollis
CAGAGTGTCTGAGTACCCAGGCCACTCATAGCCATTGGCTACCTTAGCAAGCTTATTGGATATCAGCTCTTTAGTGATTATCAGCTCTCTTCTTATTCCCGCTCTTTGCTTGCTGAGGCGCCTTGCAGGCTAGTCAGGAAGCAGACGCTGTGAGAGAGAGGAAAAAAACGTCCTGGGGTTCCACAGCGATGGTTTTATTGAGGGGTCTGTGTAGGGTTCCAGCGACGGCTCTTCTAACCAGAATGAGCTAAAACAGCCCCTTTTTATAGGTTATAAGTGGATCCAAACTTGTCCTATAGTAGGGGTTAGGGGAAAGTGACTTATGGGGTTACAGAGATAAGCTGGGGTCCGAAAGGCGGAAGACAGGAGCTTCTTTTGCTATTTCATCATGACTTAGCAATTCCAACCGTTAAGCCTCAGCCCTCCATGGGGCCCTACCCAGCTTGGAGCCTGCTACAGTGGGGAGTCAGAGACAGGAAAAGTTTAATGTCTAGAGACATTTTGGAACAGCTGTGTATGGAAGGGGTGGGTCAGGCCTTGCTTTTGGTGAGACAGGGCCCCATCTGTCCTTCATTGTGTCAGCCATGGCACACTGGGGACAGTGTGACGCTCTGCAAAAACAGCTCCTGGGTGGCCAGGTGACCAGAAGTGCCATCTGGGAAGAGGAACCTTGCTGGCCAAACTGAATTAAAAGACAGAGCATGAAGTGGCCAAGTTCCTGACCCTGTCTTTTCTTGGGGTGTCTGTCCCCTCCACACTGGAACCCAGGAGTTGGCATCTCATTTAAATGAGAAATATCTTCCAAGGCATATGGGAATGTTCCTGGAATGAAAAGAAGACCCATGTCTAAAATTCTTTTTAATTTCCAAGATTATGGGATTTCAGGCAGAAGTGTAGTAAAAGGAATAAGAGGAGGTTATGAGGAAAATTATGAAACAGAACAAAAAACACAAACCCAGAACTTTCCCTCCTGCTCAGCACTGTAGGTTTTTGTGGCAGTTATAATCGCGGCCAGCAGGGGGTGCTGCAGGGAGCACTCCCGCCCAGCAAGGGGTGCCCCGGTCCAGCTCCATCCCCTCAGGGGCCATGGCGGCCTCGGACGGGAGGGAGGAGGGGAAATCGCTCCTTTTGCAAACTCATGGGCACCAATCGCTCCCGGCACCACCACCGGCAGCAGGCAGAAGCCGCCAAGGCAGCAGGTTGGATCCCAGTGCCCAATGGCAGCGTAGCAGTGTCCTGGGGCCAGGCACATGCCCTGCACCCACGTCTGCTCTCCATGATCCAGAATGGAAGGAAGGCAGCACCTGATCTCAGGCTCATCTTGGATCCACAGCAGCCCCTCTGGTGTCCTTACACCACAATTCCTGCCAACCCTCAGGCTTTCACTCAGGTGAGGAGGGCAGGGATGGAGCAGCTTTGGGGAAACCTGGAATCGACACAGGGTCACTCCCCACAGCCCTACCTCAGCTGTGGGGCAGAGCCACAGCTCGATATTTCCACACTTTTCCCTCCCATCTGGCAGCCATAGCCAAAAGCCAAACACTCTTCCCTGTGGGATCTCAGCACAGCAGTCCTGATGTGCTGAGACACTGAGACAACCCTTGGGGGGCTCGGAGGTCCTGGAACATGGCCAGAGTGTCTGGTGGTTGGACTTTGACCCAGCACAGGAAACATCATCTGTAGGAGGATGGGAGAATCACAGGAGATAAATGGTGAAGAGATAGATTAGTTATGGGGTGAAACACAGGGTTTAGAATTTCGGTACAGAGGGGTGTTAGGGAGACAAAATGGAGGAACTGGGGCGTGTCCTGTCCTCCTTCTTCTTCTTCTTGTCTTCCATCTTCTGTGGTGGTGGTGGCACTTTGGGATTTGTTCTTGCTAAAAGTACACTTGTCAATAAGGGTGAAAGGTATTGGGGGGAAAGAGTAAATATCTTATACGTAGTTTTGGGTATAAAGATAACTGACCGCCCCAAGGGCACGCAGTGTGCTCATGGCTGACGTGCTGTGCGGATCTCTGTCGGGCCGAGAGAAGATATTGTAGATAAAAAATTAATAAACACTGAAGACCGAAAAAACCTGAAGACTCCTTTCGTCCTTTGGAGCGTGGGCTGCCCCCAAGGCTTTTCCAAGCCTTTCTAGGCCATCAAAACAGCCGAGAACGGGACACTTCCCAGGCCATTCTAAAGGGCTACATGTTTGAGGCAAGGAAGGAGGAGGGAACTGGTCAGGTTGTTGAGCAGATTGTTGTGGGATATACAAGGTTTTTGGGGCTCTCTTAGTCCCTTGCTGCAAAGGGACAAAATGATGAATTACTGCATTTCAGGACTGGTTCTCACACAGCTGCCCCTGCAGGAGGCGATTTCCAGCCAGCCCTGCTCTGAAAACCATCAAAGGCCCTTTCAGAGCCACTGCTTGGGCTCCCTTTGGGTTTTGTGCTTCTTGCAAGGCTGAGCAAACCACAGGCAGGCCTTTTTCCACCACAGAATTCTCACCTCTGCAGCAGCTCTAAAGCTGCCAGAATCAAAGCCAAGGGGGCAGGGGGGACAACTCAGGTGCTGGCTGCCACCTGGGGCTGGGCACAGCAGGGCTGGGCAATGGCCATCCCTGTGCAGTGGGGCTGGGCCATGGCTGGGCCCCACCCTTGGATGGCCACAACAAAAACAGCAGCCACTCCACAATACTTTTCACTATCTGAACAACATGGCAATATTTAATCAATAGTATACTCAATAATATAATATCAGTTCATATAATCAACAGCTAAAGTCAACTTCCATTAACTTGTTTCTCACAATACATACTAGTAAACAACTGCTATTCCTGTCCTCACATTTTTGCCTAAAGTACCCATAATTTCAAAGTTATAATTGTTCAGAGTGAAGCGGGTCATATTTTCCATTCCAAGGGAGGTTCCCACTTTGTTCAACTTCCTTGAAAGAGCTGAAGAAAGAAACACAATTTATGCCAGTTTAAACAAAAAGCTGTATTTTTGTCCCAGGTGCAGGGAACCAGGTCCTGTGCCCCCTTGGAACTAGGATGGGCACCAGTGAGCCACCTTAGTGGGAGCACTGGGAGGGGGATTGCAGAGCCACTAAGCACATGGGGGTTAAGAGGAAGAAATCTGATTTTGACTTATGTCTCAACATATGCTATGCATGAGGTGAAAAATGACTCTGTGGGTTGTCCATGTGCTGGGAACCCTGTCCCTGGCGAGGCTTCACGTAACAGAGAATCAGGGGAGAGAAAGCATCAGTGATGGGGCTGTGAGTGACACCCACTGGCTGGTGGGACAGATTCCTTGGAAAAACGTCTGGGAAAAATGGCTGGGAAATTGGGCAGTGGGAGGAGCCTTTGTAAATGAAGGCAGCAAACTGTGACACAATAGGAGCATTTCCTTTGGGTTTCTTGGAGGGATCAGGGGCTCGCTCGGAGGGTCAGTTTGGCCCTCCTTCCCTGTGGGACTGACATTCTCTGAACTTGGGAGAAACAGTGAGAGAAGCAAAGAAGGATCCAAACAGTTCTTATCTCATTTACTGCTCCTGTGTTGTTCATGAGTGGAATTCATTGTGGAAGATTGTTTACCTGAAGGGAATTGGTAATTGGATTCTGGTGTGAGAGTTTTGATTCACTGACCAGTTGAATCCAGGTGTGTGTGTGTGTGGGGACAGTAAACTGACTGCCATGAGACTGTGTGCAGTGGAGTGCCATTGAGTGCTTGGCAGATTCAGTTTAGATATAATGTAATATAATATAGACTAATATGGTATAATAAAGTAATTAATAAGCCTTCTGATAAGATGGTGTCAGATGCATCATTCCCCCTGGTTGTTGGGAAAAATATCACCGATACTCCCCCCACACCGCCTTTTCCTCCCGGTGGTCCTTCTTCCCTGTCCGCACCCGTTCTTCCCTGCTTCGCTGCTTCCCCGAGGCAGCTCATTCCTGCTTGTCCTGGACATTCCTTCATTGCTTCCCTGATGGAGCTGATGCTGCCTGCACCCACCTGCCACCTCTGCCGCGTTTCCCATGCTGCCCACAGCACCGAGCCTGCTGCACCTGTCCCCCGCAGCCCCAGCCCCTGCAGCCAGCCCAGAGCCCCCAGTGCCACAGCCCCAGCCCGCAGCCAGCCCAGAGCCACCAGTGCCGCAGCACCAGCCCGCAGCCAGCCCGCAGCAGCCAGCCTGCAGCCATCGCTCGCCCATGCCAGAGACACGCAGGTGCCGTCCTTGGAAATCACGCCCAGCCACTCACAAAAGCCATGTGGGCTCACCCTGGCTTGCAGCACACACACTCCATCTGCCGAGCTGATGCCCACAGAGCACCCAGGCTCCTTGTGGTAAAGCTGTCCCTGTCTTCTGTTTCTCTCTCTATCCTTTTCCCTTTCTATTCCCTTCCCTCCTCCTTAGTACGAACGCTTACCCCCTTTACCAATAAACAGTTCTCAGATATAATATTGCCACTTTTGTGTTTCATTTTCATATGAGAAACCTTTCAGCAAGAATCCTTCCTGACTCCCCCTTTTACAGCAGGATGGGACAGGGGTGGTGAGAGGAGGGATGGGGAAGCCCTGGGTGTACTGCAAGCACTGTGGGGAGAGAATGGAGCAGTCACTTGAGGGTACTTGGGCACTTGGATGGGGCTGGGGAGCCCCTGCAGGTACCAGCAAAGGGATGGGGGAGCCCTTGGGGGTACTGGGAAAGGAAATGGGGAGCACAGGATGCCCTGTGTAGCCTCTGACTGACTCATGGCCACATCCCTTGGAAGGATGGGCAACCACAGGAGGTGTGGAGGGAGCACCCCCAGTGTCACCCAGTGCCTCCCGCTTCCCAGAGCATCACAGCTTTTGGTGTAGATTGTCATAGATGTCGCTGGGTTCCCATGGGTGCCTTTGCAGCTCCATGTACGTCGCCTGAGGATCCTCCACTGGGAGTGCCATGGGGTCTGGGGGGGCCCTGTGGGAATAAGAGGGTGTGTGGAAGGGGATGGGAGGTGCTGGGGGTTTGGGTAAAAGGTGTCTTCGGGCTGGAGGCTGCACTCACCTTTCCTGGTGCTTCCTGGCATCTGCAAAGAAAACTGGAGGGGTGAGTTTGGAGACCCAGGGGCCCCCATTCACCCTTGGGAATGCTGAACCACCACCAGATACACAATCCTCCCCAGGCCCCCCCAGTATCCCTGATGCACCCCCAGTATCCCTGACCCACCACACTTGCACCAACACTCTGAGCCCCCAGAGCCCCTAGCCTGGCAGTGGGGGAGACCCCTGATAGAACCCCCAACATCCCTGCAGGACCCTCCAACAGCTCCCCAGGGCTCTGAGCTATGGTCACTGGGGGCTGAGCTCCTCCCTGGTCAAGGGCTGTGGGTGCAGCCCTATGGCCTCCCTCTCTGGGGGCCTTCCCAGTGATCCCCAGGAGCCCTGTGCCCCCACTGTCACCTACCCAGGCGGTGCCACTGGTACCAGGCCACAATGATACCCACAAGCAGGAGCAGGAACAAAATGGCCCCACTGACCCCTGCAGCCACTGCAAGAAACAGAGGGGGACACATCAGGGTCACCCATGACCCCAGGGGTCCTGCACTCCCTCGTGACACTGTGTGACCCCACCTGTGTCCCTGTGTGTCCCTGTGTCTCGCGATGTCAGCTCCAGGACACCGGGTGTGATGGTGGCATTGTCCACGGGCACTACAGGGACACAGACAGGGCTGAGGCCACAGCGAGGGGCTGGCAGCCGGTGTGAGGGGATAGGGATGGGGGGGATGGATGTGGTGGGGGATGTCAGGAATGGGGTCACACCAGGGAGGGGTGAGGGGACACTGGGCAAAGGCGGGGTGACCCAACAATGTTTCTGGGGGACATGGAGGTCCCCAACCATGGCACTTGAGGAGGCTGTGGGGGCTCCCCGTGCCCATCCCCACGCTCACTGTGTACAATGACAGGGAGCTGGATGCTGCTCTTCCGCAGAGCCCCCCCCCCCCTCAGAGCACACCTGGTAGCTGCAATTCCCCAAGTGGGAGACCCCCACGGTGGGAACCAGCAGCTGCAAGGACCCCTGCGGGGCCCCCCACCTCCTGCCCAACCCAGTAGAACACGTGCAGGAGGGGGGCTCCGGGCCACAGGGGGCTGGGGGCGCTGAGGCAGGTGAGAGTCAGGGGGCACCCCACCGTGGGTTTGGGGGATCCTCCAGCACTTGCACAGGGAAGAGCTCAGGGAAGAACAGGGGAGGTGAGGACTGTCACTCTGAGTCTGCTGGGAGGTGTCTTTGGGGGTGTCAGGAGTTTGGATTTCCAGCCGTGGGGGTGCTCACCATGCACTGTCACTGTCACCGGCGCTGAGAGCATCCACGGCGCCACCTTGGAGTCCACCTGGCCCCCACAGCGGTAGCGGCCACTGTGGTTGAGCTGCAGAGGCGACAGGGACAGCTTGGTCCCAGTGAGGGACCTCCCCACCTCCTTGTCCTCATGGTAGAATCGCACCTCAGTGACCGACATGTCCCGCCAGCACCGGCAGCGCAGTGTCATCGTGTCCCCCTCTAGCAGCTCCCACGCTGGCACCTGCAGCACCAAGCGAGCTTTGGGAGAGAGGGGTCCTGTCACACCGGAATATCCCCTTTTGATGGGGATCCCTCCATTGGGTCTCACCCAGCGCACCAGGTATCCCCAATTCCAGCATGGTTTCCCCCGCACTGGATGCTCTGGGATGTCCCCAGAGCAGGGGACGGGCTTTGGTAACACAGGAGGTGACCCATGGAGTGGGGCCCACCCAGAGCCCTCAGGGTCCCCACAGTGCCAGGCTGGAGACACCCAAACCCCCCTCACCATTTAAGACTCTCATGGGGGTCTGACCCCGGTGCCAGGTCTGTCACACCTGTAGATGCCACTCGCAGTGACAGTGAAGTTGGCAGGTCCTTCCTGCCACCAATGCTGCCCATCCTGGTACCAGGTGGTGGCACTGGCGGTCCCCGAGCCCTGGCAGGTCAGTGTCACCTGGTCCCACAGCACTGCCGGCCTCCAGGGAGGATCCACCAGGAGCTGGGTGGTCTGGGCACCTGTGGGTGACAGGGGACACCAGGCTGCCAGGGCCAGCGTGGGGCTGGGGAGAGCGATGTGGGACAATGGCATCCCCTGAGGACTCACCAGCGAGGCCGAGGGTCTGGGCTGGAAGGGCGAAGGGACAGGGCTCAGTGGAGGTGTGACTGAATGGACAGCACCACCCGGGGTATGAGGTGAGGCGTCTGTCCTCAAACTGTCCCCATGGGAACACTGGTGTGGCATGGACATCCTGAGCACAGAGACATCTTGGTCATCATGGGTTGACGCAGGAAATGGCAACACTGTGGACACCCCATGTTTGCACAGGTCACCTCCACCAGCCCTACAGCGCCTGTCCCCACGGCCACAAGCCATGGCCCTGTGCCCATGATCCCAGTGAGATGGCACCTGTCCCTATGGCCCATCCATATGGTATGTGACCCTTGTCCCTGTCTCTGCATCCCTGATTCCCTGTCCCCCTCCCCACAGCTGCCCCAGCCCCAGAGTTCCTTTTGCCACATCCTTGTCTCCACATCTCCATCCCCCTGTTTCTGTCCCCACATCCCAGTTCCCCTGTTCCTGTCCTCATGGCCTCCCCACAACTCTGGTCACACTGGCTCCCACCCTGCTGGCATTGGGGACCCCAGGGGACACTGCAACCCCCCTATGGCCCCTCCCCACTGGTCTCTGCCTAACTGGGCTCAATCCTCAGGGTGTCAGTCCCATGCATGGGGCACTCACCCCACAGGAGCAGTGCCAAAATCCCGGCCATCCCGGTGTCTCCAGCCATGTGGACAGACTGTCACTCACTGCTGGGGGTGGCTGTCCCCTGGGTGGTGTCTCTATGGCCAAAGGGGAAGGAAGCAAGGTCAGGTCTCTTCCTCATGCGTAGGTGGCACCTGGTGGGGGCAGGGTGGCCACAAGCTGGGGACAGGCTGTGGGAGGGTGGGGACAGGATGGGGACAAGGCTGAGTGGCAGAAGTTGGGACATGGGGTTCCCAGGAGTGAGTGGCACAGGGTGTTTGAAGGGCCAGGGATGTGTTCTAGGGGAATAGGGAGCCCAAGGGATTGGGTCCCTGGGAATGGGGGTTCTGAGGAGTGGGAATCACCAGGGATGGAGGTGCCATGGGAATGGGGGTGCCCAGGGCTGGGGGAACTAAGGGATGGAACTCCCAGAACAATGAGGGCTCCAGGGATTTGGGGTCAGGGGATGGTTGTCCTAGGGATGAGGGTACCAGGGGAATGAGGGATCCAGTGGGCATGAGGGTGCCTGGGAGAATCAAGGTTCTGGGGAAAGAGGAATTTCTGCGGATGGAATGAATGGGAGAGGGTTCCTTGGGAATGGGGTGCTGGGCCATGGAGATCCTGGGGAATGTGAGTACTGGGATGGAGTCCCTGGGACAGGGGCACTGAAGCAATGGGGGTCCCATGGTTGGGTTCCCAGGGGAATGAGGGTGCCTGGGATGGGCAGTGGCTCGGTGGGTCCTTGGGGTGGAGCCCCTTCCCTGAGTGCCTCAGATTTTGGGGTGACCCACAGCCCAGCACAGCCCCCAAAGTGTGCCGATGGCCTGGGGGTGACGCCAGGGAGATTCTGAAGGGCTCTGAGTCTGTGTGCCCCCAGCTCCCAGGGGCTTTTTCCACGCTTCATTTCCATTTCCTCCTTTTGATCCCTCAATTTCACAACGCCCCAGTTTGTTCCTTGATTGTTCTGGGAAACAACTGAGTAGGGAATGGGCTGGGGGAAGCCCAGAGTGGGGCAAGTAACAGTGAGGGGTCTGTAGAGAGGCTGGGGGATGGGGGTATCTGGCTGTGCCCCCCCAACACTTTCACTTTCTCTCTCCTCAGAAGAAGGAAGAGGCCGTTTGTGCTGAGTGTCACATGGTGGGGGGGAGAGGGTTCTGTCCTGTGGGGATCCTGTCCCAGGGGGGACACATGCTGGACAAGGGGCTCCTGTCCTGGGGGATGGCAGCTCCAGGGGGCTCCAGACTTCTCCATTCTTGCTCAGCCTCTGCAGGATGTGAGCCACCAAGAGCAGCTGGGGAATGGAGCCCCAGCCAGGAAGGAGCTCCCAAACTCCTGCTCCTTGAAGCCAGTGGCCATCCAAGGGTGGGGCCCAGCCATGGCCCAGCCCCACTGCACAGGGATGGCCATCCCCAGGTGGCAGCCAGGACCAGAGAGACCCCCCCTGCCCCCTTGGCTTTGATTCTGGCAGCTTTAGAGCTGCTGCAGAGGTGAGAATTCTGTGGGTGGAAAAAGGCCTGCCTGTGGTTTTCTCAGCTCTGCAAGAAGCACAAAACCCAAAGGGAGCTCAAGCAGTGGCTCTGAGAGGGCCTTTGATGGCTTTCAGAGCAGGGCTGGCTGGAAACCACCCCTGCAAGGGCAGCTGTGAGGGAACTAATCTGGAAATGCAGCAATTGATCATTTAATCCCTGTCTCCAAAGGACTAAGAGAGCCCCATAACTACTGCAAATGCCAAAACAATCTGCTCAACAACCTGACTGGGTCCTCTTTCTTGAACAAAACCTGCAGCCCTTTGGAACATCATGGAAAGAAAGTTTGAGTTCTGGCTCAGCTGCCAGACAAGAGGGAAATGTGGGAAATATTTAGCAGTGGCTCTGCCCTATGGCCATGATGGGGCTGTGGGGAGTGACCCTGTCTGGATTCCAGGTGTTCCCAAAGCTCCTCCTTCCCTGCCCTCCTCACCTGCACAGGGCACAGGGAATAGACAGGGCTCTGCCCCACACCAGCTGCACACCTTCCAGGGTACCCCTCCACTTCCCGGAGCTGTGGGGGCCTTACCCTGGCAACGCTCGGTCCCGACACATCGCGAAAGTGGCTTCGGACACCCCGTGACTGTCCCGGCACTCGCAGCGCGATGGCAGCTGGGCCCCTTCCAGGTGCTCCAGGACCAACATTGCGGTCCCTCCTTTCTGCAGACCCCACCGCAGGGTCTCTGCTCCCCCCTGTCCCGGGGTCTCCCCTCCGCCGTTTCGCTCCCTCCCCGCTCGGGGCTCCCCAGTGGGGTCCAGGTCCCTCCATCCCGGCCCTTCCCACCCACTGCCCCCCGGCCCCTCCGGCCACGCCCCCCGACAGCCCCGGGGCCGGCACCGGCAGAGGCTGCCGAGCTCCTGCAGGATGAGACGTTCCTGGGGCAGCGCCGGTTGAGCGGGGCCCGGCTCCCTCAGGCCGTCCTTGCCCGCAGCACTCGGGCTCCAGCAGCCCCAGGCTGCTCCTTCAGGATTTGCTGACGGCTCCCGGAGTGCTGCCCTTTGTCGGGAAGGAGTCTGGAAACATCCAGATCATCCCCGGGACCTCCTGTGAGGCTGTGCCTGAGCACTGAGAGGTTTGGGAGCCGATGGGTGTCACTGTTCTGTCTCAAAATCTGGGGGAAGCAGGAATGGCAAGTGGTGCCCACCATGGCCCAGCCCTTCTGGGCCTCATCTGACCACGCTGCAAAATTTTCGGCACTCCTGCTCCACCTGCATGGGCAGGTGCTGTTCCCGTGGGAAAGCTTCTCCTCCAGCTGCTCCCACCTCAGCCACTGCTCCAGCTCAGCCCTCCTGGAAGGCCAGCAGGAAGCACCAGCCACATGGCACAGGCACTGAATCATCCCCAGCACCAGCAAAAATCTTCTGGGCAGTAAAGAAAGGTTCTTGTGGGCAGAGCTGGCAGCATCTGACCCCCAAATGGTATCAAATACTACCTTGTGTAGCCCAAAATCCCTGGAAGAGGCAGCAAAGCCATCGGTTTGTGCACCGGGATGATTTAGGAGCACAGCTGAACTTCAGTAACACCAGCTATAATTACAACACCTCCTTAAGAGTCTGAGCTCCCAGAGCAGAACAGGGGCATTGGCCCAACCAGCTCCAGTTTTGCCCCATTTTGGCCTCCCAAGGCACTGCTCCCAGCCCGGGCTGTCCCTGTGCTCCAGCTGCAGCTGCAGAGCCCTCAGGGCTGTGGCTTTGCTTTCCTCCTCTTCCTCCTCCCGCTGTGGCTTCTGTGTCAGGACCAGAAGTGGCCCAGGAAGAGCAGGAACTCCAAAAGTGCTCTGGAGCCCCCTGAGGAGCCCAGGCAGAGTCAGCACCGAGTACCAGCTTTCCTCAACATCCCAGGGCAATTCAACATTTCCAGAGTGGCTGTGACAGGGCTGAAAGAGGAAAAGGGAGAGAAAGTCTGAGGACTTGCAGGAATTGTGGTTTAAAACCACCAGAGCTGCTGCTGTGGACCCGAAACTTGCCTGGGGTCAGGCACTGCCTTCCTTCCATTTGGGATCATGGAGAGCAGTGGCTAGTATTCTGCAGGGCATATGCCTGGCCCTGGGACACTGCTACGCTGCCAGTGGGCACTGGGATCCAACCTGCTGCCTTGGCAGCTTCTGCCTGCTGCCGGTGGTGGTGCCGGGAGCGATTGGTGCCCGTGAGTTTGCAAAAGGAGCGATTTCCCCTCCTCCCTCCCGTCCGAGGCCGCCATGGCCCCTGAGGAGATGGAGCTGGACCGGGGCGCCCCCAGCTGGCTGGGAGTGCTCCCTGCAGCGCCCCCTGCTGGCCGCGGTTATAACTGCCACAAAAACCAACAGCGCTGAGCGGGAGGGAAAGTTCTGGGTTTGTGTTGTTTGTTCTGTTCTGGTTTATAAATTTCCCAGTAAAGAGCTGTTATTTCTTTTCTTGCACTTTTGCTTGAATGCCAAAACATTTTTCAAATTTAAAAATTTTAGACATGGATCTCCTTTCCATTCCGAGAACGCTCCCACTTTCCTTGGCAAATATTTCTCATTTAAATGAGTTGCCAAATCCTGGGTTCCAGAGTGGATGGGACAGACACCCCAAAAACAGACATGGTCAGGGACTTGGCTGCCTCATACTCTGGCTTTTAAGCAGTTAGGCCACCAAGTGCCCTCTCCCCAGCTGGCACTTCTGGTCACCTGGCCACTCAGGAGCTGGCTTTGGCAGAGCGTCACACTGTCCCCAGTGTGCCACGGCTGACACAATGATGGACAGATGGAGCCCTATCTCACCAAAAGCAAGGCCTGACCCATCCCTGTAACACACAACTGTCCCAAAATGCCTCCAGAAATGAAACTTTTCCTCTCTCTGACACCTCACCCTGCGTCATGGCCTGATCCCGACTGCCCTGGAAAAGGGGGAGGCTCTGGAACCCCCAAAGGGCCGTTGTGAGAGCATCGTGTGGGGAAAATGTCAGAGGAGGGGTAAGGGACAGGGGACAAGAGAATCAAGAGCCTCCTGATGGCAGCTCTGGCGATCAGAGCAAAGAAAGTCCAGGGCCCTGCCAGCTACGCTGGTGGAGGAAACGTGCTTGGGGAAGTGTTCAGGGTTTGTTCCTTTTCAGTTGGCTTTGCCTGGAAATCGTTCTGCGTGTGACCATTTGGACGTTGAACTTTGTTCCGGTTTGTGTTGGTTTTATTTTCTCTCATTACTGTTGCAGGAAATTCTTCCTCTCTTAGCCTTTTGGCACCTTTGTGCCCCCACTGGGAGGGAGAGGGACAGTTTTTAGTGGCAGCACACTCATGAGTGGGTGCCCATGGGTGGGGACTCCCAGTGCCCCCCAGTTTCCCCCAGTGTCACAGCACATTCCTCTAGATGTCACCGGGTTCCTGTGGTTGCCCCTGGGGTCCCCGCAGCTCCACGTAGGTCACCTGGGAATCCTGGAGGGTAGTGGCACAGGGGGACCATGCGAGAGACACATGCTGTGTGATCTGGGTGGGGTGACACTCGTGGGTGACGTGTCCCTCTGTGTGTGTGTCCCCCGTACTCACCCCCTGCCCTCTTGGTGACCACGACGTGGGTGTACAGCACCTCCCCCTCCTCTGGGGGGGCCGGGGGATCCGGGGGGGCCCTGAGGGAATAAAGTGGATGTGGGAGAGGGGATGGGAGGGCTTGGGGGTTGCGGTAAAATGGGAGAGTGTGGTTTGAGCCCCCCACTCACCTTTCCTGCTGCTTCCTGGCAGCTGCAAACGAAAGAGGGATGGGGTGACTGCAGGGTCCCAGAGCCCTGAACCCGCTCAGGATTCCTGAACCCCCACAGGACCCTCAATTTCTCTCAGAACCCCTAAGTATCCCTGAAGGCCCCCAGAATCCATGAACCTCCCCAGTGTCCCTTACCAACTCAGCCTCAGGAACTCAAAGCCCAGCAGGACAGAAACCCTCCCCCGACATCCCCAGAGCTCCTGAAAGAACACCCAACATCCCTCCAGGACTCTCCAGCACCTCCCCAAACCTGACAGGAACCCCAGACAAGGTCACACTTCTGGGGCTGTGGGTGCTGCCCTATTGCTCCCCAGGTCTGGGGGCCTCTACAGCTCCCTGAGACCCCTGTGCCCCCAATTGTCACCTACCCACACTGTGCCATCGGTGCCAGGCCACAATGACACCCATGAGCAGGAGCAGGAACAAAAGGGCTCCACCGATCCCTGCGGCCACTGCAAGAAACAGAGGGGGACACATCAGGGTTGCCCATCACCCCAGGGGTCCTGCACTCCCTTGCGAACCTGAGGGACCCCACCTGTTTCCCTGTGAGTCCATTTATCTTGTGGTGTCACCTCCAGGACACCGGGGGTGATGGTGACATTGTCCACAGGCACTGCCGGGACAGAGACAGGGCTGAGGCCGCAGGGAGGGGCTGGCAGCCAGAGTGGGGATGTGGGGATGGGCAGGGATTGGTGTGGTGGGGGATGTTTAGGATGGTCTCACGCCACGGAAGGGTGAGGGGACATGTAGAGTGATGGAAGGACCCAAGAAATGTGTCTGGGGGACATGGAGGTGCCCAGGGCAGGGGTCCCTAGCAGGATGTGGGAGTTCCCTGTGCCCATCCCCACACTCACTGCGCACCGTGACATGGAGCCGAGCGCTGCTCTTCCGCACCGCCCCCACTTGGAGCGCACCTGGCAGCTGTAATTCCCCAAGTGGGAGACCCCCACGGCGGGCACCAGCAGCTGCGGGGACCCCTGTGGGCCCCCCACCACCTGCCTTTCCTGGTAGAACACGTGCAGGAGGGGGGCTCGGGGCCACAGGGGCTGGGGGTGCTTAGGCAGCTGAGAGTCAGGAGGGACCCCATGGTGGGTTCAGGGGTCCCTCCAGCACAGGCACCAGGTAGAGCTCAGGGTAGGAGAGGGGAGGTGAGGACTGTGACTCTGAGCCTGCTGGGAAGGGTCATTGGGGGTGTCAGGAGACTGGAGTTCCAGCCATGGGGGTGCTCACCATGCACTGTCACTGCCACTGCTGCTGACCGTGACTGCCAGGACCCCACCAAGCCCCCGCAGCTGTAGTGGCCACTGTGGTGCAACTGCAGGGGGAACAGGGGCAGCTCGGTCCCATTGATGAACCCACTCACTTCCTTCTCATCCTGGTAAAATCGCACCCTGGTGACTGTGTCTTTCCAATGGCCGCACCGACAGCGCAGTGTCATCGTGTCCCCCTCCAGCAGCACCCCTGTTGGCACCTGCAGCACCAGATCATCTGTGGGACAGGAGGGTCCCCTCTCATCAAGGGGCTCAAGACAGGTCCGAGGTAGTCCCTGTGACCCTGAGAACATCAGGGTGCACTGGGATGTCCCTGTGTGCAGGGCACAGGCTCTTGCCACACAAGGGTAGTGATGCCACCTAAGGAGTAGAGTCCACTCTGACTTGTCAGGGGCCACCCTGATCATTTAACATCCCCACTCACCATCTGAGACCATTACAGGGGGGCTGAGCCCAGTGCCGGGTCTGTGACACATGTAGGTGCCTCTCTCGGTGACAGTGAAGCTATCAGGTCCCTCCTGCCACCAGAGCTGCCCATCCTTGTACCAGGTGGTGGCACCGGTGGTCCCCAAGCCCTGGCAGGTCAGTGTCACCCGGTCCCACAGCACCGCCGGCCTCCAGGGAGGATCCACCAGGAGCTGGGTGGTCTGGGCACCTGTGGGTGACAGAGGAGACCAGCCTGCCAGGGCCAGGGTGGGGCTGGGGACAGCAGGGTGGGGCCATGGCATCCCCCGAGGACTCACCAGCGAGGCCGAGGGTCTGGGCTGGAAAGGAGAAGGGAGAAAGGTGGGTGGGGGTGGGTGGGTGGGGGTGGCCCTGCAGGGGTAGCAGCACCTGGAGTAGAGGGTGTGGGGGATGTCCCAAAATTGTCCCCATGGGGACAGCAGTTCTTGTTGGAAAATGTGTCTGGGTGGCCACAAAAAAATTGGATGGTCAGGGGACATGTCTGTGTCACAGCCACCCATGCACCACATCCCTCTGGCACAGACACCTTGGGAACAGGGACACCAAGGCCACTTGGGGCTGAGGCAGTACATGGGGACACTGTGAACACCCTGGGTACAAGTGCACCAAGGACACAGCCCATGCTGGCCCAGGTCACCCCCACCAGCTCATGATCCCTTCCCCATGATCCCATCCCCATGGCCACATCCTCACCGTTCTTGTCCCCATCTGTTCCTGCATCCCAGTTCCCTTGTCCCTATCCCCCGAGCCACCTGAGCTCAAAGGTGCCAGTCCCCACATTCCTGTCCCCACATCCCCATCCCTGAATTCCTGCCCCCCTCTCCCTGTCCCCAACACTACCATATATGCCCAGTCCCACCAAGGTTCAGTGTGCATAACATGGACTGGCTCTGCTGGCATTGAGGACATCAGAGGACCCCACAGCCCCCCCGTGCCCCCTCCCCTCCCCATCCCTGGGGTGTCAGGCCCATGCCCGAGGCACTCACCCCACAGAAGCAGCGCCACCTTCCCGGCCATCCCGGTGTCTCCAGCCATGTGCACTGGCTGTCACTCACTGCTGTGGCCACCGCTCCCCTGGCTGGTGGCTCTTCGGATGAAGGGGAAGGAAGCGAGGTCACGTTTTGTCCTCATGCGTAGGTGGCCCTACAGTGGGGGCAGGGTGGCCACAAGCTGGGCACAGGCTGGGGACAAGGGTGGGACATAGTGGGACATGGGGTTCCCAGGACTGGGGGGCCTCAGTTCGTTTGGGGACCTGGGTAAGGGTGTCCAGGGAAATGGGAGATCCTAGGGATGGAGTCCGTGGGAATGGGGATGTACAGGGCTGGGGGGACTCAGGGATGGGAGTCGCAGGGGAACATGGGCTCCAGGGATTTGGGGTCATGGGATGGGGATTCTGGGGGAATGGGGGTTCCTGTGGGAACAAGGGTTCCTGAGAGTTTTAAGGTTCTTGGGAAAGGAAGATTTCAGGGGATGGAATGAACAGGAGAGGGTTCCTTTGCAATGGGGGCCCTGGGCCATGGAGATCCTGGCGAATGTCAGTACTGGGATGGGGATCACAGAGAGGAATATAAGGAATGGAGGTCCCATGATTTGATTTCCAGGGGAATGGAGGTCCCAGGGATGGGCAGTGGCTCGTCAGGCCCAGGGGTCTCAGCTCCTGGGTGCCTCAGATTTTGGGGTGACCCAGGGCCCAACACTGCCCCCCTGGTTTGCTCATTTCCTGGGCATGGGGGTCCTTGGTAGCTCTGCCTCTGTGGCCTCCCTTGCCCTTCACTTTTTCATGTCTTTATTTCTCTATTTTCCCTTATTTTCCTCCCTTTTGTGCCATATCGCCTCCCTCCCAGTTCGTGACTCAGCAATCCTGGAGAGCACCTGAGCAGGGAAAGGGTGGGGGGAGCGAGGGGAGTGGGGGGTGCAGGGAAGGGTGGGGAGGCTGTGGGGGATGGAAGTGTTGGGCTGCGCCCCCTCAAAACTTTCACTTTCTTTTCCCTGCACAAGAAGGAAGAGGCCGTTTGTGCTGAGAGTCAGATGGCAAAGGGGCGGTTCGGTCCTGAGGGGGACATCCAGGGGGTTCCTGTCCTGGGGGGATCTGGTCCCAGGGGGTGACACATCCTGGCATGGACGGTCCTGTCCCGGGGAGTGGTGGTTCCAGAAATGTCCCTGCACATTCCTGGTGCCTGTCCCAGGGGTGGCACATCCTGGGGTCCCCTGTCAATGCAAGGGTGGGGCCCAGCCATGGCCCAGCCCCACTGCACAGGGATGGCCATTGCCCAGCCCTGCTCTGGCCAGCCCCAGGGGGCAGCCAGCTCCTGAGGATCTCTCCCACCCCCTTGGCTTTGATTCTGGCAGCTTTAGAGCTGCTGCAGAGGTGAGAATTCTGTGGGTGGAAAAAGACCTGGCTGTGGTTTGCTCAGCTCTGCAAGAAGCACAAACCACAAAGGGAGCTCAAGCAGTGGCTCTGAGAGGGCCTTTCATGGTTTTCAGATCAGGGCTGGCTGGAAACACCCCCTGCAAATGCAGCTGTGAGGGAACCTGTCTGGAAATGCAGCAATTGATCATTTTGTGCCTTTGCCCAAGGGTCTGAGAAAACCACAAAACTACTCCAAATCCCACAACAATCTGCTCAACATCCTGACCTGGACCCTCCTTCTTGAACAATACCTGTCAGCCCTTAGGAACCTCATGGAAAGAATGTTTGGGTCCTGGATGTGCACACCAGAAGAGAGGGAAAAGTGTGGAAATATTGAGCAGGGGCTGCACATGAGGGGCTGGGGAACAGGGGTGTCACAGCAGGAGCAGGGAGCGCCCAGGCAGGGAAATTCAGGGCAGGCTGGAGTGGATTTACCAGGGAATCAGACCCTGAGGCACACACGGGCATTTCCACAGATTCCTGTGCACTGTCCCAAGGATGGACAGAGCTTCTCCTCTTCCTCCATGGGAAGTCAGTCAAGTTTCAGGGTGGGATTGAGCAAAATGGAGAGAGTTCCTAAATGTGGCCCAAGAAAAGGCTTCCTTCAGGGCTGGGCTGCTGCCCAGCAGGCAGGGAACAATCCCATGGAGCTGCTGGACACTCAGAGAGATTCCACACTCTCTGTTATCCACTAGCAAATGCTGCTGTGGGGTGCACCAATGGGCTCCTAAAGGTAACAGAAACGTCCAGTTTGTTCAGGATTTGTTTGGTTTTTTTGAGAGTGACTTAATGAGACAACAACTGCTAAAAAGATTCTCTAAACTGAACCAATGACCTCTTCTTTCTGCTGCAGGAAAGAGAAAATGAAAGTGTTTGAAGTCCCAGCCAGAGAGACCCATTTCCCCCCACCAGCCCCCAACCATAGCCTGCATCCCCCATCCCCTCATTCTCCTCTTTCTGGGATCCATGCCACTGTTACTGCTCAGGTGCTCCCTGGGATGGCTGAGCCAGGAAATTGGAGGGGATGCGCAAAAGCACAGGGGTGTCTGGGACAGAGACGCAGAGCCTCCCAGGACAACCCAGGGATGCCTCCCTGCCCATAAGCACTGGGGGGCTGTGCTGGGCCCTGGATCACCCCAAAATCTGAAGCACCCCATGAAGGAGTTGTGACCAATGTGCCCATCCAGCTACTGCCCATCCCTTGACCCCCATTCCCCTGGCAACCCAACCATGGAACCCCCATTACCTTGGTTTCTGTCTTCCCTGGGGAACCCCATCCCAGGACCACCATTGCCCAGCACCACCATTGCCTTGATCCCATCCCATGGGCTGCTTCTTCCCCCAGATCCCCTATTCCCTAGAGTCCTCTTTTTCCCCCTGCACCCCCAACCCTGACACCCACATGCCATGACCCCAAATCTCTGGGGACCATGTTCCCACAGCACCCCCATCCCTGAATCCCCCAGGCATGGAGACCCCAATTCCCCTGGACCCCCATTCTCCTGGGCACCCATCATTCCCCATGTTCCCTGAGCCCCCCACTCCTAGCAACACCATCACCCACCATGTCTCCAGACTATCCCAAAATGCCCCCAGCCTATGCCCAACTTGTGGCCACCCTGCCCTCACCGAGGGCCACCTACACGTGGGGACGGATGTGACCTCGCTTCCTTCCCCTTCATCCGAAGAGCCACCAGCCAGGGGAGCGGTGGCCACAGCAGCAAGTGACAGCCAGTGCACATGGCTGGGGACACCGGGATGGCCGGGAAGGTGGCACTGCTCCTGTGGGGTGAGTGCCCCGGGCCTGGGCCTGACACCCCAGGGATGGGGAGGGGAGAGGGCACAGGGGGGCTGTGGGGTCCCCTGAGGTCTCCAATAGCAGCAGAGCCAGTCCTTGTTACCCACAGTGGACCTGGGTGGGAAAAGGGTTGTGGGGGTGGCTTTGGGGAAAGGAACAGGGGTCAGGAATTTGGGGATGGGGATGTGGGGACAAGAATGTGGGGACTGGCACCTTTGGGCTCAGGTAGCTCTGGGGGTAGGGACAAGGGAACTGGGATGCAGGGAGAGAAGGGGACCAGTTCCTGTTCCCAAGGTATCTGTGCCACAGGAATATAGTGTTTGGGTGGCTGTGACACAGACATGTACCCCTGCCTCTCAGAATCTTTTGGGGACCACCCAGACACACTTTCGCAGAAGAACTGCTGTCCCCATGGGGACAGTTAGGGACAGCCTCCACACCCTGTACTGCTGTGCCACTGTTCCCATGGTGCTACCCCCACCCAGCCCTGTCCCTTTTCCCTTCCAGCCCAGACCCTCAGCCTCGCTGGTGAGTCCTCGGGGGATGCCATGGCCCCACCCTGCTGTCGCCAGCCCCATGCTGGCCCTGGCAGGCTGGTGTCCCCCTGTCACCCACAGGTGCCCAGACCACCCAGCTCCTGGTGGAGCCCCCCTGGAAGCCGGCGGTGCTGTGGGACCGGGTGACACTGACCTGCCAGGGCTCGGGGACGGCCGGTGCCACCATCTGGTACAAGGACAGGCAGCGCTGGGGGCCAAAGGGACCAGACCACTTTACTGTCACTGAGAGTGGCACCTACACATGTGACCGACCCAGAACCGGGCTCAGCCTCTCCATGACAGTCTTATATGGTGAGGGGTGTGTGGGTGCCCCCAGGCTGGCACCTGCAGGGACCCCAAGAGCTCTGGGTGGGCTCCAATCAATGGGTCACCTCCTGTGTGACCAGGAGCCGTCTCCTGCTCTGGGGACATCCCAGAGCATCCCAGGACGGGAGGAACCACGTGTTGGAACTGGGGACCCCTGGTGTGCTGCTTGTGACCCAATGCGGGGGACTCAGTGCCATAAAGTGTAATAGGACTCCTCTGTCCCCCAGACGAGCTGGTCCTTCAGGTGCCGACAAGGGCGCTGCTGGAGGGGGACACAGTGACACTGTGCTGCCAGGGCTGGCGAAACAATCCGGTCACCAGGGTGTCCTTCTACCATGATGGGAAGAAACTGGGGGGGCTCCACGATGGGACCGAGCTGTCCCTGTCCCCCTGCAGCTGCGCCACAGCGGCCAGTACCGCTGCAAGGGCCGGGTGTTGTCACTATGGAGTGAGTCCAATCTGGTGACAGTGACAGTGCACAGTGAGTGCAAGGATGGAGCCATTGAAGCCCGACATCCTCCAAGGGTTTCCCCACCACTGCCTGAATCCTTCATCCCTCCCTTTACTCTGGCCTGGGTCACCCCAAATTTCCCAAGTCCCTCTTGGTTTCCCCCGGGACTGCCCAGTTCCCCCATGCAGATCCCTCATCCCTCTCTATGTCCTCCCCAGCCCTCCCTGGATTCCTCAACATTTCCAAGGTCCCTGCTCCACCTTCTGGTCTCCCTTCCTTCCCTGGGTCCACGTGTCCATCTCTAAACCTCAAATCATTCCCTGAGTCTCATCAGCCTCTCCCCCTTTCCCCATCCCTGCCTGGGTCTTTCCCTATTTCCACGGGGTCTTGCCATTGTCCCCAGGTCCCAACATGCCTCCCAGGTCCCCTTCTGCTCACTTAGATCCTCTCCACTCCCCTTCAATCCCCCTCTTTACCTTCCCATGTCCCCCATCCCTTCGGGGTCCCTAATCCCTCCTGTGTCCATCCACAGGGGTCCCACCCACCAGGGTGTCCGTGTCAGTACAGCCCCCAGGGGGACAGGTGGCACTCGGGGACAGCCTGGTGCTGAGCTGCGCAGTGGCCGCGGGGACAGGTCACCTGTCCTTCTCGTGGCTCAGGGAGGGCTCGGGGGCACTGCTGGGCACCGGCCCTTGCCTGCATCTGCGCCATCTTGGAGACAATGACAGCGGCCAGTACCGGTGCTGGGTCAGTGACGGGGACAACATGGCCGAGAGTGACCCCCTGAATATCACCGTCCTGGGTGAGCAGGACCCTCGGGCTGGGAGTGACCCCACCCACGGCACCCCCATCCCACCTTGGCTGGTGTCAGCCCTGTCTGTGTCCCCACAGTGCCCGTGGCCAATGCCACCATCACCCTCAGTCCCCTGTCACACCAGGTGCGTGCAGGTGACAACATGACCCTGAGCTGCTCGGTGCAGATGGGCTCAGCCCCTGTCACCTTCACCTGGCTGCACAACGGGCAGGAGGTGGCCCAGGGTCCCCTCCTGGAGCTCAGGGACATCGATGTGGGACATTCGGGCATCTACCAGTGCGTGGCCACCAACCAGCTAGGACAGGACGGGCACCGCATATTCCGGGCACTCAGCCCAGAGATGGCCCTGGAGGTGACACCGCGGGACACAGGGACAAACAGGGACACAGGTGGCGACACAGAGGGTCACCAGGGAGTGCAGGACCCCCGGGATGATGAGTGACCTTGATGTGTCCCCCTCTGTTTCTTGCAGTGGCCGCAGGCATTGGTGGGGCCCTTCTGTTCCTGCTCCTGCTCCTGGCTGTCATTGTTGCCTGGCACCAGTGGCACCGTGTGGGTGGGTGACAATGGGGGAACGGGGGTCTCAGGGAGCTGTAGAGGCCTCCAGAGTTGGGGAGCGATAGGGCGGTGCCCACAGCCGCAGAATTGTGACTTTGTCTGGTGGTGCTGTAGAGTCTGGGGAGACACTGGAAGGTCCTGCAGGGATGTTGGGGGTTCTTTCAGGGGCCCTGGTGGTGTTTGAGAGTGTCTCTGTCCCTGCTAGGCTTTGGGTTCTTGAGGCTGAGTTTGTCAGGGGCACTAAGAGGTTCATGGATTCAGGGACCTCAGGGATGCTTGGGCATCTTGTGGGAAACTGAGGGTCCTGTCAGAGTTCAGGAATCCTGAGAGGGGTCAGGGCCTTGGGGACCCTACAGTCACCCCTCCCTTCTTTCCTTTGCAGCTGATAGGAAGTACCAGGAAAGGTGAGTGAGGGACTCACACAATACTCTCCCATTTTACCCCAACCCCAAGACATCCCATTCCCTCCCACACACCCCCTTTATTCCCTCAGGGCCCCTCCAGATCTCCCGGCCCCCCCAGAGGAGGGGGAGGTGCTGTACACCCACGTCGTGGTCACCAAGAGGGCAGGGGGTGAGTACGAGGCGGGGGACACATTCAGAGGGACACTTCACCCACGAGTGTCACTGCACCCAGATCCCACAGCCCGTGTCTCTCACAGCATCCTCCTGTGCCACAACCCTCCAGGATCCCCAGGTGACCTACACGGAGCTGCAGGGACCCCAGGGGCGACCACAGGAACCCGGTGACATCTACGGGAATGTGCTGTGACAGTGGGGGGAACTGGGGGGCACTAGGGGTCCGCACCCATGGGCACCCACTCGAGTGTGTGCTGCCACTAAAAACTGCCCGGCTCCCTCCCCGTGGAGGGACAAAGATCCCAAAGGCCTCAGAGAAGAAGAAGTTCCTAAAACAGAAATGAGAGCGAATAAAACCAACAGTAGTACTCCTTTGCATTCTAGATAATGGCTTCATATCTTTTTTTATTTTGCTGCCCAAAACTGCACCTCTCTGCTTCCAGCGTTTCTCTTGGCTGCTGCTTCAGGGTGTGGGCACCATCATCACAGAACAGCTTCTCCTCCCAAAGTTATCCTCTGCACTTCCACGTGTCTGCCTTGATGTTCACTGGGGAACTTGACACTTTGTGGCTGCTCGTCGCTGTGCTCAACAGGGACACAGTTTTGTTTGGACATGAGCTGCCAGAGCAAGACACGCAGCAACTTAAGCCGAGAATAGAAGAGGCTGGGCAGATTCCGTTTTTCACAGAATGTGGGAAAGAGAGTCAGAGAAGTGCAAGGAAATTTCATACTGTTACTTTGCAATCTAATTGCCCTGGGAAACTCAGCAATGGATGGTGCTCTGGTGCTACTGCCAATGCCTTCCATGAGAAAAATTCATTTCAGGAAGGAGCAACATCATCTGACAGAGACCAAGTGTGTCAGCAGTTGCTCCAGGTGCTTCTTCCATCAGCCCCTAAAGGAAGGAGCACAGCCCCTAATGCATGTGGGCTTTGGCTCCCTGTGGCACAGAAGCCCCCCAGGGGCACAGGTCTGTGGGGCAGGAGATGGGCACCAGCGCTGCCAGGGCTCGGGGGGTGGCAGCTCTACTTGGGCAGGGATTCTGCCCCAGCTGCTGATGTCAGCGCTCCCCGGGCCCCAGGCCTCAGAGCAGCATTGGTGCCTGGGCCCACACGTTCCTTGTGTGAGTCACACCCGTGGGTTTAGGATGGCCACGGGCTGGGACATGTCCTAAGGAGGCCGTGCCAGCTTCCCTGGAAGGCCCTGTGCCCTTCCCAGCGCGGCTGCATCGGCAGCCCTGGGGGCTCCTTCTGCTGCCCTGAGCCCGCAGAGCAGGGCAGTGTTTGCTGATGCTCTGAGCCCTTCCTAAAGATCCTGTGGGGCTGCCTTAGACACCTGGGGCCAGGCATTCCTTCCAGCCTGGGCCACTTTGGCTGGGCTGAGGGCGGCCCCAGGGCAGGCAGCAGTGTGTGCAAAGGCCCTTGCTGACACGCTGCAGCACGGTCACTGTGACATGGAACCGGGTGTCCAAGGGCCCTTTGTGACACATGGTGACAAAGGAGCTGGCGGTGACAGGAGCAGGCCACAGTGCTTGGAGCATGCAACGGGACAGGACAGGACAGAGCTGTGCCGTGAGGAGCCCCCACACAGCGCGCTCGTTCGTGTCCTACCTGGAGCTTATCCGAGGCGTTGCTCCCAAAGGTGACCTCGTGGAAAGACTGCGGGCCTTGCTGATCTGTGGCCTTGCCGAGGTTCTCTTTTGCAGGAGCCTGCAAGGCCAGACTGTGGGACTTGGTGACTCAGAATTTTTCGGAAGCATCTCTCATCCCTGCCGCAGGCGCCCTCGACTGCAAACCACAATACTTGACAGAAGACTCCTGTCCTTGTGGCAGGAGCCCTTGAGACCGAGTGCAAGACTTGCTATCCTGCAGCCTTCCTGCGGCTTCTCTCTTGAAGGTGGCTCTCAGGGACAACTGCAGGACTTGGTGACTTGGAGCATTTCCAAGGCATCTCTCCTGCAATTGGCCACAAATCCAATCAGAGATATGGAGCAGAGACTGCCAAGAGTGCCAAACTTGGCCTGGGTGGAGGAGGAGGAAGAAGGCCCTGGAGCTGCCCCAGCAGTGGAGGCCGAGGAGGTGGTGCCATTCCATCCACTGCAGGAGGGTGAGTAGCAGAGCTCGGCCGCAGGACTGGTGCCTGCAGCCAGGTTGGCGCCATGGCAAGGCATGGCATGGCATGGCATGGCATGGCATGGCATGGCATGGCATGGCATGGCATGCCGTGCCGTGCCATACCATGCCATGCCGTGCCATGCAATCCCCTGGAGACATGCCCAAGGACAGGACGGAAGAGGGGCCGGGCAGAAACCCCGCAGTGGCTGTGCTCCATCCCCTGGGCCATGCCAGGGCTCTCTCTGCCTGGGCAGCGCAGGGCTGGGCTGTGCTCTCCAGCCTCTCCCGCAGCCCCTCATCTCTGGCTGCGCTCGCTCTTTGCCAGATGCAGCCCTGGAGCGCACACAAGAGCAGGAATCCAGCCGTGGCCGCTTCCGCAGCACAGCGCAGGTACCTGCAGCCATCCCCACCTGGGCTGGGCCTGCTGTCCCTGCTCAGCCCAGCACCGTGTGTGCAGCACTCCATGCAACCTCCCCGGCTTCCTGCCCCTTCCTACATCTCGTTTGCAAATTCACCAAGAGCTTTCAGTAGGAAGACACCAGCACTATGGGCACTGGGTTCAGAGCAAACTCTCAGCTCCTCAAACTTAAGACCAGTGTCACCCTGCTGCATTTGCTCGTGGAGAAGGGTGTTTTCAGGCCAGAACAAGTAAGCAGCTTGTGGCCAGGCTTCAATTCCCCCATGAATCACATGGCTTCCTGAGCCATGCCTGCTGGTCCCTGGGTGCCTTTGAGGCCATGGCAGTGCACTGGGAAAGGAAGCACTTTTCTGGGGAAGCTGAAAACTTTGCTCCATCTGACAGCTTTCCAAGTCCCCTCATGCCTTCTCCAGGCGCACTACCTCCCTGAGCTGTCTCCCAGCTCTTTGCGCTCTCACGTCCACAGCTCCTAGGACGGTGTCCGTGCCCTGTGCTGCTGCCTGGGCCCAGCCCGGCACGGCTCTGGGCTCCTGCCGGCCGGCTCCCCTGTCACAGCCCTGTGCCTTTCAGGTCCTCGAGTGCCTTGGCTTGAAGGAATGCAGTGACAGTGTTCTGGACATCCTGTCAGAGAACTTGCAGAGCGAGCAGAGGGAGAGGCGTCATTTGGCACTCAGAGGCTTCAGAGTGCTGGGCAAGAATGCCTTGATGGTGAGAAGGGGGCAGTGGCTGAAGCCGTGCAGGCAGCATGGGGCTGGGCAACGCAGTCGCTTGGCCTTGCCTGGCCTTCGGGCGCTGGGGCAGCTGCTCCCAGCTCTCCTGCCTCCCGCTTCAGCTGCCCCAGTGCTTTGGGACAGGCCTTAGGCCTCTGGGCCCTGCGGCAGCAGGGTGGCCTTTCACAAACTTGTGTTCCACACAGGCTGAAAAAATGCGGAGCCTGACTGAAAGGCTTGTGGAGCTCCTGCAGGAAAATGAAAGCAATGTGATCAGGATGACCATTCGTCTACTGAGATATTTGCTGCTGGATAATGGTGCCCCAATACCCACCTGCATCGCCCTGAAGCTGGCTGAAGCGCTCCTGCCACTTTTTGACCATGTAAGGCTCTGTGCCCACAGCCACAGCCACTGGCTGCTGCCTGGACACTTGGTGCCCTGTGGAGATGAACGCCTGTGCTCTGGGGGCCTGAAGCAGCTGATGCTGAGGTCTTTTGCCTTTTCTTTCATTCAGGATGATAGCCAGGTGCAGCTGAGCTCCATGTGTGTCTTCCAAGAGATGCTGGAGTTAGTAACAGAAGATGGAAGAAAGGCCTTGAAGTCCCACATAAGCCAGAGCCTGGTCCCACTCTCCTTCCACTGCCACGATGGGAATAAGATTGTTGCTGAGGTAAGCACTTGTGGCCAGCTGCTGCCCCTGGGAGGGGGCTGGGCTGCCTCCTGCCCGAGCACCTTGCAGGCTGCAGCCTCGTCCTGGCTGTGGCACTGGGATGCTCCTGTGCCCTGGCCGGTGGGGCCATCTGTGCCTCTGTGGTGCTCTCCAGGCCTCTCGAGAAACGCTGCATTCTGCAGCCAGATTCCTGAAAAGGAGGGATATTGAACAAATGCTCCAGGTGGATCAGACATGGAGGTTTGGCGAGAGCCTGGTAAGAGCCGCCGCAAATCCCCAGCCTCAACCCGGAGAAGGGCCCTGAGGGCGGTGCTCAGTGTGTGGGCTGGCAGCTGTGCCCCTGCCCGCTGCTGCAGACAGAGGCCGCGCGGGCTCTTCCCCAGGCTCCCGTGGGCCCGAGTCGGGTGCCCATGGAGCCCCGGCCCCGTGGGGTTGCGGGCCGACACCGCGGCTCCCGGGCAGCAGCCGGCCCTCTGCCCCCTGCCCTCGGGAGCCCTTGGCCAGCGGCTGCTGGCCGCGCCTCAGGGCTGTGCGGCCAGGGGAGGCCGGGACTGGGCGCAGGCAGCGCCTGGCCCAGGGGCTGAGCCCGCGCCAACCCTTCCCTCCTGCCGCTCTCTGCAGCTGGCACAGGACAGGAGCAGAGTGGCCGAGCACCTGCACCAGGCCCGGCGCTACCTGCGGAGCCCACAGGAGCCCCTGCGAGAGGCGGCCGTCAGGTTCATGGGTGAGCCACGAACCCGCGCTCCCTCCCCGGCCCGGCCCGCCGCAGCTCGGCCTCGGCCCCGCCTGCTGCCCCGGCCCCGCCAGCCCCGCCCGGCGCCGTGGAGCCCCGCCTGGCCTGGGCGTTGCTGCTGCCGCCCTCTGGCAGCCGTGCCCTGGGGCGGCAGCGTGCGGCAAGGGCCGGGCTGAGCCCTGCCGGGCCAGCAGCCCCTGTGGCCACAGCGCCGGCAGCGCCGCTGGCAGGGAGCTGTGCCGCTGGGGCCGTGACAGGCTCTGTGTTCACAGGCATGGCCGGGCGGCACCTGAGGGGGCAGCAGCAAGAGCTGCAGCTGATCTGCACTGGTGAGTGAGGGCAGCGGGCTGACAGCGGGGGCTGCCGGGGGAGTTGCAAGCCCTGGCCTGGCTGCGGAGGGCTCTGCACCCGTGGGCAGAGCACACTGACATTTCAGGGCCACATGGGGGATTTGTGGCCAGCAACTTTGGGCTGATCCCCTTGCTCCCTTCTCCCTCCTGGCCATGGCAACAGCCGGCTGGGATGGCCCTTGCAGGGGTCTTTCCTCGGCTTCCCGCAGATGCGGGATATGATCATGGCTCTGTTCCTCTCTCTTGCAGCCCTGGAAGAAATGGCATATGACAGCAGTCCTGCCATCAGAAATCTGTCAGCTGAAGCTGGGTTCATTCTGCGGGCTGTACAGAGGGCTCCCTACTCCACTTGGCGTAAGCTGCGAGATGAGTTCCGCAGCGCATGGAAGAAACGGCCTCGCCCGTGCCACAGAGCCTTGCTGTTCTGCTGGAACTCTGTGTAAAGTTGATTTGGAAGAGTCTTGTCTGCTAGGGCCACTTGAGCCAGCAGGGATTTTCTTTTTATTCAAGATTTTTGTGTTCATATTTTAATTTTTCTATTGTATATAAATAAAAATATGTATAGTAGACAGACTCCCAGGATCTTTTCCTTGCGAGGATCGGCAGGGCTTAGGGGAGGAGGATGAAAAGGGTGCTTGCACTCAGCCAGCTGCCCAGGCGTGCAGTGCTGCAGGGGAAATGGCCTACAGCCCCTTGGCCTGTGGTGGTTCTGCTGAAGCCTTTGTGCTGCCCACAGAGTGGCTGGGCAGGGGCCGGGGCTGCGGGGATCCCTGTGAGAGCAGAGCCCAGAGATGGCCACAAGCCCTGTGCCAGGCAGGAAGCGCCATCCGTGTCCTCCTGCCCATGTGCTGCTGGCTGCCTTGCTGAGGGCTCCCAGGTGCCTCTGGATGGGGCTGCTCTGGAGCTGCTGTGGGGCTGCGGCGCTGCTGCCGGGCAGCTTGGCCGGGCTGGGCAGAGCCTGAGGGGCTGGGGCGCTGGCAAAGCCCTGAGCAATGGGCTGTCAGAGGCCACAAGCAGCCCCCTGGCAGCCGCCTTGTTCCTGCCAGAGCTGACTTGCAAGAGGGACCCTGGGCACTCTGGAACTGACAGCATCGGTGTTGTTGGAAACCCAAATTCAGAGAAATCTCAGACCTTTGGTCTTGTCAGCAAAGCTTAGAATTAAACACAGGATTTGATCGGAGACCTTGGAAAGGGCTTCCAAAGCTAGGTGCTAGAAGCGAGAATGTGAATTTCTAGTTTATTATAGCAGAGACACGGGGAGGAATATTGAAGTGGAGGAAAGTTTAGAGCTTTAGTGCTGAAGATCTAGAAAAAATACAAGTAGTTACAATGGTAAACAAGAAGCTTAGGATGCAGTGCTGTGAGTTTCTGTGTCATAACATGATTGGCTAAGGAAGCTTACACTGTAGCTTGAGTCCCTAAGACGAAATATTGAAGGATTGGCTGCAAAACATAAATATTCTTGTTGGCAGTGTCTTCTTGGCCAAGAAGTCCTTCAAAGCTCTTGTAACTACAAGTCTTGCGGGCCTTGTGGGCCATGCAGGGCAGATGTGAGCCAAACTCACCCTTCCTGTCTGTGTAGAAGAGAAGAAAAAGCAATGGCATCATCTAAAACACTCAGAGGTCCGCTCTCTAGCTCATTCCAAACTCTTTCAACACCCCCAAAGTGGCATTTAGCTACAAAGAGATGACAAGGACTCTTAGTGCTGGCTCTTTGACTCCAGAGCGGCCGCTTTAGAATCTTTCACATGAGCCTGTGTAATCATGTGCCAGAAATGGATCATTTGAAGAAACTTTCCCAACTGACTTGCATGGAGGTTTCTTTGAAGGGTATTTGAGGAGAAAGGCTCCCAGCAGAGGTCTGGGCTTTGGCCTAGCCATGTCCCCTAGAGCTAGACCCAATTTTGGGGCACATTTGGAGACCTCATCCGTGGGTGGATGGACCACGGAGGATTTTCCCAATTGCTGGGAATGGTTCTCCAGGTCCCTTGTGTAAAACGGGGCTCCCCAGCACCAGCGCATCTGCAAGATGATAAACACTTGTCTTGGTTTGAAAAGAGAGGTGTCTGCTAATGAAGGCAGAAGGCTTCTCTGAAATGGAAATGTAAATCTCCTCCCTTCAAATGATTCTAATTTAGAAATTCAAATGCTCTCAGGGAAAGATATGGGGATAGGACTGAGCCCGCAGTGCCGGGCAGCGTTTGCTGATGGTCTGAGCCCTTCCTAAAGACCCTGTTGGGCTGTCTTAGACACCTGGGGCCAGGGATTCCTTCCAAGCTGGGCCACTTTGGCTGGGCTGGGGGCGGCCCCAGGGCAGTAGGCAGTGTTTGCAAGGGCCCTGGGTGGCACGCAGCAGCACGGTCTCTGTGCCATGGAACGGAACCCGGTGACCAAGGGCCCTTTGTGACACGTGGGAAATAGAAGCTTGCCCGGCTGCTGGGAACGCACAACGGGGCAGAACGGGACAGAGCGGTGCCGGAGGAGCCCCCGCACAGCGCACCCGTTCCTGTCTGACCCGGAGCCTTTCCGAGGCGTTCTTGCTGCAGCTGAGTTCGAGGCAAGACCACAGGACTTGGTGACCTCTGGCCTTCCCGAGGCTTCTCTTCAGCAGGTGCGCACACAAATCCAGTCATTATCATGGAGCAGAGACCCCTGAAAGTGCCCAAGGTGGCCTGGGGGAAAGAGGAGGAAGAAGGCCCTGGAGCTGCCCCAGCACATGAAACCAAAGCGGTGGTGCCGTTTGAGCTGCCGCAGGAGGGTGAGTGGCAGAGCTGGGCCACAGGGTTGGTGCCTGCAGCCAACTTGGCACCATTCCATCCCATCCCATTTCATCCCATCCCACCCAATCCCATCCCATTCCCATGGACAGGACGGAAGAGGGGCCGGGCAGACACCCCACAGTGGCCCTGCTCCATCCCCTGGGGCATCCTGGGGCTCTCCCTGCCTGGGGAGCACAGGGCTGGGCCGCGTTCTCCAGCCTCTCCCGCAGCCCCTCATCTCTGGCTGCGCTCGCTCTTTGCCAGATGCAGCCCTGGAGCGCACACAAGAGCAGGAGTCCAGCCGTGGCCGCTTCCGCAGAACAGCACAGGTACCTGCAGGCACCCCCACCTGGGCTGGGCCTGCTGTCCCTGCTCAGCCCAGCACCGTGTGTGCAGCACTCCATGCAACATCCCTGGCTTCTTGCCCTTCTCCTACAGTTGGTCGGCAAATTCATCAAGAGAATGCAGGAGGAAGAGACCATCGCCACAGGCACTGGGCTCAGACCATACTCTCCCATCTTCCAAACCAAGCCCAGTGCGGCCCTCCTGTGTATGCTTGTACAGGAAGATTTTTACTATCCAAACCAAGTAAGCAGCTTGTGGCCAGGGTTTGATCCTCCCAGGATTTGCTTGGCCTCCCAAGCCACGCATGCTGGTTGCTGTGAGCCTTTGGGGCCACATGGCAGTGGGCTGGGAAGGGAAGCACTTCTCTGGGGAAGCTGGGAACATTGCTCCCTCTGGCAGCTTTCCAAGTCTCCTGCTGCATTATCCAGGTGCCCGCCATGGTGAGGTTCATCCACCAGTGGCTCATGGCCAATGATTGTGCTGAGCACAGGCTGGATGAGGCCCTGCTGGATCTCACCGAAGCACAGCCAGATGACGCAGTGGTGACACTCCTGCGTGTGGCCCCGTCCTGTGACAGGTATGGGGCCGCCTGCCATGAGGGGTCAGGCCTCCCCAGCCCAACACCCTGTACAGCCTGCCCCAGGTGTCGGAGCGACAGAGAGTTCCAGGGCCCTCTGGCTGCTCCCTTTCCCAGCCCTGGCACGTCAGCCCCTGAGCCTGCTGCCGTGCTCCCTCCCTGCCCCTCAGGGCTCTGTCCCCACAGGGCTGGGCTGCCTGGCTGCTGCTGGCCAGGGCCAGTGGGCAGAGGCAGAACTGGCATCCAGCTCAGCTCCCTCCGGTGCTGTGTCTGAGACCCCCCTGAGACAGAGCTCTGACCCCGCAGAGCTGCCATGGCCATGTGGAAGACCATCATGGGCTCAGCCAGGACTGCGGAGCTGGCACAGCTGATCCTCCTGGATGTGCTGGGGAGCTGGCCAGAGCACAGCACGTGCACCTCCGATGGGGACGAAACGGGTGTCTTTGCCCTGGCTGTGAGTTTCTGCAGCTGGACTTTGCAGGCCCCAAGGCCGCCTCTCCAGCAGCTCTCCATCCTCCTTCCCCCACTGCATCTCCCTGCCTCAGGCGCTGGCCTGAAACCTGGCCCAGGGGCAGCATCAGGCCCACCAGGCCCCGTGCTCCCCCTGCCATGGTCTCTCCTGGCCTCTCCCTGCCACGCTCGCGCCCTGCCACACACACACGCCTCGGCACTGAGCGCTGTCTCATGGGGCTTTGTCCTTTGCAGGCAACGGTGGTGATGTGGAAGATCCTCCAGGTGCCCTGTCTCCCACGGATCTTGAAGGTGTATTTCCCTCGCCTGTTTGTGCATCTCCTCTTCCAAGTGTTCTTCAGCACTCTGGATATGCCAGAGGAGGTCGATAGATTCTGGAAGGCATGCCAGGAAGAGCACGGCCTTGCCACCAGCCCCAACAGGTGCTCCATCCCACTCCTCCTGTCCCTGCCACATGGCCTGCCAAGGAGCCAGTGCTGCCAGCGTGACCTGGGCTTTGCTGTGCACACAGGTTTGCTGTGCGCACCCTGAAGTCCCTGCTCTGCCTTCTCCGCTGCGAGGATGTGGTGGTGGCAATGGAGCGCAGGTGTGCCTGGGACACGCTGCTCTCTCTTGACACTCACCACTTTGCCGTGGCTCTGCTTGCCAGGTGAGACCCCCTTCTCCCCACTGCCTCTGCCATTGCTGCTCTGTGCCCAGGTGGCCACAAAGTGTCCGTGGTGGCCATGGGCCAGAGGGCCTTGTCACTGAGGGACGGCCAAGCAGACTGGAAAAGGCTGGCACAGGAGGGTGCCCATGAGCAACCAACTCCCAAGTGGCCCAGGTCCCATTGCTGGAAAGGTGGTGGGGGAAGACGAGAACTCTGTGAGTCACTCGTGGGAGAGTTTTGCCCCACAGGCTCAGGGTCTTGTTTCCTTTTCCTCTTGTCAGAATCATTTGCCATTTAGCCATCCACTTTTGTTCCGCGGTTGCATTCTACCTGCTCGCCCTGCTCAGCAAAGAGATGCCATACTGGGATTTCCCTGCCCTGGCATTCCTTGTGGAGGTGAGCCTGATGGCCAGCGCTGCCTGGCTGAGCGGCCTCCCAGCCCTCTGGCCTCTCGCAGCCACAGCTGCCAGGACAGTGCCCGTGCCCTGTGCTGCTGCCTGGGCCCGGCCCTGTGCGTTCCTGGGCTCCTGCCAGCCGGCTCCCCTGTCACTGCCCTGTGCCTTTCAGGTCCTCGAGTGCCTGGACTTGAGGGAATGCAGTGACAGTGTTCTGGAGATCCTGGCACAGAACCTGCAGAGCGAGCACATGGCTAGGCGTTACTTGGCACTCCGAGGCCTCGTAGTGCTGGGCAAGAATCCCTTGATGGTGAGAAGGGGGCAGTGGCTGAAGCCGTGCAGGCAGCATGGGGCTGGGCAACGCAGTCGCTTGGCCTTGCCTGGGCTTCGGCCGCTGGGGCAGCTGCTCCCAGCTCTCCTGCCTCCCGCTTCAGCTGCCCCAGTGCTTTGGGACAGGCCTTTGGCCTCTGGGCCCTGCGGCACCCGGGCGGCCTCTCACAAAGTCGTGTTCCGCACAGGCTGAAAAAATGTGGAGCCTGACTGAAAGGCTTGTGGAGCTCCTGCAGGAAAATGACAGCGACATGATCGGGATGACCATTCTTCTTTTAAGATACTTGCTCCTGGATGATGGTGCCCTAATACCCACCCCCATTGCCCTGCAGCTGGCTGAGGCGCTCCTGCCACTCTTTGACCATGTAAGGCTCTGTGCCCACAGCCACGGCCACTGGCTGCTGCCCAGACACTTGGTGCCCTGTGGAAATGCAGGCCTGTGCCCTGGGGGGCCTGAAGCTGCTGATGCTCAGGTATTTTGCCCTTCCTCTCATACAGGATGATAGCCAGGTGCAGCTGAGCTCCATGTGTGTCTTTCAAGAGATTCTGGACTCACTAACCAAAGATGGAAGAAAGGCCCTCAAGTCCCATGTGCGTCAGAGCCTGGTCCCACTCTACTTCCACTGCCATGATGAAAATCAGATTGTTGCTGAGGTGAGCACTTGTGGCCGGCTGCTGTCCACCTGGGAAGGGGCTGGGCTGCCTCCTGCCCTGGCACCTTGCGGGCTGCAACCTCCTCCAGGCTGTGGCACTGGGATGCTCCTGGGCCCTGGCCTGTGGGGCCATCTGTATGTCTCTGCTGCTCTCCAGGCGTCCTGTGTAGTACTGTATTCTGCAGCCAGATTCCTGAAGAGAAGGAATCTCGAACAAATGCCAGAGGTGGATGAGACATGGAGGTTCGGCGAGAGCCTGCTAAGACCAGCCAAGAATCCTCAGCCTGGAGAAGGGCCCTGAGGGCGGTGCTCAGTGTGCGGGCCCAGGCAGCTGTGTCCCTGCCCGCTGCTGCGGCCAGAGGACGCGCGGGCTCTTCTCCAGGCTCCCGTGGGCCTGAGTCGGGTGCCCATGGAGGCCCGGCCCGGCGGGGCTGCGGGGCGGCACCACGGCTCCCCGGGCAGCAGCCGGCCCTCTGCCCCCTCTCCTTGGGAGCCCTTGGCCAGCAGCTGCTGGCCGCGCCTCAGGGCTGTGCGGCCAGGGGAGGCCGGGGCTGGGCGCAGGCAGCGCCCAGCCCAGGAGCTGAGCCCGCGCCAACCCTTCCCTCCTGCCGCTCTCTGCAGCTGGCACAGGACAGGAGCAGAGCGGCCGAGCACCTGCGTCGGGCCCTGCGCTACGTGGAGAGCCCACAGGAGCCCCTGCGAGAGGCGGCCGTCAGGTTCATGGGTGAGTCCCGAGCCCGGGCTCCCTCCCCGGCCCGGCCCGCCGCAGCTCGGCCCCAGCCCCGCCTGCTGCCCCGGCAGCGCCAGCCGGGCTCGGCGCCGTAGAGCCCCGCCTGGCCTGGGCGTTGCTGCTGCCGCCCTCTGGCAGCCGTGCCCTGGGGCGGCAGCGTGCGGCAAGGGCCGGGCTGAGCCCTGCCGGGCCAGCAGCCCGTGTGGCCACAGCGCCGGCAGCGCCGCTGGCAGGGAGCTGTGCCGCTGGGGCCGTGACAGGCTCTGTGTTCACAGGCATGGCCGGGCGGAACCTGAGGGGGCAGCAGCAAGAGCTGCAGCTGATCTGCACTGGTGAGTGAGGGCAGCGGGCTGACAGCAGGGACTGCCAGGGGGAGCTTGTAAGCCCTGTCCCGGCTGTGGAGAGCTCTGCTCCCGTGGGCAGAGCACACGGAGATTTCAGGGCGACGTGGGCCGTTCCTGGCCAGCAGCTTTGGGCTGATCCCCTTGCTCCCTGCTCCCTCCTGGCCATGGCAAGAGCCAGCTGGGATGGCCCTTGCAGGAGGCTCTCCTTGGCTCCCGGCAGATCCGGCACTGACCGTGCCTCTGTTCCTCTCTCTTGCAGCCCTGGAACGCCTGACGGAGGACACGAGCAGTGCCGTGTCAGAGCTGGCACTTCAAACACTGCATGTCCTCCGAACAACACCGCATGGCCGATATTCCATCTTCCAGAGGCTGCACGATCAGCTGCACAGGGCATGGATCACTCTGCCTCGTCTCTCGCGGCTCAGCTGGCTGCACTGCTGGAGCTCTGAGGACAGCTGATCTGGGAGGGTCTCTTAGCTGGTGCAGCCTGAGCCAGTGGGGATTTTTACTTTTCTTTAAGATTTTTCTTTTTTACCGTTCTAATTTTTACCCTCTGTAAATATAGACCGTGTTATAATATACACACTCTCACGAGATTTTCTTTGCTGCCCAGGGTCCGTAGGGCATAGGGGAGGAGGGGAAAAGGGTGCTTGTGCTCACCCAGCTGCCCAGGCGTGCAGTGCTGCAGGGGAAATGGCCAGAAGCCCCTTGGCCTGTGGTAGTTCTGATGAAGCCTTTGTGCTGCCCACAGAGCAGCTGGGCAGGGGCCGGGGCTGCGGGGATCCCTCTCAGAGCGGTGCCTGGAGATGGCCACAAGCCCTGTGCCAGGCAGGAAGCGCCAGCTGTGTCCTCCTGCCCGTGTGCTGCTGGCTGCCTTGCTGAGGGCTCCCAGGTGCCTCTGGACGGGGCTGCTCTGGAGCTGCTGTGGGGCTGCAGCTGTGGAGTACCTGCTGCAGGTTGTTAAAATCAGGAGCCCTGTGCATTCTATGTAGAGAACGCTGGTTGCATAATAGATCTGCCTTCCTGTCAAAAGCAGGCAATTAATATTAATGATTTCATCACAAAGAGCAGGAGAACACTTAAAAGTTGCCACAGAAACTGCATTTAAAAACACTGTTAAAACAAAGATTATGATGCTACATAGGAACAGGTGCATCCCTCAAAAGCCTGGAGAAAAAAGTAAGACCTTAGAGACATGGTGCCAATAACAGCACAATATGCAAATTACACATTAAGGACTTTTGGAGAAAGTTTGTACTCTCTAGATACAAAAACTCATAATAGAATACAGTCCACCAATACATGGTGGCCATGTGTTGGGCATACCACATGACACAATGTTAGCCTCATGTTTTGGTGAAATACACAATTAAGTAGGGAGTTAAAGATTGGTGGGAATTAATCTGGAGAGCTTTCTGTGTGACGGGACTAAAATAAGCTTGATTTTTAGCCTACAAAAAAAAATCTCATAAAAATTACAATTATTGTGTAGAAATGCAGGAAAGTACATATATGTGGAATGGAAAGAGCAAACATGAGACAACATATCCAAAACATTTTTTATCTGAATTATTAAAAATATACACTTTGGATATATTTTGAATATATATATAACCTTTTGTTAGGTTGGCTTGTCATGATGTTTCAGCTTTCTAGAAGACAACGATAAGGAAGATGAATGCAAGTTTATAATGAAAGTTAAGGAATGTAATTGGTCCAGTTTAAGGAACATTTCATGGCAGGAGCGAGTTTTGAAGAGAACAGGAGGAAATAGTCTCACATGTAGGCCACGGGCCCTACATGAAAGTTAATTTCTGCTGCAGTGCCAAGCAGGAGCAGGGATTTTTAACCATGAGTGATGACAAAGGAGGATGTGTTGTGGTTAATTAGAGTACACTGAGTGCAAATCTACAGAAAACTCAATGATATGGCATCATATGAGGATCTAGTGACCTCCCAATAAGGCTTATCTAAGTAACTAGCATATGAATAATTAGTTATCTCCAAAAGTGCCTCATAGATATGCAATACAGGATGAAATCCAGTAAAAGAATAATAAAATATATGAGAAGCTAATTAAAAGTCTAAAGGGGATGTTGTAGTTCAGATTTTCTGTGTCTCAACCACTGGCCAGATGGGTCCACGGGTGCTTTGGTGACCACTGTGTTGTAGTAATGTGAGCTGGATATGTATCACACTGCTCTGAATTGATACTACTGGGTGACAGAACAGATGCTGATGAAGGCTTAAAAAGCAGATTGAGCCTAATTTTTGGAAATTCTGGAAGCAGGAAAAATTCTGGAGAAAACATCTCCAGGCAGTGAATGAGTTTCACTGCTCTAAGGCATTAAGAGTGCTTGTATGGGACACATGCTGAGAAGAGCATCTGGCTTCTGGGCTGCAGGCTTTGGGCTTCTGGAAGAGGATTTCTTGTACAGCAGAAGTCAGTTCTTCAGGACAGAGGTGCAATCCTTTGATTTATTCTGCAGCAAAAGTCATCCACTCAAGTGAGAAAAATTATTTTTGGTACCTATTCCTGAAATGCTCTTGCTGACATTCTGCAAATAATTCTGCTACCAATGGTGAGTGGAGACTGAGCCAAAAGTAAGAGGGAAAGGAGGAGGTCAGCTTATGAAAAGAAACATTATTAAAGTCAGCACACTACTGCTAAGAGCCATCTCAGAGTCATACATAATATGCTGTCATGGGCTGTACCATAACTTTCCTGACTGACACAGTCACTTTCACTGACAAGCAACATGCAACCCTCATTACCAGTGGACACTTCAGAATATGTGACTGAAGAAGTCCTTGGGTAAAATAACAAAAACAGACCACAGTATCTACAAGATACTGTGAGAAACATTTAGAAACGAGAACAGTTAGAAAGCTTTATCTTAGTGGGAGTTCTTTAAAACAATTAGACAAGTTTTGTATTCCAGTGAGGCAGCTTCTTGCTTAAATACCAGGGATCTGATGAGATACATTTTAAGCCAGGTCATGCTTTCTTTTTTCTGCCAAATATAATTAAAAATGTATTGAAATGTGCAAGCTGCACTATTCATTAAGCATTTGCAGATGTAACACCATGAGGAGCACTGCTGCTGTTCTGCTTTTGGCACTTGACATTACCATGGCAAAAAACATGCTGAGCTAATAGAGTGTCTGGACATTGGAAACTGAAGCACAGCTGGCGTTGAGAAAAGCAATTCCCTAAACTAAAAATTACCTGTAATGCAAGTTCTTGGAATTCTCCTTTAACTAAAAAAAAAAAAAAAAAAAAATTGTGGTGAAAATCTGACAAATAAAGACAAGGACTGGCTAAAAATACAAGCAGGGATTTTTTTTTGTTTTTCTACAGACTGTGAAAGTTTGGATTCCTGCTCCTATTTAGAACTAACCCAGAATTATCAAGTTTGAAGTCCTTTACAATTTTTTTTTCTTTTAATTTATGAAATATGTTAAACCATCATCTTAAATTATGAAGTCTGATTTTAAACCACAATGTCATCAACGGCAATATGAACTCAAGACCAGAGAGATTTCTTCCTGAAAGATGCAGGTTTGATAGGGCTGCAGTTTGTAGGGCAAGCACGATGGTACTTAAGCACATACTTTATACCAGTAAAATGCAAAATCATATAATATTTTAGGTTGTGAAAAGAGATTTGAGACCATTGGGTCCAATCATTAATCTTTCTAAATGAACCACTAAATAAAGGACATTCCTAAGTGCCACATCTACATGTCTTCTAAATACCTCCAGAGACGGTGACTCAGCTGCTTCCCTGAGCAGCTCTTACAATGATTTACAGCTCCTTTGGTGAAGAAATTTTTCCTAATACCCAGCCTAAACCTCCCCTGCTGACTCCTGAGGTCATTTCCACTTGTCTCATTTCTTGTTTCTTAGGAGAAGAGACCAACCCATGCCTGCCTAACCTTCTCTCAGGAAGTTGTACAAGAGTGAGAAATCCTCCTGACCCTTCTTTTCTCCACAATAAGCCACCCCAGTTCCCTCAGAGTACTTCCTCAGAGGGTTTCAGCTCCTCCTCTTTGTTGGCCATTCTGTGTGCATTGATCCCACCATGTTACCTTTTTTGTGACTGTAATGAACCTGTTCACATTCAGTAAAAGCTTGGTTCCCTGCTCTTCTGGGTCAGAAAAATTCCCTATTTTGCAGCTGATCTTCTGGATTCGTGCTCTGCCTCTGGCCAATGATACAGGGTTTTTTAAGCCAAACCTTAATTTGAATTATTCTTATTGGTAAGTTGTCAAGTCTCAGTTTGAATTTTCCTTTGGGAATCTTAAAAAATCCATTTAATGGAGTTTCCATCAATGTATTCTTTTTTCAGTAATAAGTAAGCCTTATGTAGTAAGACACTACGTATCAGACACTTCCCTTGGCAAACAGTGATCCTTGCTTACTGAAAACTCCCTCACTACAGGTTATTTTTAAAAACTGTATAATAATTTTGATGTGTCATAATCCACCGGTAATTTTGAACAGTAGCTTATCTCAGTCCAATGTCATTCTTGGCTGATGGCCTGGAAGCATTATCTAGATCTGGAAAGGTCAAAAACAATTTCAGTGCCAAAGTAATGATAAGCTGCAGGTGTGAGTGGAAGCTTTCCAGATCACATAAAATGCCAGGAAATTTTCCCAAAAAGATTTTTTAAGCATTTATAAAGTAATTGAAATAAAAAAAAATTAATATATCTGTAATATGTAAGTAGCAGAAGAAAAACTGTAACTTTTGCTGTCTGTAAATTATTGTATTCATCAGAAATTTTTTAAAACATAAATTGGAGTCAGTGAAATGTTACTAGATCATGTTCCATATTACAAGCTCTTCAGTGAATGTTGTGGGCCAGTATTTTGTTCTTTGTATGTGCCTGTGTTATGTGAACATTTGGAAATAATTTTTGCAATCAGAACGGTGAAGAATACACGTTCTTATGATGTATGGACTTCTCATTCCTTCAAGACTCCTTAAAGTTCAATCAATCCAGACTTTGTGGTTACTTTGGAACAAAAAAACACCTCTTAAAAACTCACAGATGGAGAAAAATCAAAAGCTTAAAGATGAGACAGACTAATAGGAGTAGGAGGTTATAGATAGGCAGTAAGCTAACCTATGCCCAGTTTGGCTTGTAAAATGGCAGTGGAAAACAAGCCAGGCAGCCCAGCAAAGCACAGGTCTGCCACAGAATGTTCAGAGGGAGCTGAGCCTGGGGCCTTGCTCCCAGCCAAGCACTGAGAGTCAGGAGGAGCTCTGCTCTCACGTACCATTGCCACTGCCCTTGACGTTATTCAGGTCTGTCTTTTGCACCTGTGCTCAATGAGAGATTCATAAAGACTTGTGTCCGTGTCAGATCATAGAAAGAAACCAAACAGAGCTATTGAAGGACAGATATGTGCCATCTAGAAATGCTAAGACATAAAGGGAAAAAAGCTGGATTACCCCACATCATTATTTTTTTCCCCAGGTCAAATGAACATTTTACATTAGTCTTGTTAATTTCTTCTTTTTCAAATGGGTGAAAACACTTAGTTTAATTCAGAGCCTACAGCTCTGATGCATCAGGTATCACATATCAGTCAGGAGCTGAGACTGCCACTGCAAAGCCCACAGCTATGGCCAGAAATGCAGCAGCCTGCTTACCCAGTTGTTTCTCTCCCTTTTCTTTCCAAAACTCTGTGCATACCATTGGTCTATTTTATTAAACTTTTTTTTTTCCCCCGAGAGAATTAATTGTCATCTTGAAAAATCTATGGTTTCACTCTTGGGAGTGCTTCTGGAATTGCTTTTTTTTTTGTTGATGGCAGCATTGATATGAGCTGCAGCATGCTCCAAGGTGTTTCTCCAGCAGATGTTGCAAAATATTTTATAATATGGTGGTTGTAACAGTGGGAGTAGTTCCTATGTTCCTGGGAAAGCAGACTTCAAGAAAACAAAAAAATTGTCATGATTGCAAGGATGTTTAAGCAGTTGTCAGGACAAATATAGCAATACTAACTGTTATCCCTGCAAGTTATAGTTTTCATATAGCAATGGCTAGATTTCTTCATCGTTCTGCTTTGATGGTATTGAAGTAAGACGAGCAGCAAAGATTGCAACCAGACTTTTAATCACTGTTTATAATTACATTACAGTTATAGTAAGTGATAAGAAATAAATGAATAATTATTTTTTCATTTTAGCATCAACAGATAACAAGTATCAGCACCAGAGCCTTGGAAATGTCATCAGCTCTGAGGATGCTGATAAAAACAGGGGATAGCACACACACAGAGACATTAATGCTTTGTTAATACCTTGAGACTGCTGTATCTGTATGGCTCATGAGGCTGCTGTGTGGTTAATCAATACCTGTGCATCTCAAAAAATGTACAGTCATAGCTACTTCACATTGCATTCACAATAAATTTATTTAAGAAAGAAACAGCACACAGATTTTCAGTGGAGGTGGATTTCCTTTTTGTGTGTTCACTATTTGAATATTTGTACCATATTAAATAGGTTAAATAGAGCACATCTTTATAATTCATCTTTCATCTTTGTTCTTAACGCTCCAAAAGTCTGGACTTTCTCATTATATTTCCTTTAAGTTGGATATTGAAACTAATGAAAACCTAGAAAAATACTAAATATATTTCTAATTTGATGCTTATTAAAATCCAATTTGGAAAAAAATTGTATTCACATTACCTTAGGGCTGTATTGAAATGCTTTTCAGCTGTCAAAAAAAGTTAAATGCAGAGAAAGCACACACTAATGAGTTTGATAGTAAAGGCTTCATTTTGAGAAATCTGTTTTAAAGATATATGCTTTCCTAGCTTTATATTTTACAAATAGAATGAATCATCATGAAAATATTTATTAATACATATTTTATGTTACTCCAATGCTTCTGCCAGTGTTAAGGCTTGTGGTGGTTTGACCAGGAAGGAGTGGGAATTCTGGGAAGCTGTGGTCAAACCAATGAAGGTTTTGGGTTTGAGACTGGCACCTGGTGTAGCCAGTGGGGTTTGGACACACCTCCGAGAATACACAGGGGTTAAAAAGCAGGGCACTGCCCTTGGATCTCTCTCTTGGGACGTCGCAGCGCAGAGGTCAGATCTCTTCCCCCGTCCAGCCTCTGCTGCTGGGCGGGGGGAGGGGCAGCCATGCGGTAGGCCCGGGGCCTGGACAGAGATGGGGGTGAGAAAGCTCTCAAGGATGGAAGGGTGGCGGAGCCCCAAGAGACATCGGGCAGCCATTCCCCCCCCCCCCCCCCGGAGGGAGAGAGAGGAGAGCCGGCGTCTGAATGTGGTAGCAGCCAGCCCGGGAGGAGAAAGGGCGGGGGAAGAGTGCAGCCTGGCCGGCGGAGCAGCAGCACCTGTGGGAGTACCAGCATTCCCGGGACAGACAGAGACTGAAAACTTTTAACCCTTTCTTTCATGATTGGGGCCTTGCAAAAATGCTAATCCTCCTCGAAGCTGAATAAGAAGGGAGATAAGAGATGAGATGAGACAAGGACCTGGCCCGAAGAACGTGGAGATGATTGAATGGGGAGAGATGATTTGGAGTGGCCTTTTGGCTGGACTTTTCTTGTGGCCATGGACTCAGTTGTTCCTGTGACACAGACTGCATTTAGGGGGAAGCAGTGGCTCAAAACCAGGAGGGTTCTCCGTGAGGACCCCCCGGCCCCAGGGGGTTGGAAAAATATGGGGGGGACAGATGTCCCAAAGCAGAGACTGTGCCTTTTTGGAGTGAGACAAGGCATCCTTGAAAGACAACCCTAAAAGCAGCTCTGGCCATGCGTCAGTGGTGAGAGCACTGGGCATGGAAGGAAGATGTCACAAGCGGCAAAAGGACTTTTTCCGGGCGGTGCCGAAGTGACAGGGAAGCACACGAGGTTTCAGTGTGTTCCCAGGGGAAGCCTATGGAACAAGAAGGACTCCTTTCCTCTTCATGAACTGCAGTTTGAGTATACTAAAATGTGGGGCCAAGGCTGGGCAGTTGATGATTTGGGAGAATGTATCGGATTGGGAAAGTCAGGTAGTGAGGAGGGGGGAAAGTGGTTTTTGTAAGGTTTTCAAATTTTTTTCCTTTTCCTTATAGTCTTTCCCTATTTTCCTGTAGTTTAGGTAATAAAGTGTTCTTTATGTTTAAGTTGGAGCCTGTTTTGCTTATTCCTGGTCACATCTCACAGCAGACACCAGGGTGAGGCATTTTCATGGGGGGCACTGGCTCTGTGCCAGGCTCAAACCATGACAAGGCTTTAGGAGTCAGTATTAAACTCATTGATGCTATTGAAAAGCTTTTGTATTCTCATGACCAATGAAGTTATCTATTATTTTCTGAAGTTTTTTCTAGCAGTAACATTCCTTTCCCTGTCACAAAAAAGGTTGGTTTCCTAACAACCGTGTAAGATTTTGTTCTCATATATCTTAAAATATGCTGTCTGGTACTTGTCTTTGATATTCAATTTCAACACATTTCCCCACAGTTAATTGAGTTCTTTAGTTTATTAACTGTTAGAAACAAGTCCTGAAATGCAGCTAAATTGTATAATACCTAGAATTGACTATATTTACTCCTGATTTACCTGAAAAATAGAATTTGCTGATTGAGATATCTGCAAAATCTTTCTGACTTTACCACCACAGTCATGGTGTTTATTTCATTTTCCATGAAAAAATGTTATCAAGTTTAGTAAAACCTCAACTGGAAATTAGTAAGATAGACATTTTAAAAGTGATTTTATGAAAATACTATCACTATTTTCAAAGCAGACTTTTGTCTGTGAGTGTCTCCATTTACCCCAGGATCTAGGGTACACATGCTTCCTGACAGCCAGTCTGGGGCACAGCTGCTTTAGCAAGTCCCTGTGCTTTCCCAGACCCTTTCTGCTAATCCACCACTCTCCATGCTGCCCCAGTACTGTGAAATTTCAACAGAGTATTCTGGGCTGGAAGAGACCCACAGGGATCATTGAGCCCAACTCTTAAGTGAATGGCCTGTATGGAGATCAAACCCACAACTTTGGTGTCATTCCTTGCTTTTCTGGAATACACACCCACAAAAACATTCAGTCCTCATGTTTGCAGGTGCTGAGCTGCTGCTGAATTATTTTGAGTGCAGTGTATTTGTTGCAGATGGTGTGAACAACTCTCACCAGGCTCTGCAACCCAAGTACACTGTGGCCATTTGATTCTACACTCTCCTTTGCCATGGCAAGGACCCCTAACATCTTCAGAAGGGCAATTTGCCACCTCTAGCTCTGTGGCCTCCCCATTACCTATCAGCAGAAGTCAATGTAGGACTTGGGACAAGAAATAACTTAAGAGCTTTTACTTTCCATAATTAATTTTTCTAAAATCTTTTCATAAGTAGAGAAACACTACTAACAAGATACAACTCTATCTTTTTTTTTTTGTTGTTATTTTTTTTTTATTGCTTGGTTTAGTTTGGGTTTTTTTCTTTTGTTTAGATGGGCTTTTTGTTGTTTTTTGTTGTGTTCTGATACATAAAAAATGAAAAAGGATAATTCCTATTGAAATGTCAAAGTACTGAAGTAAACAGATAGTAATAGACTTTCACTCAGGCATTATGATTACTTAAATACATTGCCATAAAAAGGCAAACAATCAACAGAGTTCTTTAAAAGGTTCAGTGCAGATTAGTTTCTGGCAAGGACTGCACTGTTCAAGGCTTCATTAAAGCCTTCCATTTATGAATTGTCAGGAAAAAGCAAAGGATGCTATGTATGCTATAAAATGAAACAAAAGCCTCAGAAGCCCTCACAGGGCATTGGGCAGCTCATTTTAAGGAGGTTGTGTGCGCCATTATCTATCACTGCCTCGGGGTCACAGATAGCAGCAGGACTTGGGAAATAAAGGCATCAATCAGGAACAAACATTTATGTGTGTGCCTCTCCAGAGTTTAATTCTAATCTGAAAAAGAGCTTTAAATGTGAAATACAAATATTTATTCTCCCCCTTTTTCAAAGGGAAAGTGTATTTGAGGACATGCAGCACCACACTGACTCCCCTCCTGACTCTGTTGTCTCTGACAATAGGTGGCACTGGGAATTTTCACATGCAAATCTGTTGAGTTTATCCTTCAGTTTTTTGCCATTGAAGTAGTCCCCTGTAAACATTTCCCTGTATAAAATGTTTTGGAAATATCACAAGCTATATCCTTCAGTTATTTACATAGTGTCATTCCATTGTTTTGAGACCATTTGTTAAAGGAAAATAATGAATATTCACATTACTGGACACAATATTGATGCTGGGAGACTTTTTTTTTTCTGTTTTCTGAGTTAGTTATTTCCACCATACCTTCATACCTGTGAGAGTTAATTTGTCAGAGTTTCTTTGTCAGCTCTCCAGGATGTCTGACCAGAGCATGACAAATGTTCCAATTTAGCTATTTTATGTACCCTTTCCACAACTTTTGCCTTTCTTGTTCAAAGAAAGAAGGAAATGAAAGACACTTGCATTCCATCAGATAAGGTTTCTCCTTAGAGCACAACTGCAACAGCAGGATGCTCTTGCTAGATTCTCTTCTTTTTGAATAGGGTCTGATGCTTCAATGTTCTTCATGAGGAGGTTGTATCTGTGAACAAGCTCTCTGGTTCCTTTCCAAACCTTCTCTGGTAAGATGCCCGTGTGTGTTGGGACTTTTGCTGACTAGAGACTGGAAAAGTACAAGGCCGTGGCTAATTCCAAGTCCTGCACCTACAAGATAGTGTGTCCTTGGGCCTAGCTGGGTAAGATGACAAGTAGACAGACATGGGAAATAGGGAATGTAGGCCCAAAAGAATGAGGAGGAGTGATGGTATAGTTTAACCAATAGATCGCTTGGCTTACAGAATATTAATAAGCTTATTACTTGCTGTATAAGTGTCTGATGCTTTCTTCAATAAACGGAACTTGTTGATGACTTGTATTGAGTCCTGAGTTTTCCCTGCATCCGACAAATAGCTCGTCCCCAACAAAGGCCTCATTCTGCAACAAATGGTGCCCGAACAGGGACCCTATGGACTCTACGGACTCTGCAGACCCTACAGACCCTATGGACTTTACTGAAGATTTGAGCTTGTGAGCCAAGGTCGGTGCAGTATTTGGGAGTCAGTCCCGACGCAGCCCAGGAGGCACAAAAAGTGGGCCCTGACTCAGGAGACCCCATATGGGAGTCCTGGAGAAAGGCGAAAGGGTGGGCTGCAGTGCCCTGGCTGTTATGAACAAAAATTCTGTTAATTTTTTTTGTGAGGAAAAGTTACAAAAAGCAGCCAGATCACTGTCGCTGCCAAAGTTCTGCTTGTTTTGTTATTGTAGTCATGGGTCGTTGTAGCTAATCGCTCCTTTTGTATTAGCAGAGCCTTGCCCCAGGCTAAGGTGTACTTTTCCCAGAATGGTGAAGAGACCTGAGAGGGTGGGGGGGGTTATGCAAAGTGACTGCAGGACCAGCATGCTTTGTGGGACCCCCTACTCCAAACGTGCAAGAAGAACCCCAAAAACAACGAGCCACCTGAGAGTTGAGAGACTGGAGCGATGTCTGGATGTGAGGAGCCGAGTGCTGAGCCTGCAGAGATGGGGAACACTTTCGGAGTCCCTCTAGCCCTGACCCTGGGAGTCATCCCTGGCGCCGAGACTGAGGGGGATGGGGCCGGGAAAAGTAACATCGGATGGGATCACCACACCCTAGAGGTTCCCACGAGGACCTGATCTCCCGCTCTGCCCCTAGAGGACAAAGCTGCGCATGTCCTCCTTCTCTGAGTCGTCCTGGGAGAGACGACGGGAGACTGCAGCCTCGCCGAGCTGCCCGATCCTGAGCTGATCACTTATAATAAAGGCATTAAAAAGGAGAAGAAGTCTCCTGGCCCTGTTTATTTCACTGGCAACCTCACAGGAGAGTCCAGCTGACTGAATGCCACCGATGTCCTAGAAAGGCTGCAGTGCGCTAAATGACAGGTTAGAAGGTAATAGAGGGACAAGCGGCATATAATCCTTTTAAATGCTTTTAAGAAAAACGGGGACTATAGACTGTCGACTTGGGAAGAGAATTCCCGAGATTGCTGCATATAGACTTGCAAAAACGTGTGTTGTGGTGCTGAGGCTGCAAGTACACGCACAATGAATGAGCGGCTGTGCTGTGATGGCGGCAGCAGCCGCGGGTCGGGGCGCCTGCAGAGCTGTGCCACTCCGAACTCGGCGTGGGCGCTGCGCCATGGGGAACAGCCCGGCGGGCGGCTCGCCTGAGGCGGCAACGGCGGCTCCAAGCAGTGGCGGGCGCGAGGAGCGGAGAGCTCTCCCGGTGGCAGCGGCGGGGGGAGCGGAGCCCCGCCATGGTGGGGAGCGACCCGCGCCGCCCGGGATGCTGCGCTGCAGCGGGGCACGCAGTGAGTCAGCCTACAGCGCGTCTCGCGAAACAGGAAGCCCAGCGCGGGGGGCGCCCCGCTCCGATACGGGCGGTGGCGCGGACTGGAGCGCTTTCCCAGCGCGAGCGCTTCTTCCCTCCGACCCGCGGCCGGCGGGGGCCTTCCTTTGGACCCGGCAACCAGCAGAAGCCTCAGTTTAAGCCTGGCACCCTCAATAGACTCTACTTTAAGTGGACTGCAAGCCGCAGCGTGTCCAGGCGAGGGTCAAGGAGCCTGCTGCAGCAAGCAGACAACCAGTGGGAGCTTTATTGATCGGACGCTCAGCTGCCAGCATGTTGAGACTTGCTGTTTAGACTAATTAGCAGCAATTCACATCGAGCCTTTGAAATGCATATGGAGTCGCGGAAAGAGTGTTTTGCAGTGCTGGCTGTGCCGCTCCTGATTCAGCATAAGCGCTGAGCCATGAAGGGCAGCCACGGTGAGCGGCTCGCCTGAGGCAGCGGCGAGCAACAATACGAGCAGCCACGGAGCCCGAGCCAGGCGGGCAGTGCCGTGCTTACGGTGCGGTGCGGTGCGCACCGGCCAGGCTGGGTGCGCGGAACTCAGCAGCGGGTGGGCAGCCCGTGGTGGGGCCCGCCATGCCCTGCTGGCAGCCTGAAGCGGTGGCGGCGATGGCGCAAAGAGGGCGCAGCGCGGGGCGGGGGGGCCCCCGCCGCGGGGCCGCGACTCGTGCTGCCGAAATGCGTCCAGCAGCAGCTCCGTTACCCCACCGCACCGCAGCGACACGAGCAGCAGCGGCCCGATCCCAGGGCCTTCCAAGCGCTGCTACTTTCCCACCTCCGCCCCGCGGCCGGGAAAAGCTTCAGTTTTAGAACTAATAGCCGTAATAAATGTGACTCTTGTCAAAAACAAAAACAACAACAAAAAAAATCCCTCCTACTGCAATTAAGAAACCACTGATAATAAATAAGCGACACTGAAGAGCATTGCTTTCAAGACGCTCCTCATCTAGATTAAAAAGACCTTTTTGTTCTTCCTGGCAGAGACTGTGAAAGAGAAATAGAGAAATCAATGTGGTGAATACGTTGAGATAAATTTTGGCCGGTTTAGCTTAGAATCCATTATGCTGTCTTAAAATCACCTGTATTAACACAGACTTTAAACATCAGAAGCCCAGATAACTCAGTCAGTGGAACATCAGACTCTGAAATTGTATTTAGAAAAATTTAAAAATGTTAAAGATGTGTTAAAGTGATTGTGCAAGAGAAAAATTTAAAAATGTTAAAGATGTGTTAAAGTGATTGTGCAAGTAAGATGTAATGAATATGGTTTTTGTATTCTTTGGGCCTTGCTTGGATGTGGTAGATGTAAAAGCAAGCACTGAATTCAAAAGAATTTTTCCACAGGTATACCTTGAACAAACTCCTTATGTTTAGGTGCATTCAAGTGTAAAAATACTGTAGCAAAAACACTAAGAAAGTTGTTTTAGTTTAGTATTTTAGAGTTAAACCTGTAAGTAAGTTATAGTAAATTTTATATTCTATTCTATTTCTATAATAAATTATATTCATTGCTAAGTAGTTTAAGTTAAATTATGTAGTAAGTGCCATTAAATGTTAAATACTGCTAAGGTTAATTTTTGTTAAGTTTATGTCCTCTTAGGTTTAAGTGCTGTTCAGTTTAATTTCTGTTAAGTTTAAGTGTTATTAAGTTTAGGTGAAGTTAGATTCTGTTACATTTAAATTATATTAGGTTTAAGTTATATAGAATTTAAGGTTGGTTGAGTTCTGTTAAAGTTAAGTTCTGTTGAATTTAAGTGATTTTACACGTAAATTCTGTTGATTTGAAAATCTGTCAAGTTTAGGTTCTGGTAAACTTAAGTTTTGCTAAGTTAAAGTTCTGTTAAGTTTAAGTAAAGATAAGTTTAAGTGATGTTAAGTTCTGTTAAGTTTAAATATTTTAAGTATTTTAAGTCTAAGTGCTATTAATTTTAAGTGATGTTAGACAGATTTATGCTTTTATGCTAGGTGTTTATTTTATGACTTGTGTGCAAGGTGTTGTCGTGAACATCAGAGAAACTCTAGTTAAAAGGGACAATCAGAAGCATTTGTGAGTAGAGCCATTCCTATTTGAAGTATGTCTGCTGTGAGAATGGAAAGCAAACTTACCAGACAATCCACACAGATGAAACCTGTGCACATGTTGCTCCTTTAGCTTATTTTTGTAGGTTGTATTGGCACACCTGAGTTTTGTTTGAGCCTTGTAGCAGCATAGAATCCTTTTTGTATCCGTCATTTAGCATATCCTATAAATAGTGATAGCCTTTTTGGTTTGTCTCCCTGGCTTAGATCCCTTGTAAGAGAGAAACCTTGCTAGCTGAGAATACTGCTTGTAATGTAATAGTTATTAGAATTGCCTATTCTTCTATTGCAAAGAGTGTGACGCAGTTTGCCCACAGAACTTTGCATGTTCCAAAAGAAAACGGGGAAAATGTTGGGATTTTAGCTGACTAGAGACTGGAAAAGTACAAGGCTGTGGCTAATTCCAAGTCTTGCACCTGCAAGATAACGTGTCCTTGGGCCTAGCTGGGTATGATAACAAGTAGACAGAGAGACATGGGAAATAAGCAATGCAGGCCCAAAGGAATGAGGAAGAGTTGATGATACAGTTTAACCAATAGATCGCTTGGCTTAAAGAATATTCATAAGCTTATTATTTGCTGTATAAGTGTCTGATGTTCTCTTCAATAAATGGAGCTAGCTGAACACTCATATTGAGGGTCTCGAGTCTTCCCTGCACTGAGACAAATGGCAACAGAACAACTTTCTGTTAAGGTTCTCTGAGCGGAAAAAACAAAGCCACAGGACACCACAAAACCCATGAGCCAAAATACATCCTGAAGCACATTGTGAGAGAACTGCTCAAAGGGAATGGTGGGTGCATTCCCTCAGCCTTGTCCTGGGGCTCAGCAGCCAAGGGCTCTGACTGCACATCTGGACACGCCGTGACCGGAACAGCGGGAAGGGTTCCATGGCAGGCCATGCAGGGGAGCAGCCCCCATGCCCCAGCCCTGCCCATGGGGGCCTGCAGACGGTGGGGATGGAGCAGCAGTTTCTGGGGTGACAGAGCCAGCAGCTGGGCACTGCAGTGCAGCACACTGCACATCTACTGCAGGGATATGTTAGCAATATTGTGTATACACACACTCCAAATTGAAAAAATTCAGGCCAAGTGGAGCTTGATTTCAGAGGCTGAGTTTTGCAACATTATACTTTTTTTTTTTAATACTGTACGAAAAAAAATGTCTGAGTCTGGAAAGGGAGTTTTTCAATCACAAGGGTTCTTGCTTCACTCCAGGAAAAGTGTCATTCAGTGTACCAGGGAGATTTTCTTTTAACATATTGCTGAGTTCTCATGCTGCCACTCATTAGTAGAGATGAGATATTTTCTCACTGTTTATGTTTTATTTTTGTTTGGAAACAGTAAGGAAGAAACGTACCCACTGTGAAGATTTGGTTCATGTGGATCAGTTATTATTTCAGCTGCATAAGTTGAGGGAGGAATTCACAGAGGTTATCCCAGGCAGAATCTGGTGCTGATGCTTGTGCCATTGGAGTCTGGAGTGGGCTCTTTCCTAGCACAACTCACCACACTGAGCTGCTGGGCATATCTCATTTGTTTTCTGGTTTTTACTACTAAGAACAGGCAGCATCATTTAACAGTACCTAACACAGATCTGTTGGTTCCTCTGAATCAACTGAAACTGTGGGTTGGAGTTTCTCCAGGTTTCAGCCTGGAGAAAAGGAGGCTCAGGGGGAGCCTCGTGGCTCTCCACAAGTCCCTGACAGGAGGGTGGAGCCAGGTGGGGCTCTGCTCCCATGGGAACAGGGACAGGACAAAAGGAAAAGGTCTCAACTTGCACCAGGAGAGGTTTAGATTGGAAATTAGGGAACATTTCTTCTTGGAAAAGGTTGTAAAGCACTGGAACAGGTTGCCCAGGGCACTGGTAGAATCACCATCCCTCAGAAGACATGTTGATGTATGTGGTATGTGGTTTAGTGGTAGGTGGTTTAGTGGTGAACATAGTAATGGTGGTGCTTGATGGTTGGAATTGATTTTTGCGAAGGTCTTTCCCAACTTTAAGGATTCTCTGATTCCATGATTCTAAACAACCCAGTGATAACATAATCTAATCTGTCTTGGTGTAAATGACTTGGTTCACTCTCTGATGTTTTCTCCACATCCATGTGCCAATGCATCTTCCAGCACATGGAAGGAACAAACCAGGTGTGAAGACTGGAGAAGGAAAATGAGCTCACATCACTTCCTTGGGAAGAGAAGAGAAGATCCGGCAACTTCCAGAGGGGAGGAAAAACAGAAAAAAAGGTTTGAGAAGCTGAAGTAGTGGCAGAGGTACCAGGGAGAAGAAATAAGAGGTGAGAGAAATGGTGGCTATGAATTGCAGGGCAGGCAGAGGACACCAGTGACCCAAACAGTTTGGCCCCTCCTGACCATTAGGCAGCTGACCCCAAAAGTTCATCTCTGCTCAAAGGGCATGCACGGCCTTGCCCACCCAGTACAGGTGCAGGAACAGCATGAGGAAATGGCAGGGGAGTGTCATAAACAACCTAAATACTGTTGTGCTTTTCCAGCAGGTTTTGCAGCCTGTACTGAGCATCTCAGTCGTGGCTGCACTGTTCCCAGACACCAACAGCATTAGATCAGAGGGAGCTGATTTAATCAGTTGTTAAAATTATCAAACCATTTCAATTTGAAGTCAAGTCATTTGAATGATAAGGACCATTTAAATCTTGCTGCTCAGAAGGCATAAGATTGGGCTGAAGCCAGGGCGTTGAGGAGCAGCCAGATAGGGACAGGAAGAGCCAGGGAATGATAACATGGCACCCACCTCAGTTTGGGAAGAATCATTTGCCCAGCAGGAGCCCAGCTCCAAAGCAACATTCCTGGAAACTCTGCATCATAAATAGCAGGGAGTTCATTCATACAGCAAAAGATTCCTGGCCTTATTTACCCTTCCATATTTGCTGCAGCTCTTCATTTCAAAAGCCATGTGAGTACCCTGTGCTGGAAGGCTTGTCCTTCCCCTGCTCCTGGCTCTGCACCAAGATGTTCTCTGTTCTGCTGCTGACCAATGCATCTCCTGGCTCCCTACCACTGAAGGAAAAGGAATCTATTTACAAGACACAAACAGCTTTGTGTAAATCACAGCCATGGGCTGCCAATTGTGTGCTCTCCCAGCCCAGCAGTGCCTCCTTCCCCCAGCACAGAGTGCTGCACTAGCGCAGCTCCAGGCACGTGTTGCTATTAGGTCATGTCACCAGGGACTGGAAAGCACCAGACAACGCTCTGTGTCTTAAAAATCCAGATGTGTGATGATTATCTCATGATAGCCATCATAGATCCTGTGGTAATGCTATTTCTAATAATTTAGCCTTCAGGAGTTCTTAGGCTGGGATGAGCCCATGCTCCGAGCTGGAGCAAACTGTGTGCTCAGGTCTACTGTGTGAAACAATCACTGTGGTCCTAGTGCTGCCTCCTCCCTGAAAAGATGGAGCTGTTACATTCTCCTGAGTCCACTAGGTGGAACCAGATAATTTCTAGTTGGGAGGACATACAGCAATGCTCAAACCACTACTATCAGTAAATATAGTTGCATGAAATTAAAGAAGAATACACTTACTTTCAATTACACTCCCTTTTTTTACCACCTGATTACATGATAATACGTTGTTATAGTTCTTTCCCTATATCTCTTCTTTCTATATGTGGACCATCTCAGGGCAGGAGTGGAAGCACCCGGGCAAATGACTCATCTCCCTCAGGCCAGATGTGGATTTTGACCCAGCAAACCAGAGGAACACTGGCATAAAGGTGGAGTTTTGTGTTATTCAGGGAACAAAACATCACAGCAAATGACTGCCTGGAGTTTGGTGTGTTTCCTAGAAGTCTTGCAAAGTAAGTATGAAGGAAATGTCCTTAGTGTTTATCACAAAAGGTCAAGCGTACAAACACCTGCAGCTGCAGACATCAGAAGGATGCTGTGTTTACAGCAGGCACTGTCCCATTCTGCTTCTGGGAGTCTCTAGCCCCAAAGAGAGCTTGTTCAGGCTGGGGGAGATTTCAAGAGACAGCAGGAGGCTCCCTTTTTCTCTATGCTCCCCTTTATGCTTCTTAAAAATCTCTCCCCTCCTACCACTAACTGTGCAGGCACTGTTGGATGCAGCTTCCAGGGGCAGATTTCTTCTTCCTGTGATAGTGCCAAGCTCGCAGGGCCCTGCAGGAGGGACCTCTGTGAGCAGTGGGATTTACACTCTTTAACAGCAGCCATGTCCCAGTGAAGCGGTCAGGCTGGGCAAGGATTGCCCTTCTCGGACGGCCCGGCCAGCTATCCAGCACCGCTAGCAGCAGGGCAGCACTGTCCCGATCTCTGTGGCTCCAGACAGCGCCTGAGGCAAACGCCCTGTGCTGTGACAGCAGCCACACCTTGCGGTGGGACGTGGCACGGCTTATGGCTGCAGCCAGCAGAAAAAAGAGAGCGCTCTCCAGCTGTGGGGAATCCAGGTTCACTGGGTCCCAGGGGAACCGACAGCCAGACAGGGAAGGGGGGAGATGCTTGCAACAGCTTCTAAGGAGGGAGGGAGACAGGGGAGGAGTCGACCCTCTGGCGAATAGAGTTTTAGAGGGGAGCGGGATACAAAAGATTGACTTAGGGAGAACCCCAATGGGGATAACTTGAGGGTGGGGCCCTGGTCCCCGAACCAATCACTCAACGTTCTAGCTGGAAGTTTCTGGAGAGAAGGGTGCGAGCGCCGAGTGACGGACAGGGCACCGGGGAGGAATTTGAGAAAGGATACATTAGTCTCCAAGGCAACTGGGAAGGAGTTGGGATAACTGGCAGCACAAGGGAAGGAGAAGATAACCAGCGGAGAACCATTACATGATAGGGGGAACAGAAAAGTCCAACTTCTACAGAAACAACACAACATCCCAGGACAGTCCTGGCACTGCAAACATGTTTTCCCTCTGCAGTTTGCAGTAACAGTCAAGGAGCATCCAAACTCTTGCAAAGCAAAGCTTGTTCAAAGGATGGGTTTAGTGCCGGTGAGCTTCCAAGGACTCCTCCTTTGAAGCAGCCTATGCAGGGGGACTCTGAAGTGTCCCTGTACCCTCCGAGTTTCAGACAGAGCTGGGAAAACATGTAACCCTCCGCTCACCGTCCCCAAGAGCAGACAAGATGCTGTCCCCCTTTCCCGGAGCTGGGGGATGGAAAGGAGGCTGCAATGGCAGTGATGGGTGGGTTTGTGGCCGTCCCATTCCCAGCAGTCTCTGCCTTCCCCCACTGGCCTTGCGGGTGCTCTGCAGCTTCTCCCCGTGAGAATACCCTCTGCCCCTGTGCAGAATTCAGGAGTAATGCACAGTGTCTCCCCTTCCCAGAAATCAGGCTGTGTGAGTGTGTTTGCATATGTGCACATGCCAAGTTTTAGCCCAAAGAGAGTTTTAGAGCTGACTTACAACCCACTGAAATAATTTCATTATGGAAGCAGTGACATAACTTGATAGTAATGCACCTGCACCACTCCAGTGCCGGGGGTTTAGAGGGCGTTTACAAGGTATGTGTGCAGGAGGTGACATCCCCAGCACACGCAGAGCTGGCAGTACCTGGCTGGAACCCTTCCAGCGAGGGGCTGGTGGCCCCAGGGTGTCTGACAGCACTGTGGAGGTGGCTCCTCACACAGCAGACCTGGGAAAGGGACAAGGACATGAGTTCAAATAGCTCACGGCAATGGCTGGCAGGAGCTCCTGAGAAATTCTTCTCCTTAGTTCTGATGGGCAACAACAAAACAAATTTGGTGGGTGCAGCTATTGATCATCTTCAGGTGAGCTCAAAGCAGAACTCTTCCTCCAACCCCTGCTGGAGATTATCTGTTCTGTAGTGCGGCCCACTGGCCTCAGAGCCTTGTAGCAGTGCATTTCTGCTGCCACAGACCATGAAATGAGATGTCCTGGCTGGTACAGTTGTGTTTGAGGGAGGTGGGACACCTCTGAACAGCCAGGACACTCATGAGCATCACTGGGGACCAAATATTAATTAGAATGTAAAATTTCATCTGCAGTCATCTTGCATTACTGCTGTTAAGAGGACAAGTCTTCCATTGCCCTGTGATTTCTGAGTGTGCAGAGTCATGGCTAAAGCTGGGCTGGGGACAAGAAAGAGAAGCTTTGGCCAGCTGGCCACTAATTTGTGTGTGAGTGGTATTCAGCACCCAATTTGCTTTACAGAACCAGTAAAGGTGAGAGACTATTGTAAACCTGAAAAAACATGTTTGTGCTACAGCACTTGATTCCAAAATTGTCCTAGAAAAGAACAAATACACCTTTGTAAAAAACATTGTGTGCTTTCTATTGCCCATCCCTCTACTGTGTGAGAAGCTGCCTGGAGAGCAATACTTGTTCAGCTGATGTTCTGAAGGGATTGATTCAGAAGCTATGACAAAAATGCCGTATGAGCAAAACACCAGCTTCAGTTTATAGAGTCAGGCATCACAAAAGCTGGAAAAGATCTCCAAGGTAAGTGAGTCCAGTCTTTGACCTGGTATCTGCACTTAGCTGGTCTGCAGGGATCTCTGGGATGCCATTTTTAGTGAGTTCACCTATGGAGTTCATGGGGTGAGCACAGGAAACAGAGCCCAGATTTGACACATGAACAAAATATGTGGGATTTCCAACTCCCCACAGCCCTCGGGTCACCTGTGCAGCTGCTCACCTCTTGCCTGGCACCAGCTGCTGTGAGCACCACAGAGACACAGGATTTTAGCCTCCAAAGACCTCTGTGGTTTGACTCCCTCATCTGTGTGTCACAGGGCCCAGAAGATCAGCTCTCTGCTGCAGGAAGCTGGCAATTCATCTATTTAGCACTTTCCTGGCAGTGCAAGAGGTAAGAATGGGAGAGATGGACAGCAAGGTCCAGCTTCATCATTTTTGGTAAGATCAGATGAAAATACTGAGGAGTTATTTTAACATGAGAATAGGGAATAGTTTTAATATTCAATATGATTAATTTACAACAAATTCTAAGTAGATTAGCGGTGCATACACCATGTTTCTTTCCCCGGATGGTCATTTATCCACATAACATTGCAAACCAACAATTAGAGCAGCATTCCCTGTGCTCTGATAATACTCTCTGGTGTTCCCAATCTCAGGCTGCTCAAGTGAACGAGGCATGGGCTGTGCAGCAGCTGAGCGTGGCTGTAACAGCATCGGGGAATCACGAAGCTTCATGCAGGAAAGCCTGGGGCTCCTGTGCCAATGGAGTTTCAGGGCAAAACTTGTAGTAATCTGGTGTTTTCTTGCTTCCAGTCTTTTCCTCCTGGCTCTTAGATAGTGGCCAGAGGATGAGGTTGGTTGTGGCCTGGTTCATCTGCAGTTGCAAAGCAATGCATCACTCTGCAGTCCTGTGAGGGAAGCCTTTGGTATCTTTCCAGTCTTTAGCTTTCCTCAATTATTCATCTGAGGGTTGCTTAATTGCTAAGTCTCCTACTTTTAGATAATATGGGGAGGCGTGAAGGAATGCTGTTCAGACACAAACTGGTCCCTTCTCAGCTTCAAAGGGCAAATAGAAATTCTCTCCCTGTTCTGTATCTCAGGCTGCGGTGACACCGATGGCTCTTGCTGAGCTCTTGCCAAGGCTGTAGCCAGGGCTCAGCCCTTTCCCATCTCCTCCTGGGCAGCAGGAGCACTCTGGGACTGGTTTTGAGAGCTGTGTCCTGAGAGGAGTGCAGGCAATGTGTGCAGGAGGAACCTGTGGTGGATTCTGTGTGTCACATTCCAGCAGACATTGACTGCAGCCTGCTGCAGAGTGAGACAGTTCCTGGTGTCTGTGTAACCAGGTGCTTGGTCGGATGTTAAGAAGAAATTCCTCCCTGTGAGGGTGGGCAGGCGCTGACACAGGGTGCCCAGAGCAGCTGTGGCTGCCCCTGGATCCCTGGCAGTGCCCAGGGCCAGGCTAGACACTGGGGCTTGGAGCAGCCTGGGACAGTGGGAGGTGTCCCTGCCATGGCAGGGGTGGCACTGGGTGGGCTTTGAGGTCCCTCCAGCCCAAACCAGTCTGGGATTCTGTGATTCTTCTGTCTTTATTTTCACTTGTGAATTGATTCCAAGTCTACAGTGGTTTCAATGCCTGAAACCACTCACTGGGGCTGCTCCATCCCTGTGTGCACCTGGAGGAGGAGATGGTGAGCACGCAGCTTACAGTCCTGCTGCCCTTTCTCCCAAAACTATAAACACCAGGCTTTTCTCAAGTTTTCTACTATCATTCCACTTTCACCCCTCAAAATTTTGCCTATTTGTCAGTCCTAGAATAAGCCCCAGTTCTCTCTGGCATGGTGGGAATGTGCAGGATTTCTGCTGGGTGCCTTGATGCCTATAGGTTTTGGGGTCAATGAGCTTATGCAGACCTGTGCTCATGCTGGAAGATAAACCTTGTCTTTAAAGAGTCTGGAAGAGCAGTAAGGAGGATTTTAAGATCCTCACAGCAGAAGCTGTGTCCACTTGACTCCTACAGCCATTCCAAGGCAGACTGTGAAGTCTCCAGAACAGTTTGATGTTGCAGTGTTAAACCAGTTTTCTGCCAGTGCTGGTAAACTGCCATGGCTTGGCTGAACTACCTATAGCTAAAGAACCACATATGAATTTGCATTTTCAGAGGGAATTTCCTCTGAAGTTTGAATGCGCTTTTTTAGTGACAGCAGCCTATTCAACACTGCCTTGGCTCACCTGAAGCCCTCTTGGCTTTCACTGAGTGTCCACGTTCACATAGTGGCTTTTGAATTATCAGAGAATCTGTTCCTTGTTTTCCAAGAAACTGTTCTGAATTCTCCACTAAATGCTAAGTTGAGCTCTATTGTGCTGCCATTTTTGGTGAGGTTTCAAATGGGTTGTTTTTGTGCTATGATGAATTTTGATATTTGCTATAAGTATGCTGTAGTCAAAATGAGGGAGAAAGAAACCCAATTATTAAACTAGACTGCTGTGACTGGAATCTACAGCTGAGATATTAAAGCCCAACTGTCATGCTTAAAAATTAACTCAGCCCGCTGGCAATACTGGAAGAGAAAATGAACATTATCAATGAGATAACTGATCATTATTTCTTTTTCCTCCCACCATTAGAACAATATGTTGCAGTATATCAACGAAGAATAATTTACATCATATACGCTGTGTGCTTTCAGCAGTGCTTTGCTATCTCCTGCTTTCCCAACACAACTTTTATGGAAATAATGCTTTTTTCCAAGTTTCCTTTGCTGCCTTGGACTGTGTAAGGCCTGAGGGAGCCAGTACAGGCTGCAAATATTATTCAAAATGCCCGGTTTGCACCTGAACCCAAGAGGAATGATCACATCCCCACTGACAGGGACCTATTTGTGAGGACTTTCTGAGCACTCTGAAGCTGCTGATTCAGCTTCTCACTCAGCACAGCCCCTCCTCCTGCTGCAGCCGAAACCTTGGCATTGTGGTAGAGTAAATGCCCCTCAGGCCCAGTGGGTTGGGAGACAGTTCTCTGCACACTAAGGCACCTCCCCACCCTGAAAGATGTGCTGATATCACCTGGAAAGGCCCACCTTTGTTGGGGAAGCTTCATGACCAAGATTTTCCCCAAATTATTTCAGAAACCTGGTGTCTTTCAGTGATAAATGTTTTTGCAGAGAGGATGGATAGGTTCTGCTTAAGCTGTGCACTCAGTCACACATGGGAGCAACGTCACAGGCTGTGCCACCCAACCAAGCCCAGCAGGCTGGGAGGAGAGCCCGGGGCCAGCGGGAAGCTGAGAGAAGGCCCTGCTCTAGAACTGAGGGAGTTCCACCAGAAGCAAACTAAGATGGCAACTTGAAGAGATTCCCTCTGTGCTCAAAGTTTGTCTGAGAAGACTAAGAGGGGAGCTTGTCAAAAATCCCAGGAAATATCTGGGAAAAGGTTTTATGTATGTTGGTTGTGACCAGGTACAAAGCTCCTGCGGGAAAAGAGCCTCTGCAGCAGGCTGGCTGGCTGAAGGGGTTTCCTAGAATAAAGATTACCACTGAAATGCAATTTTATTTTTATTGTATGGAGGGAAAATATTTTCCAGACCTCTAAAACTAGTTTCAAAAACACAGATGTGTTGTGGAAAAAGTAATGAAACATACGGGGATTTCTCTATACAAGAGATATTTCTAAATATTTCTAAAAATGCAAAGTGAAGACAAAATGAGGTAATTTTTTGGATTCTAAAACTACTTAGAAAAATCTTAAACTACTATAGGAATTGGGAAGAAATATTTGGGGGTGTCTCTCTACAGAAAAATGATTTTGAAATATTTCTACAAATTTCTAATATTTAAAAGTGAAAAATTAAGCAAATGGGGTTGCTTTTTCTCAGGAGCCCCATGCTGCTGCCTGCCCCCTGGGCTCCCCCAGCCCTCGGGACCCCGCCGCTGGTCACAGCAGCCCCTGCCTGGCTCCTGCCTGCCCACACCGTGGGCATCCACAGCTGCTTCTGGCCATGGAGCTCAGCCAGTGCTGCTGCCGGCCGGGCTGTGCTGCTGCTGCCACCCAAACACTGGGGTGACGGAACCTTCCCTTTAGTGCAACAAAAGAAAGGGCCATCACCTAGCCTTGCAGAGAGCAGGGTTAACTTCATTGCTGTTTACAGGGCAGGCCCAGGGGGCTCAGGGCAGAGGAAGGGACATGTTGGTCTCAGGAGGGGCTGGAGGGTGCTGGGCTGCTGCTGGGGTCTATAGAAGGAGTCGGGACAGGACAGAGGAGGATCAAAAAAGAAATGCAAGTAGCCTGGGGATACACATGGGGAGAGGAGGTGGCAGTGCGATCTCCAGGCGAATAGGAGATTTCATTGTTGATTGCTGTTCTGGAGTCTTCAGCTCAAAACTCTTGACAGGGCTGCCCAGGACCTTCTTACTGCTGGAGGAGCTGCTCCTGCTGTTTGGGTGTGAGGTGCAGCCACTGTCTTAAAACTCTTGTCCAGAGGTGGAACTGTGGAAAGAAGAGGTGGCTGAGGCCCCAGGTGCCAGTGGCACACAGGGACCCTCTTGCACAGCAGGGCCCAGAGCGGGCAAGGCTCCCCAGCACGGCTGGAGCTGCTGGCACAGCCTGGCCCAGCTGCACAGCTGCCCCTCACGGCCCCGGGCAGCAGGACACGGCTCTGGGCAGGCTCCCTGGGCAGGAGCGGCCCCCAGAGTGTCTCTGCCTTTCAAGGGCAATCTCGTCCCTGCTCTTTCTCCTCCCCACCGTGCTTTGCCTCTGCCCTGTGCCCCTGGGGCTGCTCTTGGCCAGGCAGTCTCAGTGGGAGCCAGCACTGGCTGCAGCCCCAGCGGGCCCCCCAGGACAAGGCCCAGCAATGAGGAGGCCAATGAAAGCTCTGGGCAGCAGCAGAACTCTCAGTAGAGTTCTTTGGACAATCATGGACTGGCCACACCTACACTGCAGCCTCACTGGGAATGTTTCCTATGTACAGCAGACTTTCAAAAGAAGCTGTTTGAGGGAAAGGTGAACTAAACACTCACCCTTTTCTCTTCCAGCAAGTCCAAATTTGGACAGAGCAATAGATGAAGATCAGCTCCAAGACAAGCAGGCCTGCCAGTAACCCTAGCCAGAAGCCTGTTCCCTGACAGAAACCCCTTCCAAGGCCCTTCTGGGCATCAGGAACATGTGCTGTGGTTCCAGCTGCACCTGTGGGAGCAATGGGGAGCGTCAGCCCGTGCTGTGCTTCACTGCTGAGCTGGCAGCACGGTGGATGCGGGCAGGACGTTCTCCCTTTCCCCCAGAGCTGGGGCCTGCAGGCACCTTGCCGCCCCTTGGCACAGGCTGTGCCACCCAACAAAGCCCAGCAGGCTGGGAGGAGAGCCCGGGGGCGGCGCAGCTGCTTGGGCAGTGGTTGCTTGGAGGGACACGGGCCAAAACCATCCCTGAGCAGCCACTGCCAGCCCTGGCCCTCCCTGCCCCTTGACAGCTCCCCCAGCCCCAGGGCACAGAGTCAGGCCCTGTCAGGACCCAGTGCAGCCCCTGCCCAGTCGGTAGCCAAGGCTGGCTCTGGCTTTGGGCTCGCGGCAGGGCTCCCGCTCGGGGCTGCTCCTGTGCCTTGGGCCTCTGGGCACTCAGGGCCAGCTCCAGAGCAGCTGCAGCGGGAGGGACGTTGGTGCATGAGTCCCCTTTCCCCGGGGCTCTGAATGAGCTCCAGAGGCGTCAAGGCCTCAAGAGGCACCTCCAGCTTTGGCTGCGGTTAGGCCGTGCAAGGGCAGGCTCCAGTGGAAGAGCTGCAGCCACACAGCCCTGCTGAGCCCAGCACAACAATTACCTTCTGAGCCTGTGTCCATGCCCATGCCTGTGTTTGGCTTGGCCTTCCTTCCTGCAGCAGGGGCTGCCAATCGGCCTCTGCTTCTTTGGGGAAACACCTCCTTCTGTCCTGCCTTTTGGCGCATCACTGGAGAAACAAAAATTACACCTTAACAGATGGAACAGTTATCCATTTCTTTAATGGCATCTTCAGGATGTCATGCTTATGCAAAATCGGGTAAACTCAACAAATCATCTGGGCTTTTTCAGCTGGGCCAGGGCCCACCCTCCTCCAAACAGCTGCCAGTGCTGAGCAGAAGTTGTGAGTGGATCGTGCAGGGCGAGGCCACACACGTACATGGCTCTGTTCTGGCACCTGCCATGATGCCCCCCTGGCCGAGCTTTCGGCTCTGAGCTGGCAGCTCTCCCAGGGGAAGGCCTTGACCTACCCTCACCATCTCCCAGAGGCTCAATCCTGAACGTGGGCTGGGAAGCCAGATCACCTTTACCAACAGGCTCAGCTGCAAAGAAAGGCAGGACACAACAGCTCCAATGGCACTGCTGAAGATTCTCCTTCAGGCCCGAGTGGCAGTGAGGGCACCTGGGTGATTGGTGCCATCCAAGGCACTCCCTCAGCTCTGCCTTCCACTCAGGAGCAGGGCCAGGGGAACCTCGTGCCTGCAGTGGCCCCACACTGGGATGGAAGGAGCCCCATGCGGGGTAGTTGGGGCAGAAAGGACTCCCTGGAACTGCCAGCAGCTCCAAACCCAGCCCCAGGCAGGGCCAGGGCTTGGCAGTGGCAGCAGAAGCAGCTCGGGCTCACTGGGGGCAGCAAAGGAGCTGAGAAAGGTTCAGCCCTGGGGCACAGCCCTGGGCCCAGCCCCTTCCCTCTCTGCTCTGCTCTGTGGCTGCAGAGAGCACACAGAAGGACACAGTGGCATTGCACACAGGAGGAGGATGGACAGATAAATACTCCTTCCTCCCACTGACAGCGATCCTGTGGGAACCCTCAGGGCTCCAGAAGGGAGCAGGGTAAGGTTTCCAGAACTGATCAACCTTCAGTGAAGTTTAAGGGAACTGGCTCATGAGTAAGCCCTTGCCACACTGCCACCGATTATTCTGTCAGAAAAGGTACATTGAGAACTTGCCTTCAACATCTGGCAAGGTCTTCAAAGTACCATTCACCAGCATTTCCAACTAATCCAAGTCACATGCCAGTCGAGAAGGGAGCACAGATGCTACAGAACCATTTCCATTGTGTGCTGGGATCCCCTTCTCCCTTGGGGAATTAGGAAGTGCAAGGGGGTGGGGTAAGGCTGTGGGAGCCTGTGCCTCCTGGTCACTCTCCACGTTCTTTGCAGGTCCTGTGCAGCATGCCTGGAGGGGCAGCTGGAGCAGCCCGGGGCCCTGGGGCTCTCTCCCTCCCATACAGGAAAGCCTCACTAAATGCTTGGGGAAATCTGCAGTGCCACAGCTGTCGCTCCCAACCTCCATCCCTCCCTCCTGCTTGCCCACCTGCCCATGGAACAGCTCCCACAGCCCACGGGCACATGGCCAGGCCCTCTCAGGACACACTGGAGCCTTGCTCTCCCCCTCTGCCCTTTCCCCACCATGGGCACCCCGTGCAGCCACTCCCAGGTTTCGGGACGTGTCTCCCACGGAGGGAGCCCAGCAGGACACCTCAGTACCCGAGTGCCCTGAGCCTGCTCGGGACAAGTCCTCTGGGCTGTGCCCGCAGTGCCAAGCAGCAGAGAGGGCAGCTGAAGCCTCAGCAGGGCTCAGGCCCAGAGGCACAGCAATTATCTCCTGTGGCTGTGCCTGGCATCACTCTCCTTCCTGCAGGAAAAGCTGCCTTCCATAGAGCCTCTCTGTCCATCCCTTGAGAAAGGAAGAGGCTTGGTGGGATCAGATGGAATCATTGCTCATCCAGGTGGTTGCCTCTTCAGAAGGCAATACTTGTCCGCAACATGGATAAGAATCAGGAAAATTCTGATCCCCTCAGGCCTTTGGAGCTTCCTATGGCCGTCCCTCTGCCAAGCAGCCACACCTCAGGATGTGCTCAAACACCGGGAAAATGCAGGGGATCCATGGTGCAGTTTGGGCTGCATGGCAGCTGATGCCCAATGCCTTCCTGCAGAGGCTGGGGAGAAGCTGCAGCCAGGCCAGGCTGGAAAACAGCCCTGCAGGGCGTGGATGCACCAGCAGGGCAGCGAGGCTGCCATGGATCCCTTCCCGCTGTGCCGGGCACGGCGTGTCCAGATGTGCAGCCAAAGCCCCCGGCTGCTGAGCACCAGGACAAGGCTGAGGGAAATGCTCTCACCATTCCCTTTGTGCAGTTCCGTCACCATGTTATTTGGCTCATGGACTTCCTTGTGCCCTGTGGCTTTGTTCTTCCCTCTCAGAGGACCTTAAAAGAAAGTGGTTCCATTTCCTATGAATGGATCCCACAGAAAAAGGGCTCCGCCTGTGGGGTCAGCAGGGACACACTACTCACCCCTGCGATGGAAGCCTGGCTTCGGTGAAGGAACCAGCAAAGGAACAGGAAATGTCCTCCCTGCAGACACATCTGTAACACAACAGCCACAGAAGCTTCTGTAACCAGGTTCCTGCCAGGTTGTCAACAATTACTCCTTGGTGGGAGAGTGAGAACATACCTGCGGGAGGTTCCAAAGGCTTCAAAACTTTATTCAGCCAATCTAATGGAGAAATCTTCCTAGCAAGCTCATCTAGAACAGAGCAGAGATGAGAACATTTTTCAGGGCATGCTGGGATCCCCGTCTGCCTCTGGGAAATGGGCACTGCAAGGGGGTCGGGTAAGGCTGTGGGAGCCAGATGTCAATGGACATGGCCAAAGCTGCACAGGGGCCTGGGGAGCTCTGGGCAGGCTCCTGGTCATTCTGCACCCTCTTTCCATGCCCTGTGCGACACCCTTGGTGGGGCAGCTGAAGCAGCTCAGGGCCCTGTGGGCTCTCATACCCACAACTGCAACTCTTGCTAAATGCCTGGGGAAAACTTCATCAGGCAGTGCCACAGCTGTCCCCCTGTCCGTCTGACTCTCCTGCCCTTTCTCCTGCCTTTCCCACCTTCTTCTATCTCTCCATCCATCTTTGCCTTGGGACCCCTTCCCCATCCCAAGGGCACATGGCCAAGCCCTCTCAGGACACACTGGAGCCTTGCTCTCCCCCTCTGCCCTTTCCCCACCATGGGCACCCCGTGCAGCCGCTCCCAGGTTTCGGGACGTGTCTCCCACGGAGGGAGCCCAGCAGGACAGCTCAGTACCTGAGTGCCCTGAGCCTGCTGGGGACAATTCCTCTGGGCTGTGCCCGTCTTGTCCGGGCTGTGCCCCCAGTGCCAAGCAGCAGAGAGGGCAGCTCAAGCCTCAGCAGGGCTCAGGCCCAGAGGCACAGCAATTACCTCCTGTGGCTGTGCCTGGCATCTCCTCCCTTCCTGGAGCAGAGGCTTCCAATGAGCCACTGCTTCCTCCGGGAAATGCACAGCCTTCCTTCCCCACAGCCTCTCCATCTGCTTCTGGAGAAAGGATGAGGTACAGCTGGGTCAGGTGGGGCTGTTCCCCATTGAGGATGGGGCATCTTCAGGAGGCAATGCTTGTCACAGACATGGTTAAGAATCAGGAAATCCCTATAAAATTTTTGGTTAGGCCAAGGCCCTCTCTACTCCAAACAGCTGCCCCTTCTGATTTGACTGGCGACAGGGAAATCCCAGGGGACCTGAAGTCCGTGCTGCTGTTTGGGCTGTGTGGCAGCTGATGCCCAATGCCTTCCTGCAGAGGCTGGGGAGAAGCTGCAGCCAGGCCAGCCTGGCAAACAGCCCTGCATGGCGTGGAAGCAGCAGCGGGGCAGCGAGGCTGCCATGGATCCCTTCCCGCTGTGCCGGGCACAGCATGTCCAGATGTGCAGCCAAAGCCCCCGGCTGCTGAGCCCCAGGACAGGGCTGAGGGAAATGCACCCACCTTGTCCTGCCTGCTGCATTTCCTTTGTCCTTTGCCTCATGTATTCAGATGGCTCATGAGCTTTCTTCTGTCCTGTATATTTGTACTTTCCTGTTGGAGGACCTTCGAAAAACATGGTTTGATTTCCTATGAATGGATGCCACAAAAGCAGAACTCAGCCTGTGGGGTCAGCAGGGACACACTACTCACCTCTGCGATGGGAGCCCTGCTTCGGTGAAGGAACCAGCAAAGGAACAGGAAAAGTCCTCCCTGCAGAGACATCTGTAACACAAAAGCCACAGAAGCTTCTGTAACCAGGTTCCTGCCAGGTTGTCAACAATTATTCCTTGGTGGGAGAGTGAGAACATACCTGCAGGAGGTTCCAAAGGCTTCAAAGCTTTATGCCCCCCATCTAATGGAGAAGCCTTTCCAGACACCTCATCTAAATTGGAGCACAGATGAGAACATTTTTCAGGGCATGCAGAGATCCCCGTCTGCCCCTGGGAAATGGGCACTGCAAGGGGGTCGGGTATGGCTGTAGGAGCCAGATGTCAATGGACAAGACCAAAGCTGCACAGGGGCCTGGGGAGCTCTGGGCAGGCTCCTGGTCACTCTACACTCTCTTTGCATGCCCTGTGCAACACCCCTGGTGGGGCGGCTGAAGCAGCTCAGGACCCTGGGTGCTCTCACTCCCACAGCTGCAACTCTTGCTAAATGCCTGGGGAAAACTTCATCAGGCAGTGCCACAGCTGTCCCCCTGTCCGTCTGACTCTCCTGCCCTTTCTCCTGCCTTTCCCACCTTCTTCTATCTCTCCATCCATCTTTGCCTTGGGACCCCTTCCCCATCCCAAGGGCACATGGCCAAGCCCTCTCAGGACACACTGGAGCCTTGCTCTCCCCCTCTGCCCTTTCCCCACCATGGGCACCCCGTGCAGCCGCTCCCAGGTTTCGGGACGTGTCTCCCACGGAGGGAGCCCAGCAGGACAGCTCAGTACCTGAGTGCCCTGAGCCTGCTGGGGACAATTCCTCTGGGCTGTGCCCGTCTTGTCCGGGCTGTGCCCCCAGTGCCAAGCAGCAGAGAGGGCAGCTCAAGCCTCAGCAGGGCTCAGGCCCAGAGGCACAGCAATTACCTCCTGTGGCTGTGCCTGGCATCTCCTCCCTTCCTGGAGCAGAGGCTTCCAATGAGCCACTGCTTCCTCCGGGAAATGCACAGCCTTCCTTCCCCACAGCCTCTCCATCTGCTTCTGGAGAAAGGATGAGGTACAGCTGGGTCAGGTGGGGCTGTTCCCCATTGAGGATGGGGCATCTTCAGGAGGCAATGCTTGTCACAGACATGGTTAAGAATCAGGAAATCCCTATAAAATTTTTGGTTAGGCCAAGGCCCTCTCTACTCCAAACAGCTGCCCCTTCTGATTTGACTGGCGACAGGGAAATCCCAGGGGACCTGAAGTCCGTGCTGCTGTTTGGGCTGTGTGGCAGCTGATGCCCAATGCCTTCCTGCAGAGGCTGGGGAGAAGCTGCAGCCAGGCCAGCCTGGCAAACAGCCCTGCATGGCGTGGAAGCAGCAGCGGGGCAGCGAGGCTGCCATGGATCCCTTCCCGCTGTGCCGGGCACAGCATGTCCAGATGTGCAGCCAAAGCCCCCGGCTGCTGAGCCCCAGGACAGGGCTGAGGGAAATGCACCCACCTTGTCCTGCCTGCTGCATTTCCTTTGTCCTTTGCCTCATGTATTCAGATGGCTCATGAGCTTTCTTCTGTCCTGTATATTTGTACTTTCCTGTTGGAGGACCTTCAAAAAACATGGTTTGATTTCCTATGAATGGATGCCACAAAAGCAGAACTCAGCCTGTGGGGTCAGCAGGGACACACTACTCACCTCTGCGATGGGAGCCCTGCTTCGGTGAAGGAACCAGCAAAGGAACAGGAAAAGTCCTCCCTGCAGAGACATCTGTAACACAAAAGCCACAGAAGCTTCTGTAACCAGGTTCCTGCCAGGTTGTCAACAATTACTCCTTGGTGGGAGAGTGAGAACATACCTGCAGGAGGTTCCAAAGGCTTCAAAGCTTTATGCCCCCCATCTAATGGAGAAGCCTTTCCAGACACCTCATCTAAATTGGAGCACAGATGAGAACATTTTTCAGGGCATGCAGAGATCCCCGTCTGCCCCTGGGAAATGGGCACTGCAAGGGGGTCGGGTATGGCTGTAGGAGCCAGATGTCAATGGACAAGACCAAAGCTGCACAGGGGCCTGGGGAGCTCTGGGCAGGCTCCTGGTCACTCTACACTCTCTTTGCATGCCCTGTGCAACACCCCTGGTGGGGCGGCTGAAGCAGCTCAGGACCCTGGGTGCTCTCACTCCCACAGCTGCAACTCTTGCTAAATGCCTGGGGAAAACTTCATCAGGCAGTGCCACAGCTGTCCCCCTGTCCGTCTGACTCTCCTGCCCTTTCTCCTGCCTTTCCCACCTTCTTCTATCTCTCCATCCATCTTTGCCTTGGGACCCCTTCCTCATCCCAAGGGCACATGGCCAAGCCCTCTCAGGACACACTGGAGCCTTGCTCTCCCCCTCTGCCCTTTCCCCACCATGGGCACCCCGTGCAGCCGCTCCCAGGTTTCGGGACGTGTCTCCCACGGAGGGAGCCCAGCAGGACAGCTCAGTACCTGAGTGCCCTGAGCCTGCTGGGGACAATTCCCCTGGGCTGTGCCCGTCTTGTCCGGGCTGTGCCCCCAGTGCCAAGCAGCAGAGAGGGCAGCTCAAGCCTCAGCAGGGCTCAGGCCCAGAGGCACAGCAATTACCTCCTGTGGCTGTGCCTGGCATCTCCTCCCTTCCTGGAGCAGAGGCTTCCAATGAGCCACTGCTTCCTCCGGGAAATGCACAGCCTTCCTTCCCCACAGCCTCTCCATCTGCTTCTGGAGAAAGGATGAGGTACAGCTGGGTCAGGTGGGGCTGTTCCCCATTGAGGATGGAGCATCTTCAGGAGCAAACGCTTGTCACAGACATGGTTAAGAATCAGGAAATCCCTATAAAATTTTTGGCTAGGCCAGGGCCCTCTCTACTCCAAACAGATGCCCCATCTGATTTGCCTGGAGATGGGAAATTGCAGAGGATCTGAGGTGCGTTGTGCAGTTTGGGCTGCCTGTCAGCTGATGCCACATTCAATCCTGCAGTGGCTGGGGGGAAGCTGCAGCCAGGCCAGGCTGGCAAACAGCCCTGCATGGCGTGGAAGCAGCAGCGGGGCAGCGAGGCTGCCATGGATCCCTTCCCGCTGTGCCGGGTACGGCATGTCCAGATGTGCAGCCAAAGCCCCCGGCTGCTGAGCCTGAGGACAAGGCTGAGGGAAATGCACCCACCTTGTCCTGCCTGCTGCATTTCCTTTGTCCTTTGCCTCATGTGTTCAGATGACTCATGGGCTTTCTTCTGTCCTGCAGCTTTGTTCTTTCCTTTTAGAGGACCTTAGTAAAACATGTTTCCTTTTCCCATTAATGGATCCCACAAAAGCAGAACTCAGCCTGTGGGGTCAGCAGGGACACACTACTCACCCCTGAGATGGGAGCCAGGCTTCTGTGTAGGAACGAGGGAAGGATGAGGAAAAGTCCTCCCTGCAGGCACGTCTGTAAGACAACAACCACAGAAGCTTCTGCCGCCTCTACTCAGCTCCACGGGCACCATGGAGCTGCAGGAGTGGTGTGGGGATCGCACAGGGCGAGGGCACACACGTGCATGGCTCTGTCCTGGCACCTGCAGCGATGCCCTCCTGGCCGTGCTTTGGGCTCTGAGCTGGCAGCTCTCCCAGGGGAAAGGCCTTGACCTACCCTCACCATCTCCCAGAGGCTCAGTTGTGGACATGGGTTGGGAAGCCAGATCACTTTCACCAAGAGGTTCAGCTGCAAAGAAAGGCAGGACAGAACATCACCCATGGCACTGTAGGAGTCCCTCAGGGTGTGGAAGGCTCAGCCCCGGGGCACAACCGTGGGCCTGCCCCCTTCCCTCTCTGCTCTTCTCTGTGACTGCACAGACTGCATGGAAGGACACATTGACATTGCACATGGGAGGAGGATGGACAGCTAAATGCTCCTTCCTCCCACTGACAGTGATCCTGTGGGATCACTCAGGGCTGCAGAAAGGAGCAGGGCAATGTTTCCAGAACCCTTCTGCCCTGACTTAACCTCTAACGAAAATGGCAGATGAACGAGCTCTTGCCACTTGGATAGTGATTAATATGTCACTTGAAAGGGAAATTCAGAACTTGCCTCCAGCATTCTTCAAGACATTCCGAATATCATTCAACAACAATTCCAAATAATCAAAGTCGCGATCCAAATCTAGAAGGGAGCAAAGACCAGACCCATTTCCATGATGCGCTGGCATCCCCTTCTGCCTCCGGGAAATGGGCACTGCAAGGGGGTCAGGAAAGTCCGTGGGGGCCAGATGTGAATGCACAAGGCCAAAGCTGCACAGGGGCCTGGGCAGCTCTGGGCTGGCTCCTGGTCACTCTCCACCCTCTTTGCAGGCCCTGTGACACATCCCGGGAGAGGCAACAGGGGCAGGACAGGGCCCATGGGAGCTCTCTCCCTCCCCCAGAGGAAACCCGCCCTAAATACCCTGGGGAAAACCATCCCTGGCGCTTCCCGGGGAGCAGGGAGCGCTGTCCCAGGAAAGGGGAGCCAGGCTGCCGGCTCACCTGCTCGCCACGCTTGCAGCGGAGCAGCCTGGGCAGCCCTGGCAGGCAGGGCCACGGCCAGGAGGAGCAGGAGGAAGAGGCGCAGAGCAAGGGCCATGGTGCCTTGCCCTCTGCCAGTCCCGCAGCTCTTGCTGCCACCGCTGTCCTGACACCGTTGTCCCAATGTCAGCACCACTGCTGCCACCACCGCTGCTGCTGCCACAACAGTTGTGCTCAAGCACTGACTGCTCGCTCCTTGTGCTGCTGTGCAACCACCGGGTCTGGAACCTCTGTGACCTCAGAGCCAACTGTGACCTCAGCCTGCTGTGACCCCTGAGCCTGCTGTGACCTCATGGCCTCAGCTGTACCCCCAATGTGGACCCTCAAGTGTAGCAATGGACTGCCTTGGTTGTAAATATTTTGCTTCATCAAAGGGCCACTGCTCAGCAAAGCTTTGTTCTGCCTGCTGACATTTCTGGTCAGGCTGTGTCCCTGGAGATGGTCCAGGCCCAGATGATGCCAGGGAAGGAAATGTGCCCTCAGCCCAGGGACGCTCAGCATGGGCTCCCCCAGCCCTCGGGACCCCGCCGCTGGTCACAGCAGCCCCTGCCTGGCTCCTGCCTGCCCACACCGTGGGCATCCATGGCTGCTCCTGGGCACGGAGCTGAACCAGTGTTGCTGCCAGGTGGGCTTTGCTGCTGCTGCCACCCGGACATTGGGGTGACAGTTCCATCTCTTTATTGCAACAGAAATGCTGGGCCAAGTTCTGCCCACCTTCAGTAGGGGCCAGAGATCAGGGCCAGTGCCTTCAGGGGGAGAGGACCTTGTTTGGGTGGTGGCAGCACCTGCACAGCAACAAGTTGGTAAAGCAGCTGTGGCAGGGGCATCGGGCATGGGCATGGCAATGGGGAATGTCTGGTACAGGTGTCCCAGAGTGAGGCGTTTGGCCGCTCCTGTGAAGCTGCAGATGGACGCCTGTTGAGACAGGAGGTTGCTGAGCTCCCAGTTGCACCTGGCACACAGAGACCCTCCTGCCCAGCAGGAGATTCCCGCTGTGCTCAAAGTTTGCCTCTGAAGACTGAGAGGTGAGCTTCTCAGAAATCCCAGAAAATATCAGGGAAAAGGTTTTAGGTTGGTTGTTGTCGCTTGGTAAAATGTCCAGTGGGAAAAGAGCCTCTCCAGTATGCTGGGTGCCTTGTGATGACTTAGTTCTTCTTAGAGTAAAGATCACCAATTAAATTCAGTTTTATTTTTTATTCTACAAGTAATAAAGTGTTCTACCTTTTTCAGAATTCTATAACTACTTTGAAAAATCCTGAACTCCTGTGGGAAAAGGGAAGAAATATATGGGGATTTTTTTCTCCAAAAACTGTTTCTGAATATTTTGAATAATTTCTGCTATGTAAAAATGTGAAATGAAGACCAAATAGAGTCGCTTTTTCTCAGGAGCCCCGTGCCCAGCTGCTGTCTGCCCAGCCCTGGCTGTGCCCAGACAAGCAGCTCCGCCAGCATTGGTGGTAGCACCCAGACACCTGAGCGGAAGGCCAACGATGTTGGTGGACTCAGGCCCTTCCCTGGTAGGAGGGCTGCACCTCCTGGCCTGGCTGGACACCAGGGCCAGCACCTTTGGGGACAGAGGGTCCTGTTCTGGGTGGTGAAGGCAACAGCATGTCCCCAGCAACAAGCTGGTAATGCAGCTGTGGGGAAGGGACAATGGACACTGGCACGGAGATGCAAGATGACAAGTCCAGTTGATTTTAGAAGTGTAAAAATATTCAAAGTTATTCTGAATTCTAAAACTACTTTGAAAAATCCTTACCAACTAAGCAAAAAGCGGGCAAATTTTTGACCATTTCTTTATTAGGAAAAAAATAAACCCTACCTATTTCTAAAGGTTTCTAATTAATAAAATGAAGAACTAAGCCAAAATATGGTGTCTCAGGAGCCCCATGTTCGGCCACTGCCTGCCTACCCATGCCTGTGCCCAGACAAGCAGCTCAGCCTGTGCTGGTGGTAGCTCACAGACACATGAGCTGAAGCCCAAAGACGTTGCTGTACTCAGACCCTTCCCTGTCTGGAGGGCTGCACGTCCTGGCCTGGCTATAGAGCAGAGCAAGCCCCACTGGAGACAGAGGGTCCTGTTGTTGGTGGTGGTGGCAACAGCATGACCCCAGCAACAAACTGGTATTGCAGCCATGGCAGGGACAACGGACACTGGCACAGGAATGAGAGATGACAGGTCCAGTTCTCCCTGGCTGAGTTATTTGGCCGGTCTTGTGAAGCTGCAGAGGCGCGACTGTGGAAAGAGGAGGTGGCTGAGGCCTCAGGTGCCAGTGACACACAGGGAGCCTCCTGCACAGCCGGGCCCAGAGCTGGCAAGGCTCGCCAGCACAGTTGGAGCTGCTGGCACAGCTTGGCCCAGCTGCACAGCTGCCCCTCAAGGCCCCGGCGAGCAGGAAACGGCTCTGGGCAGGCTCCCTGGGCAGGAGCGGGCCCCAGAGCGCCTCTGCCTTTCAAGGGCAATCTCGTCCTTGCTCTTTCTCCTCCCCACCGTGCTTTGCCTCTGCCCTGTGCCCCTGGAGCTGCTCTTGGCCAGGCAGCCTCAGTGGGAGCCAGCACTGGCTGCAGCCCCAGCGGGCCCCCCAGGACAAAGCCCAGCAAATAGGAGGCCAATGAAAGCTCTGGGCAGCAGCAGAACTCTCAGTAGAGTTCTTTGGACAATCATGGACTGGCCACACCTACACTGCAGCCTCACTGGGAATGTTTCCTATGAACAGTAGACTTTCAAAAGAAGCTGTTTGAGGGAAAGATGAACTAAACTCTCACTGTCTTAAGTCCAAATTCGGACAGAGCATAAGATGAAGATAAGCTCCAAAACAAGCAGGCCTGCCAGTAACCCTAGCCAGCAGCCTGTTCCCTGACAGAAACCCCTTCCAAGGCCCTTCTGGGCATCAGGAACATGTGCTGTGGTTCCAGCTGCACCTGTGGGAGCAATGGGGAGCGTCAGCCCGTGCTGTGCTGCACTGCTGAGCTGGCAGCACGGTGGATGCGGGCAGGACGTTCTCCCTTTCCCCCAGAGCTGGGGCCTGCAGGCACCTTGCCGCCCCTTGGCACAGGCTGTGCCACCCAACAAAGCCCAGCAGAGGCCAGGAGGAGAGCCTGGGGGCAGCAGGAAGCTGAGAGAAGGCCCTGCTCTAGAACTGAGGGAGTTCCACCGAAAGCAAACAAAGATGGCAACTTGAAGACATTCCCACTGTGCTCAAAGTTTGTCTGAGAAGACTAAGATGTGAGTTTGTCAAAAATCCCAGGAAATATCTGGGAAAAGGTTTTATGTATGTTGGTTGTGACTGTCGTGGGGGGATGTTATGATGCTTGTATCCCCATTCATCTGTTCTGTGCCTTTAAGACTGTCTCTGAAGAGTGAAAGTTTTGTTTGGGTTTCTCTTATCAGGGACACAGACATGGGCAGTACATAGGGCGGTTTTCGCTTTTTGCTTGTGGCTTTCTGCTTTGCTTGCTGTCTCGCTGCTCTTGCTTTTGCTCCTGCTTATTAGCTAGTTCTAGCTAAACAGTCCAAATTCCTTCCTGGACTGTTTCTCCTCTCCTTTTTCTGTGACCATCTCGAACCTGCTCCGGACTGAGACTTGGGAAGACCGAGGGTTTGCACCATTTGGCTGCAGCAGCTGCCCCAGCGTTGGAGGGACTAATAGAGCAAGCACCCCCGGAAGAGACTTTCTGATTTTGTCATCTTTCTCAGAGCGGTGTCATCTGGTATTGTTCATTTTGTGTGCTGGGGGTGCTGTGCCTGTTAAATAAACACGTTCTTTCCACTTCTTTCTGAGAAATTTTTTCCCGAACTGGTTGGGGGGAGGAGCCATGTGGGTTTGCTTTCCATCTGTTCCCACAAAATTTACAAGCAATACCCATCATGCCTTCATCACAACCCCACAATGGACCACTGAATCCAGGCCCTATATTACAGAGCTGCAGGATTCCCCCCTTTCACTTTACTCCCTTAGGTGAGAACGGTCAGTGCAGGGACCCTGAGATGTGCAGCTCTGTGAGCAAACCCTATTAGCTCTTGATGTTTCTACTGGCAGGAAGAAGTCTGGGCTAAATACCTTGATTTTTGTGTAACTGTGTATTCAGTGAAAAGTCACTTAAGGATGTGGCTAATTAAAAAGGACTCTTGTTCCAGCCTTGAGACTTCAACCTCAGATGGTTCTCCACTGCTTACCCTTGATAATGAACTACTCCTTAATGGGCTTGGATATGCTTAGGGAGACATTGAGAGCAAGGTGGCTCTTAGGGAAGCTGTGTCTGAAAAGGACATGTGCTGTGTTGCTATCCTTGAAAAATCTCATTTCAGTAAAGCCAAAAAAAGAAGAAAGAGTGAGACAATGTCTCAAGTGTCTGAAGACAACTTCTACAGTATTGCTGCAGATTTGAAAAGGGTCTTTCAAAGAACAAACCAGAATAGATGGTATTTCCTCCGTCTATTCTGGTTTGTTCTTTGAAAGACCTTAAAGAAAAAGCCAGAATAGACTGAGAAAATACCCTGGGACAAAGAGGATGCACAGGACTCTGCCCCAGATGACCATTTGGGACCTTTGCCTGAGGACAACGCAGCTCAGGAGACGAGTGCTTTCAAGTTTTCCTTCTTTGGAGGCACAGAGGAGTTGGGCATCAAAGAAGGTAACAGCAGAACCCTTCTAACAGTGCCATTGCTAAGGAAGAGCTTCTGGCAGGCCCTGTAGGGCAACATGATGTAAAGAAGGTCAGGATGCAGGGGATTTTCAGCAACAGAAGTCAGTAATTAGGCAGAAGCATTTTGATCTTCAGTTCTGCTTGCCAGGGTTGTGGTAGATTACTGAGAGGTGCCTCATGCTTGCATCTCAGGAATTCTGAAAGGCTTGCTTTGAGAAGGCATTGGGAGTTTTTGCTGAGTGGTGAAAAAGCTTGTTCTCATGCCCTGCATTCCTCAAACAGGGAAAAAGGTGACACACCAGTCATATCAAGTTTCATAGAATCCAACATGGTTTTTAAGGAAATGTGCGTTAATGTAGAGGGAGGAGCAAAGTCCGAGAGCTGGCCCCAAGATCCATGAACATTCTGTTTGTTACTGAATTCTACTCTTGGACCTTTAGGAAAAGGAAATGGAATGACACATGACCATTGGTGTGTCCTAACCTTAGATAAAATGAGGCCGTCTGAAATGAAGATGAAACAACATTAACTCAAGTCCTGGTCATGCAGGAGAGAAAAGAAACCCCGTGAATATTGGAATATGTATCCCAATATAACCAGTTAGATGGTGCCTAGGCCAGTTCTGACCTTCGCTGCTGGGCCACAGGCAGCTCTGCGGTGTTATACCTCAAAGATACCTTGGCTGGCGGCAGAGTGCAGCGGGGCACAAGACAGGACTCCGTTCTCCTCAGGGGAGAGCTTCTGGCGATGGTGAAGAAAAGAAGGGAGCGGATTCTGCTAGAAGGTAGCCAGATGTTTATTCCATGAGCACAGATACGTCTGCACTGGGCTACTGCTGATAACAGAATAGGGCCGCATGGTCTCATTCACATTTTAAGCTCAGGACAGGGGAAGGGGAGGGGACAGGTGAGTCACCAACCAGGTGAAGGGGCAGGGTCTCCAGGTACTAGGGTCACCTATCACACGACGCCTTGCTGGTATGTTAGCCTGATTGACAGGGCACACTCAGCGAGGGGCGAGGGGGAAGGGAGAAGGTAAAACAGGATATTGCAACACACCACAACACGTGAAGATATCCAAAATATTAAAAAACCCAATGCAACAGCACAAAGCAACGAGCCCCCCAGACTTGTGCTGAACTGAGAAGGTATTCAGTGTCTTCTGAATGCAATGAGAAATGTTTAAGAATACATAAGGGATCCCTGGAACAAAGTGGAAAATACTGGAACAGAGATGTAGCTTAGAAAGTCTGGCAGGGTCAGATTATGTCCTTCCTAAATCTCTCTTCTCCACTGTAAGTATTTCACGTGAAAGGAGGAATTTTTCCTGACCAGTACAGGAATAATCTGGTTTTGCCTTTTTTTCTCTCTTGGTGCTGTCATTGCAGAGCCTTACACACTTGGGACAATAAAGTCGGTAAAAGCCACATGGCAAGAGGATCCACGTTTCCAGGACAGCAGTTCTGAGGGTGACGATGAGCCTGAGATGTCAGAAATCGAACAGGACCAAGAAATGCAAGTTGCATTTCTCTTTGTTGTCTACTTGGCTGTAGTAGTTGGATGCTGTGGGAATATTAATAGCAGCACTCAGGGAATGGGAAATTGACATTGCACATCTCTGAGCAATGAAAGTCATCTTGGAAAACCGTTTGTGCTGCACAGAGTCAAAACTCCCAGCAGCCCACTGGATGTGAATGTGAATATGGAAAGAAAGAGTAGAGCACAAGAAATTAACTGGGTCATTTTGGTTTGACCAACTCCAAACTGAGTTTGGCCAAAAGCCCAAGACACAGTCAGTTTTCTCTTTAAAAGAGGGTTTTGTAAAATAAAAAGCTCTATTCGGTTCCTAGGGAATGAAGCTTTTCAATGTACGGCATTTCTCTGAAGCACTACAGGATTAACTTGTGTTCATGGAATTTGATAGTACAATTTAGGATGCTCAAATCCCTTTGTCCTTTTCTAGGTTTCTTTCTTTACCACGCACAGAAAATGCTAGAGTTTTCTTTTCTTCTCCAAAGATGAAGAACGCCTAAGAGGTATGTCAGAATTTCTTTACCCTCTTTTGTATTTTTTTTTCCTTTCAAACCCTTCCTGTAATTCAGTGAGGAGGAAAAAATGCTGCCTAGTTATCAAAGTTTTCTTGTCAAAATTTGCCACCCTCACTTGTGATCCAAGTTGTGGCAGAATCCCGTGAGGAAGTCCTGGCAAACTAAAGGTCAAGCAGATTTCTGGTTTTCTTTTCTTTCAGACAATTACCGAATAGGAATCTGGAGTATTAGAGTTTACCAAAAACTTAGTCACTTGACAGGTCACCTAGACGTTTTGGATTCTTTCAGGTATTTAAAGCATCTTTATCTATTCCCTCTCTTTCTGGTGTTACCGTTAGAAATGATGACTGTTCTTGTCAGCCACATATGTCCCTGTGGTTCTTTGTCCTAATGAATCTGGGGCTTTCTCTTCTGAATCCAGTGAATTTTGTATTTAGAAACAAAGAAAACAACATCCAAAGGAAACATGCACAGTCCCCAAAACCTGCACAGGCCACCAAAACAATTGCTGGTTACACTTTGTAAAATAGAGTCTTAAGCTTAAAGGATGTGCCTTCCATGAGACTGATTCCATAACTCTGCTGAAATGCACTGATGTGTTCACACAGTTCCCGGCCTGCAATCTTCCAGGCAGCCTGATTTACAGGGTGTGTTGAAATGGAGAGCTCAGGCCTCAGCAGGCCTCAGTTCTGGGGGAAGATGTGGCGTGCTGGTGCTGAGCTTCTAATGCAACAGCTGCAATTTCAGTGCAATTCAGATTGCAGCATGGTGAGGAAAAGTGCTGCTGCCTTTGATTGTTCTTAGCACAGCAGGCTGCAGTAGGGAACATTTCTGCTGGAGCCAAGGTGTGGTGGGGGCGGGAGAACAGGAAGGATGTGAAGAATTGATTTCTGATTTTAGTGCTGTGGTGGTCAAGATTGTTAGAAGCAGCAGTGCAATCACAAGTGTTTAAGGATATTAATTGGATGTTTCTTTTGTGCAGAGGGTCCACAGTTATTTTGTAGATTAGTAGAAGTCAGTGAAGAAAAAGAGGGTTAGGAAGACAGACGTAGATTATTGCTTGAGGTGAGTATGGAACATCTGTTCCCTGGTAAGTCTAGGTGAAAGCTGAGCATGGGGAGGGATTGCAGGTATGAATGTGCATGCAAAATTAAGTCAGGACCTCGAGAAGAGCTTCAAATTTGTAATGAACAGGGAAGAGAAGTTTTGTAGTGTAGCGGTGTGTATAACATCATGTTGTGTGGTCCAGTCAGGTAAACCACTACATCTTTGTGTGTTACAGGCGCAGCTACATAACTGTATATAAGGATAGTGAATGTAGAGACTTCTCCTCATAGTGGATTCAGGAACTTCTCTGAAGAATTTGTTAGATTTTCATTATTTTCTGGAACGCCAAAGGAAGCATTAGGATACCCTATAGGAAGTGCAAGCAAACCAATAAAGTTTTTACTGATTAGAAGTGAGTCACGTTTGTTCCTTGAAAGTGTTGCCAAACAAGGTTACTTTGAAAATGCTTTCAAAGGTCTAACAGGGATCAATATCAGCAAAGGCTGTTAGGCCGTGTTTGGGAGCTGGGGCTGAGGCTCTCGTGCCCTGGGGAGCCACGGGAAGGCTCCAGGCCTGAGTGTGCGGCCAGGTCGGGCCATTGAGCTGCAGCCCATCCCTGGTAGATGCAAGGGCAAGCAGGAATGCCAAGGGACCCCAGGGCCGGGCCAGGCCAGGCCAGAGCAGTGCCCCCAGCCCTCCAGGAACGGATGGGCTCTGTCAAGTCCAGCCTGGAAACTGCCCCCAGCCCAGGGACAGGCAGGTGCTTTGCCCGAGGGCTGGGCCCAGAGCAGCAGAGCTGTCAAAGCCCCAGCTGGTTCTGGCCTGCGTGAGGCCTGAGCAGGGCCCGTGGGTGCCCTGGGCAGTGCAGGAGCAGCACAGGAGCAGTTGCCAGGGCCTGGGGAGGCACAGGGCTCAGCCTCGGCATGGTGACACAGCATGCAGGCTGCAGGGGACAGAGCCAATGGCACCGGGCACGAGCAGCTCTGTGGGGCTCTGAGCCTGCAGCAGCATCGGCCCCAAGGCTGCTCTGTCCCTGCCTGGCTGATGGGCAGGGCTGGAGGCCTTGCAGAGCAGGGGCCATTGTGGGCACGGCTGTCCCAAGAGCTGCCCCCTGGCCCAGCTGGGCCCCACTTGGGCAGGAAGGAGGCTCCCAGCCCCGGCATGGCCGAGCAGCTCCTGCCTCCCCCTGCCTCTGCTCTGATCCCCACGCTGCCTGCTGCCACAAGAGCCCCTGGGCCATGCTGTCAGAGAGCTGCTTTGCCCTCACCTGGCTCCCTGGCACCAGGGCCCTCCTGCTTGCTGCCAGACATGGCAGATGTCAGCAGAGAGTCCCTTTGCAGGAATGACGCAGTCTCCTCCAGGTGCTGATCCTCGCTTTCTGTGGGATAAACAAGAGCTTGGGGTGCTGCCACGGCAGGGCTTCGCTCAGCTGTAGGCACTACCAGCCCGGCTCTGCCTGGGACTCAGGCAGTGCCACGGTGAACAGCAGCTCTGGCATGGCAGCTCTGGCATGGCGGCCTTGGGCAGTAGCCAGCTCTGCGGGCTGGGACCCCGCTGCGGCTGCACGCTTCTACCCAGAGCCTGAGCAGCAGCTGCACGCTCCCAACACCGAGCCAGGAACGCGCCCAGAAACACCGCGGGCTCGGCTCTGGGCACGAACCGCCCCGCCCCTCACACCCGCCCGCCCCTTCCCGCCCTCCGGCCCCACCGCGTGCCGCCCGCCCTGTCATGGCGGCTCTCGCCCACAAGGCGGCGCCCTGAGCCCTGCAATGGCGCCGCCAACCTTCTGGCGCTCTGGAAGGCGCGGGCCTGCACCCGTTGCAAACTGGGCCCTTCGTCCCATTTCCTGAAGAAAACATGTCCTGTCGGGCCTGCGCTGTACACACTTCCAAGCCTGATCAACAGGAAGAGACGTTGAACCTGGACCCACATAGCAGCCTGCAAGCTCGAAGTGATGGCCAGGTGTTAGAAAAGCAAAGTACTTGTTGCTAGAATTGTCTTCCAAGACTCAAGGCTGGGCAAGTTTCACTGATCTCAAACCCAGAGGGAAGTTGACAAAGCTTGGGAAGAAGGATGGCCACTGATAGTGGACACAAAGGATGCAGAATTTTACTTGTTCTAAAATTTTAAAAGTTTAATAGTAATAAATTAGTTATAAAACTAAGAATAAAAATTAGAGAAAAAATAATTTGGTCAATTAGAGGTAAGACAATAAAGGGCAATTTAAAAAGCAAAGAATTACAAATGTCTGGGTGCTCTGCTCTGCCTCAGAAGACACTTTGCTAACACAGGATTAACTTAAAAGTAATACCCTGTTGCATATTCATATATCTCATACATGATGCCAAAATTGTTTTCAAACAATGGGTGTTTTCTTGTTCTTGTCAACCCCTCCTTTATCTTGTAAATCAATTGTCTTGCTCCCTCAAAGTCTGGTTCTTCCTGAGAAGGAGGCAATATTTCTTTTCTCAGAATTTTGGTGTCTTGTTACTGTTATCTCTCCTTGAGCTATTTAGAAAATGTATCTTACAGCACAGAGTTTCTGTAGCCTAAAACTATATTCACCACACTACTTTAAAAGCCTAGGATAGCACTACAAAAAAGGATTAATACAACATAACTTTCCAACATAACACATATAGTATTAATTTTAATATTTGCAAAAAGCCAATCATATCATATGCATTTTTCACACCTTCTCTGCTCCTTCTTCTTCTCAAAATATATTGTAAACCTGACTTATAAAAATTAGTTACAGCCATGCTCAGTGCCTTATTCTGAAAACTCACAACTACTAACAGGTTTAGTGCATTACAGAGCAGGATTGAGGCCCTGGAACTGGAGGGACAGACAAGTGATGAAGTGGGCAAAAGTCCTTCTGCAATCGAGGGGCACCTAGGGCAAGTCAGGCAACACCATGCATGGTGACCACCTCTGTTCCAAGGGAAGGCAGGGTCCTTGCAGGCCTTCCCAAAAGCATCTCAAGGGAAGGTTTCCATCTGCCCTGCCCTGTTTGCTTGACTTCAGCTGAATCTTTCTCTCTCTGAAAGACAGGAAGCTCACGTGTGTTAGGAGAATACTGTGAGCATTGGCAGAGGTGAACGGTCAAGAATCCAGAGGCTTGTGCAACTCTCTTCCATAGAGAGTCCCTTGTTGTATATTTCCAACAAAGCAGAGCCTAAATGGCAAGTCAGCGTTTGGGGATGTGCAGCACTGAGACAATAAAGCTGTAACATGCCTTGTCTTGAGAGGGACAAGTAAGACAACAAATGTTCAAACAGCATATACTGAGAAGATGAAGAAGAAAACCTAATTTTTCTAAGGTTTTCTAATTTTTATTTTCTTCTCTGTACCTTTTGAAGACTGCCTATATCCTATTTTCATTGTTTTCTTTTTTCCTGTCTTGAGAATGAATTTTGCATTATGGATATTTTTAGTCAGGCATAAGAAAAGTTCCATATTGTTTAAAAATCATGAAAAGGTAAGTTTAGAGGAAACATCCATTGTCTTTGATAGTTGGATCAGACTCAATTTTAAATACCCTTGTATGTCCTGCTCATATGCAAAGATGCTAGATTGCTCTTGGAAGGGCATGAAACCAAGAAACAAGTACTTCAAAACCTCGAGAGGTGGCTGCCATGGTGAGTTCTCTGAGGGCTGACAGCCCCAGCCCCGCTCCATGGCCGGTTTCCCTGAGGTGTCACAGCCCCAGCCCCGCTTCATGGCCGGTTTCCGTGAGGTGTCACGGCCCCAGCCCCGCTCCATGGCTGGTGTCCCTGAGGTGTCACGGCCCCAGCCCTGCTCCATGGCCAGTTTCCCTGAGGTGTCACGGCCCCAGTCCCACTCCATGGCCAGTTTCCCTGAGGCGTTACAGCCCCAGTCCCGCTCCATGGTCGATTTCCCTGAGGTGTCATGTCCCCAGCCCCGCTCTATGGCCGGGTTTCCTGGTCACTTCGAGGTGCTGTTCCTCTCTCTCTGTGGAGAAAGTAGAGGCCCGGGAGCTTGCAGAGCAGGCCCAGAGCCATGAGGGCTCTGCTCCCTGCTCAGCCCTGTGTGAGCTCTGCTCCTTCCCGCCTTCTCCTCCCGTTGTCAGGTCCCACTGACACTCGGCCTGAGCCCAGCGTTCCCTTTTGGGGCCAAGGGAAATCTCTGCTCCTGCCTCTGGCACAGGGCGCTCTGCCAGCTGGTCAGGGAAGGAGACAGCCCCGGAGAGAGGCATGAGCAGTGGAGGAAAGCCAACATCACTGCAGTCTTGCAAAAGGGCACCAAGAAGGAGCCAGGAAACTGCAGGCCCATCAGCCTCAGCTCCATCCCCAGAAAGGTGACAGAACTGCTCCTCTTGGATGCCATCTCTAAACCTGTGGAATAACAGGAATGGAAACCATGCTTGACCAATCCATAGCCACCTGTGCTGCAGTGACTGGCTGGGCTTGTGAGGGGAGAGCAGTGGCTGTTGTCAGCTGGGACTTCAGCAAGGCTTTGTCCCTGCCTCCCATAACAGGCCCCTGAGGCAGCTCAGGGACAGTGGGGCAGAGAAGTGGACAGGGGAGCTCCAAACTCAGGTAGCTGTGAGCTCAGGGGGCCGTGCTGGGCCCAGCCTTGTTTGCCTTATTCCCCAGGGACCTGGCAGAAGGGACGGAGCGCTCCCTCAGCATTTGCTGATGGGACAGAATTGGGAGCAGGGCCTGAGGCACCACAAGGCTCTGCTGCCCTTCAGTGAGACCTGGACAGGCTCGAGAGTTGAGCAGAGACGAACCTAATGAAGTTGCAATGGGAAAAGCCTCTAGAAGAGCTTCAGGCTTTGTAATTACCAGGCAACAGAAGTGTTTTAGTAAAGTGGAGTCTATAACCTTGTCTTGTAATGTCCAGTGAGGGAAACCACTGCTTCTCTGTATGTTATACATTGTATGTCGCTTGTATGTACATCAAGGAAGTCTCTGAGAGAAACATGAAAGAATTCAGAAACTTCCCCTGATATTATTTTGGATTTTCATGATTTTCTGGAATGCAGGGTGAAGTGTAAGGATGCCAAAAGGAAAGTGAAAGCAAACCAATATATCTTTAAAAACTCAGAAGCCTCTCCTGTTTCTTCCTTGAAGAAGTTGCCAAACAAAGTTGCTTTTGCAATCCTTTGAAAGAACTTATAGGAAAAAGCATTGGCCAAAAGTGTTGCCCTGTGTTTCTGAAGAGCAACAAGCATTTTGTGTTGATGCAAGGTCTGTACCAGGGTTTGGGGTTTTGTGTGTGTATGCTTTGAATGTGAGTCTTTGCAGGACTATTAATAATTAGACCATGTACTGAAGAGAACATGTTACTGTGTTGTGCTGTCCAGTGCTGAAGAGGGTTGAGACAGAGCAGGTAGCTCTGTGTCTGTGTGTAACTTGCATGAGCAGCACGGGAGCAGTGCCCAGGGCCTGGAGAAGCAAACGGGTTTGCGGTGCTGAGGACAAGGTGTCCAGAGCTCGGGATTGTCCAGCCAAGCTCTTCTGGCTCCTTGTGCTTGGAGCCCTGGCCGGGAGCCCTGCAGAGCCCCGGGTGCAGCTTCCCAACTTCCCCCTCTGCCTCCTCCCTGCCTCCAGGGTAAAGGCACTCCCTGGCATTGCACTGGCTGTGCCTCCCTCCAAGAGCAGTGAAGGGATCCTTTCCCAGCCAAGGTGGCTCTCCCATGGAGACAGGAAAATGGACAAACTCCTGCTGCCCCAGCATCAGGCAGGTGCAGGGTGTCCCTGCCTGTCAGCCCCTGCCCTGCTTCCCAGAGATGCCACTGATTGTTCTAGAAGTCATGGATCTGGATTTCCAGGAGCATGTTTGCAAAGACACGAAAGAGAAAAATTGACAAGAATTGTTTGTGCTTCTCTTCCTGAGTTTTTTCCAATGTATTTTCTAGTAGGAAAGCATGGACCAAACTGGCAAAGTTCATGTAATGTAGGAAAAGCATCCTCCTGTATTTGACTTGAGTGGAGGACAATTGCAAGCTCTCCTGTCAAATGTGCACAGAAAATTCTCAGTGCATTTCGTGTCTTTGCACTGAGTCAGTATAAAAGATGACGATTCTCAGGAGCCTAGTACTAATTTTTCCATTTATATGAAATGTGAAAGTTGTTAGTTCATAGGATGACAGATAACTGAGGTCTGGAAGCAGCTGTGGTGGTGTCCAGGTTTATCTCCTGTACCCAATGCCCAATGCAGCAGCATCAAATAAGGTTCATCTTAGTTTTCTGCAGACAGGTCTTGAGGAAAACATCAGTTCACCTAGAGCACGGTTTGAATCCCTGCAGTGCAGCTGACTCCGCACCGGCTCTCTGGGCCACCGCCTGCCAGGGGCAGGAGCAGAGATTTCCCTTGGCCGGGGCCGGAGCCCTGGCGTGGCAGTGCCTGAACAGCACCTCCCTGCCTACAGTGCCTTCCTGGATGGCTGCCCCAGGGCCTGGCATTTGACCCTGCCCTTGCTGCAGGAGTCCCGGCCCTGCTTCCACCCTGAGCAAATGCTCGGACCCATCTCAGAAGCTCGGTGCCCGAGGGGGCCACCACAAGTGGTTGCCAGGGACCTGAGGCCATGGCTGCCCCGATTTTGGGTACACGGCTCTGATGTCAGAGTGGCCATTGTGACCTGTGCCACCAAGGCCACAAAAGGGGATGCTGGGCTCTGGCCGAGTGTCAGTGCGACCTGACAACGGGAGGAGAAGGTAGGGCGGGGACGTAGTTGCCCAGGGACCAGAGGGGCCCCACACCTCGGGGCTCTAGGCCTGTGCTGCAGCCTCACCTGCCTCTCCCTTCCCAGAATCAGCGGAGGAACAGCCAGGACACTGCGGTGTTCCTCAACGCGACGACGGGAGGAGAAAGTGGACAGGAGCAGGGCTCACGCAGGCCTGAGCAGGGAGTAGAGCCTCGTGGCTCTGGGTCTGTTCTGCAAACTCCCCCCTCCTCTTCTTTCTTCCATAGACAGTTCAGCACCTCGAAGTGACCACGTCCCTCGAGGACAGAGACGCAGGACAGACAGCCGCCATGTCTGACAGCAAGCAGGAGGGCCCTGGAGCCAAGGAGCCAGGTGAGGGCAAAGCAGCCCTGTGATAGCCTGGCCCAGGTGCTCTTGAAGCAGCAGGCAGCGTGGGGATCAGAGTAGAGGCAGGGGGAGGCAGGAGCTGCTTGGCCATGCCGGGGCTGGGAGCCTCCTTCCTGCCCAAGTGGGGCCCAGCTGGGCCAGGGGGCAGCTCCTGGGACAGCCGTGCCCACAATGGCCCCTGCTCTGCAAGGCCTCCAGCCCTGCCCATCAGCCAGGCAGGGACAGAGCAGCTTTGGGGCCGATGCTGCTGCAGGCTCAGAGCCCCGCAGAGCTGCTCATGCCCGGTGCCATTGGCTCTGTCCCCTGCAGCCTGCATGCTGTGTCGCCGTGCCGAGGCTGACCCGGACATGTGCGGTGACAAACTGCACAAGGGTGGGCTCTGTGCCCACACGTTCTGCATGGTGAGTGGCTCCGGGTGCTCCCTCCACCATTGCAATGGGCAGCTCCTGCCGCCCTCTCCTCATCAGCTCCTCCCCTTGCCTGCAGCTCTTCGCTACTCTACTCTTTCGGCAAGAGAACCGCCACAATGGACTCATGGGATTTCTCCCACGAGATCTCCAAATTGCGGTCTGGCGGGCAGCACAGAAGGTGAGAGCCTGACAAGAGCAGGGAGATTTGTGCCTGGCGAGGTTTGCCAGAGCTTAGCCCAGACAGCAGGAAAGAAAGGCCGGCCTGACAGCCGGGACAAAGTCTGGCTCCCAGCAGCTCTGGAACAGAGGCCCTGGCACAGGAGACTCCCTCCTCCAGCAGGCAGCTCTGTGGGGTGGGAGCCGGCAGTGGCCACGTCCTGTGCCCTGCCCAGAGCCCTGTGGCTGCCCGGGGAGGCCTCGAGGCTGCTGCTGCTGCTGATGCGGCTGCTTGGCTCTTTCCAGCGCTGCTGCGTCTGTGGCCAGAGCGGGGCAACCATCATGTGCTGCGTGCCAGACTGTGACAGATGGTTCCACCTGCCCTGTGCCAAGGAGGGCGGCTGTGTCAATGTATACGTTACTCCGTTCAGGTACCTCATCTCTCTTTATGGCCACCCCTGGGGAATGATCCAGCATGTCTCACTTTCCCCATCCATTTTCCTCCAGGTCCTTCTGCCCTGAGCACCGTCCAGAGCAGGAGGTAGAGGCGACTCCTGAGCCGGACACCGTTTGCCTCATCTGCCTGGAGCCTGTGGAGGACAGGACGACCTTCACAACCCTGGTGTGCCCAACGTGCCAAAGGGCCTGGTTCCACAGAGACTGCATCCAGGTAGGAGCCCTCCCCTTAGCGCCAGGGCACAGCAGGTGCTCAGCAGCAGCAGCAGGGCCTCGCTCACCCTGCCTGTGTTTGCCCTGCAGGGACAGGCCTTGCGCGCTGGTGTTTTGTATTTCCAGTGCCCCCTGTGCAGAGACAGTGGGGAATTCCCTGTTGAAATGTTCATCTTGGGGATCCGAGTCCTCTTCAGGTTGGTGTCCTTCTGCCTGGCCCACCAGGCAGGAGGGTGCAAGTGCTGTGCTGTGCCAGGCCCTGCCCCAGGAGCCCTGGCCCTGCCCTGTCCCATGAGTCTGGGCTTCAGCTTCATGCCCAACTTGGAAAAGCGCTGGAGAAGGAGCTGGGACACCCTGGACCTCCGTGAGGGAGAGCAGCAGAAATTCATCATCTCTTCCTTTCTCCATCAGAGACCCAACATGGGAGGACAACGATGCCTTTGCAGATCTAGGAGTGAGGCACAGCCAGTGCAACGCCAGGGATTGCCTTTACCCTGGAGGCAGGGAGGAGGCAGAGGAACAGGGGTAAGTTGGGAAGCTGCACCTGGGGCTCTGCAGGGAACCTGTATCTCGGCAAGGGCTGTAAGTGGGAAGAACCAGAAGCGCTTGGCCAGACAAGCACGTGCTGGTACACATTGTTCTCAGTGCTTTGAGCTTGTTTGCCTCCCCAGGCCCTGGCAATTGCTCCTGTGCTCCTCCTGTGCTGCTGAGGGCACCCACAGGCGCTGCTCTGGCCTGAGGAACAGCACACAGAGATGGGAGTGTGACAGCTGTGCTGGGCTCGGAACATGTATGAGTCAAAGACCCCGGTGTCCCTGGACTGGGGGCAGTGCCCAGGCCGGGCTAGGCAGAGCGCAGCAACCACTGCTGGAGGGCTGGGGACACTGCTCTGGCCTGGCCTGGCTGGGGCCTGGGCGATCTTTGACATTCCTGCTTGCCCTTACAGCCACCAGGGAAGAGACAGAGCTCAATGGCCCCAGGCTGGCCAGACAGTCAGGACTACAATCTACTCATGGCTGGTCAGAATCTGAGGCCATCCGCCCCAGCTCCCACAGCCCTGTGCCATTGGTGCTGGTTTCCCCGTCTCCATCTCCAGAGATGGGCAGCCACAGCAGGCCCCACCACGCAGCATGGCAGCAGGCGCTGCCATCTTCCTCACTGGACACCAGCAGCATCAGCAGATCAAGGGCAACATGCAGCACGTCCCCTGACCCTGAGGACAGGGTCCATTCCAGACGTGCTGGGCCCGGCCGCAGGCGAAGCTGCTCTCGCCGGCAAAGTCGTGCCCAGAGTCCACCTGTCTGGTCCAGGAGTCGCCGTGACAGCAGCAGTGGGACAGGGCCAAGGGCTGAGAGGCCCAAGCAAAGGGGGACACCGTCACGGACATCCCCCAGACACAGGCGCTCCCGCCAGCAAGGCTGGGCCCAGAGTCCACCTGTCCGCTCCAGGAGTTGCCATGACAGGAACAGAGGGACAGGGCCAAGGACTGAGAGGCCCAGGCGAAGGGACACATGGCCAGGGCCATCCCCCAGACGCAGGCGCTCCCGCCAGCAAGGCTGTGCCCAGAGTCCACCTGTCCGCTCCAGGAGTCACCGTGGCAGCAGCAGCAGGACAAGGCCAAGGGCTGAGAGGCCCAGGCGAAGGAACACATCATCGGGGACGCCCCCCAGACGCAGCCACTCCCGCCAGCAGCGCCGGGCCTCGACTCAGACTCTGCGGTCCAGGAGTCGCCAGGACAGGAGCCGGAGGACAGCAGCGAGTGCTGAGAGGCCCAGGCGTAGGGGGACGTGGTCAGGGACATCTCGCAGGAGCAGCCACTCCCACCAGCGACGTCAGACCTCAACTGGGACCTCCAACAGCAGCACATAGTGCTGTCATCTTTTCTTTCTAGGCCATGTGTTCCTTGCCGGAAGTGAAGGTGAGAACGGTCAGTGCAGGGACCCTGAGATGTGCAGCTCTGTGAGCAAACCCTATTAGCTCTTGATGTTTCTACTGGCAGGAAGAAGTCTGGGCTAAATGCCTTGATTTCTGTGTAACGGTGTATTCAGTGAAAAGTCACTTAAGGATGTTGCTAATTAAAAAGGACTCTTGTTCCTGCCTTTACACTCCAACCTCAGATGTTTCCCCACTGCTTACCCTTGATAATGAACCACTCCTTAATGGGCTTGGATATGCTTAGGGAGACATTGAGAGCAAGGTGGCTCTTAGGGAAGCTGTGTCTGAAAAGGACATGTGCTGTGTTGCTATCCTTGAAAAATCTCATTTCAGTAAAGCCAAAAAAAGAAGAAAGAGTGAGACAATGTCTCAAGTGTCTGAAGACAACTTCTACAGTATTGCTGTGGATTTGAAAGAGGCCTTTCAAGGAACAAGCCAGAATAGATGGTATTTCCTCCATCTATTCTGGTTTGTTCTATGAAAGACCTTAAAGAACAACCCAGAAAAGACTGAGGAAATACCCTGGGACAAAGAGCATGCACAGGACTCTGCCCCAGATGACCATTTGGGACCTTTGCCTGAGGACAACGCAGCTCAGGAGACGAGTTCTTTCAAGTTTTCCTTCTTTGGAGGCACAGAGGAGTTGGGCATCAAAGAAGGTAACAGCAGAACCCTTCTAACAGTGCCATTGCTAAGGAAGAGCTTCTGGCAGGCACTGTGAGGCAATATGGTGTAAAGAAGGCCAGGATGCAGGGGATTTTCAGCAACAGAAGTCAGTAATTAGGCAGAAGCATTTTGATCTTCAGTTCTGCTTGCCGGGGCTGAGGTAGATTATTGAGAGGTGCCTCATGCTTGCATCTCAGGAATTCTGAAAGGCTTGCTTTAAGAAGGCAATGGGGTATTTGCTGAGGGGTGAAAAAGCTTGTTCTCATGCCCTGCCTTCCTCAAACAGGGAAAAAGGTGACACACCAGTCATATCAAGTTTCATAGGACCTCACAAGGCTTTTAAGGAAATGTGCGTTAATGTAGAGGGAGGAGCAAAGTCCGAGAGCTGGCCTCAAGTTCAATGAACATTCTGTTTGTTACTGAATTCTACTCTTGGACCTTTAAAAAAAGGAAATGGAATGACACATGATCATTGGGGTGTCTTAACCTTAGATAAAATGAGGCTGTCTGAAATGAAGATGAAACAACATTAACTCGAGTCCCCAGTCATGTAGGAGAGAAAAGAAACCCCGTGAAGTTATCCAAAGTATTAAAAAACCCAACGCAGCAGCACAAAGCAGCGAGCCCCCTACACTTGTGCTGAACTGAGAAGGTATTCAGTGTCTTCTGAATGCAATGAGAAATGTTTAAGAATACATAATGGATCCCTGGAACAAAGTGGAAAATACTGGAACAGAGATGTAGCTTAGAAAGTCTGGCAGGGTCAGATTCTGTCCTTCCTAAATCTCTCTTCTCCACTGTAAGTATTTCACGTGAAAGGAGGAATTTTTCCTGACCAGTACAGGAATAATCTGGTTTTGCCTTTTTTTCTCTCTTGGTGCTGTCATTGCAGAGCCTCACGCGCTTGGGACAATAAAGCCGGTAAAAGCCACATGGCAAGAGGATCCACGTTTCCAGGACAGCAGTTCTGAGGGTGACGATGAGCCTGAGATGTCAGAAATCGAACAGGACCAAGAAATGCAAGTTGCATTTCTCTTTGTTGTCTACTTGGCTGTAGTAGTTGGATGCTGTGGGAATATTAATAGCAGCACTCAGGGAATGGGAAACTGACATTGCACACCTCTGAGCAATGAAAGTCATCTTGGAAAACCGTTTGTGCTGCACAGAGTCAAAACTCCCAGCAGCCCACTGGATGTGAATGTGAATATGGAAAGAAAGAGTAGAGCACAAGAAATTAACTGGGTCATTTTGGTTTGACCAACTCCAAACTGGGTTTGGCTAAAAGCCCAAGACACAGTCAGTTTGCTCTTTAAAAGAGGGTTTTGTAAAATAAAAAGCTCTATTCGGTTCCTAGGGAATAAAGCTTTTCAATGTACTCCATTTCTCTGAAGAACTACAGGATTAACTTGTGTTCATGGAATTTGATAGTACAATTTAGGATGCTCAAATCCCTTTGTCCATTTCTAGGTTTCTTTCTTTACCCCGCACAGAAAGTGCTCGAGTTTTTTTTTCTTCTCCAAAGATGATGAACTCCTAAGAGGTATGTCAGAATTTCTTTACCCTCTTTTATATTTTTTTTCCTTTTAAACCCTTCCTGTAGTTCAGTGAGGAGGAAAAAATGCTGCCTAGCTATCAAAGTTTTCTAGTCAAAATTTGCCACCCTCACTTGTGATCCAAGTTGTGGCAGAATCCCGTGAGAAAGTCCTGGCAAAACAAAGGCCAAAACTTCTGGCTTTCTTTTGTTTCAGACAATTACCGAATAGGAATCTGGAATTTTAGAGTTTACCAAAAACTTAGTCACTTGACAGGTTACTTAGACATTTTGGATCCTTTCAGGTATTTAAATCATCTTTGTCTTTTTTCTCTCTTTCTGGTGTTGCCGTTAGGAATGAGGAGTGTTCGTGTCAGCCACATATGTCCCTGTGGTTCTTTGTCCTAATGAATCTGGGGCTTTCTCTTCTGAATCCAGTGAATTTTGTATTTAGAAACAAAGAAAACAACATCCAAAGCAAACATGCACAAACCCCAAAACCTGCACAGGCCACGAAAACAATTGCTGGTTACAGTTTGTAGAATAGAGTCTTAAGCTTAAAGGATGTGCCTTCCATGAGATTGATTCCATAACTCTGCTGAAATGCACTGCTGTGTTCAGACAGTTCCCGGCCTGCAATCTTCCAGGCAGCCTGATTTACAGGGTGTGTTGAAATGGAGAGCTCAGGCCTCAGCAGGCCTCAGTTCTGGGGGAAGATGTGGCGTGCTGGTGCTGAGCTTCTAAAGCAACAGCAGCAATTTCAGTGCAATTCAGATTGCAGCATGGTGAGGAAAAGTGCTGCTGCCTTTGATTGTTCTTAGCACAGCAGGCTGCAGTAGGGAACATTTCTGCTGGAGCCAAGGTGTGGTGGGGGCAGGAGAACAGGAAGGATGTGAAGAATTGATTTCTGATTTTAGTGCTGTGTTGGTCAAGATTTTAGTAGCAGCAGCACAATCACAAGTGCTTAAGGCTATTAACTGTATGTTTCTTTTGTGCAGAGGATCTGCACTCATTTTGTTGATTAGTAGAAGTCAGTGAAGAAAAAGAGGGTTAGGAAGACAGACGTAGATTATTGCTTGAGGTGAGTATGGAACATCTGTTCCCTGGTAAGTCTAGGTGAAAGCTGAGCATGGGGAGGGATTGCAGGTATGAATGTGCATGCAAAATTAAGTCAGGACTTCGAGAAGAGCTTCAAATTTGTAATGAACGGGGAGGAGAAATTTTGTAGTGTAGCGGTGTGTATAACATCATGTTGTGTGGTCCAGTCAGGTAAACCACTACATCTTTGTGTGTTACAGGCGCAGCTACTTAACTGTATGTAAGGATAGTGAATGTAGAGACTTCTCCTCATAGTGGATTCAGGAACTTCTCTGAAGAATTTGTTAGATTTTCATTATTTTCTGGAACGCCAAAGGAAGCATTAGGATACCCTATAGGAAGTGCAAGCAAACCAATAAAGTTTTTACTGATTAGAAGTGAGTCACGTTTGTTCCTTGAAAGTGTTGCCAAACAAGGTTACTTTGAAAATGCTTTCAAAGGTCTAACAGGGATCAATGTCAGCAAAGCCTGTTAGGCCGTGTTTGGGAGCTGGGGCTGAGGCTCTTGTGCCTTGGGGAGCCACGGGAACCCTGGTGGATGCAAGGGCAAGCAGGAATGCCAAGGGACCCCAGGGCCAGGCTAGGCCAGGCCAGAGCAGTGCTCCCAGCCCTCCAGGAGCGGATGGGCTCTGCCAAGCCCAGCCTGGGCACTGCCCCCAGCCCAGGGACAGGCGGGTGCTTTGCCTGAGGGCTGGGCCCAGAGCAGCAGAGCTGTCACAGCCCTAGCTGGTTCTGGCCTGCGTGAGGCCCGGGCAGGGCCCGTGGGTGCCCTGGGCAGTGCAGGAGCAGTAGCCAGGGCCTGGGGAGGCACAGGGCTCAGCCTCTGCACGGTGACACAGCTTGCAGGCTGCAGGGGACAGAGCCAATGGCACCGGGCACGAGCAGCTCTGTGGGGCTCTAAGCCTGCAGCAGCATCGGCCCCAAGGCTGCTCTGTCCCTGCCTGGCTGATGGGCAGGGCTGGAGGCCTTGCAGAGCAGGGGCCATTGTGGGCACGGCTGTCCCAGGAGCTGCCCCCTGGCCCAGCTGGGCCCCACTTGGGCAGGAAGGAGGCTCCCAGCCCCGGCATGGCCGAGCAGCTCCTGCCTCCCCCTGCCTCTACTCTGATCCCCACGCTGCCTGCTGATACAAGAGCCCCTGGGCCAGGCTATCACAGGGCTGCTTTGCCCTCACCTGGCTACTTGGCTCCAGGACCCTCCTGCTTGCTGTCCCACAGGGCAGCTGTCTGTCCTGAGTCCCTGTCCCTTGAATGATGTGGTCGCTTTGAGGTGCTGATGCTCTCTGTCTATGTGAGCCCTGCTCCTCCCTGCCTTCAGCTCCCATCATTGCACTGAGGAACACTGCAGTGTCCTCTGGCTGTTCCTCTGCTGATTGTGGGGAGAGGCAGGTGAGGCTGCAGCACAGGCCCAGAGCCTCGAGGTTTGGTTCATGTTTTAACCTGCATGGATCTCCTTTAAACATAGGTGGAGAAGAAGGAGCAGGCATCTAAAGTTGCTTCAGTCTCTACCACAAAAAGCAATGTGTTTGTACCTACTACCAGCAGAAAACACCAGTTTTCCAACAGTCCATTCCTAAAAATTCGCCTTTCCATAGAACCAGCACGAATGCATCAGGGATCAGCATCCATTGGCGAAACGATGACTTCTTTTACTAACTACTTACTACAGAACTACTTAAAACCACAACACTACATTTACTAACTGATGGCTTCCATGGAATCTAAGCACTCATCTCTCTTTATGAGGGGTATTTGAGGGACAACTGTAAAAAATCCTGTGAATAAATTCATATCAGTGGACAAAGGAATACCTGACTGCTTTTTAAGTCTTTAATGTACTAGCAAAACTACACAGCTGAACCATTCTATTGTCAAAACTTTTAGAAGGTTTTTTCACCCTCATGTTTCTCTTGATAGAGTTGAGATTATATAAATAATTAGATTCTGTTTCTTTTCAGTTTTCCCATTCATGCCCTGAGTATTTTGGTACACCTTCATTTTTTTTTTCAATTCTATGGTTTCCCTCCGATGTTTTAAATCAGATGTTTTAATATTTTGCTATCTGTGGTGCAACTCTGTTGATCTACTGAAGGGGGCCAAGCAGCGCCGGTCTGCCGGCCGGTCCCAAAGGTCGCTCCTTCGGGCGGCCCCGGGGCAGGAGCGGCCCCTGCGCTGCCATGGCCGGGCTCCCCTCAGCTGTCGGCACTGCCAGCCCGGCTCTGCCATGGCAGGGCTTCCCTCAGCTGTCGGCACTGCCAACCCGGCTCTGCCATGGCAGGGCTTCTCTCAGGAGCTGCCTGTGCCAGCCCGCCTCTGCCAGGGACTCTGGCAGTGCCACGGCGCACGGCAGCTCTGGCACGGCAATTCCGGCACTGCAGCCTCGGCCAGGAGGCAGCTCTGCGGGCTGGGACCCCGCTGCGGCCGCACGCTTCTCCCCAGAGCCTGAGCAGCAGCTGCACGCTCCCAACACCGAGCCGGGAATACGCCCGGGAACAGCGCGGGCTCGGCTCTGGGCACGAACCGCCCCACCCCTCACACCCGCCCGCCCCTTCCCGCCCTCCGGCCCCGCCGCGCGCCGCCCGCCCTGTCATGGCGGCTCTCGCCCACAGGGCGGCGCCCTGACCCCTGCAATGGCGCCGCCAACCTTCTGGCGCTCTGAAAGGCGCGGGCCTGCACCCGTTGCAAACTGGGCCCTACGTCCCATTTCCTGAAGAAAACGTGTCCTGTCGGGCCTGGGCTTTACACCCTTCCAAGCCTGATCAACAGGAAGAGACGTTTAACCTGGACCCACATAGCAGCCTACAAGCTCGAAGTGATGGCCAGGTGTTAGAAAAGCAAAGTACTTGTTGCTAGAATTGTCTTCCAAGACTCAAGGCTGGGAACGTTTCACTGATCTCAAACCCAGAGGAAAGTTGACAAAGCTTGGGAAGAAGGATGCCCACTGGGAGTGGACACAAACGATGCAGAATTTCACTTGTTCTAAAATTTTAAAAGTTTAATAGTAATAAATTAGATATAAAAATAACAATAAAAATTAGAGAAAAAATAATTTGGACAATGAGAGGTAGGACAATGAAGGACAGTAAAGAAAGCAAAGAATTATAGATGTCTTCGTGCTCTGCTCTGCCTCAGAAGACACTTTGCTAACACAGGATTAACCCTTCAAAGTAATAGCCTGTTGCATATTCATATATCTCATACACGATGCCAAAATTGTTTTCAAACAATGGGCGTTTTCTTGTTCTTGTCAACCCCTCCTTCATCTTGTAAATCAATTGTCTTGGTCCCTCAAAGTCTGGTTCTTCTCGATAAGGAGGCAATATTTCTTTTCTCAGAGTTTTGGTGTCTTGTTACTGTTATCTCTCCTTGAGCTATTTAGAAAATGTATCTTACAGCACAGAGTTTCTATAGCCTAAAACTATATTCACCACACTACTTTAAAAGCTTAGGATAGCACTACAAAAAAGGATTAATACAACATAACTTCCCAACATAACACATATAACATTATTTTAATATTTGCAAAAGCCAATCATATCATATGCATTTTTCACACCTTCTCTGCTCCTTCTTCTTCTCAAAATATATTGTAAACCTGACTAAAAAAACTAGTTAGAGCCACGGTCATTGCCTTATTCTGAAAACTCACAGCTGACTAACAGGTTTAGTGCCTTACAGAGCAGGCTTGAGGCCCTGGAACTGGAGGGACAGACAAGTGATGAAGTGGGCAAAAGTCCTTCTGCAATCGAGGGGCACCTAGGGCAAGTCAGGCAACACCATGCATGGTGACCACCTCTGTTCCAAAGGAAGGCAGGGTCCTTGCAGGCCTTCCCAAAAGCATCTCAAGGGAAGGTTTCCATCTGCCCTGCCCTGTTTGCTTGACTTCAGCTGAATCTTTCTCTCTCTGAAAGACAGGAAGCTCACGTGTGTTAGGAGAATACTGTGAGCATTGGCAGAGGTGAACGGTCAGGAATCCAGAGGCTTGTGCAACTCTCTTCCATAGAGAGTCCCTTGTTGTATATTTCTAATAAAGCAAAATCTAAATGGCAAGTCAGCGATTGGGGAAGTGCAGCACTGAGACAATAAAGTTGTAACATGCCTTGTTTTGTGAGGGACAAGTAAGACAACAAATGTTCAAACAACAAATACTGAGAAGATGAAGAAGAAAAATGAATTTTTCTAACTTTTTCTAATTTTTTTTTCTTCTCTGTGCCTTTTGAAGATTACCTATATCTTAGTTTCATTGTTTTCTTTTTTCCTGTCTTGAGAATGAATTTTGCATTCTGGATATTTTCAGTCAGACATAAGAAAAGTTCCATATTGTTTGGCAATCATGAAAAGGTAAGTTTAGAGGAAACATCCATTGTCTTTGATGACTGGATCAGACTCAATTTTAAATACCCTTGTATGTTCTGCTCATATGCAAGGATGCTAGACTGGTCTTGGAGGGGCATTAAACAAAGAAACAAGTACTTCAAAACCTCGGGAGGTGGCTGCCATGGTGAGTTCCCTGAGGTGTCATAGCCCCAGCCCTGCTCCATGGCCGGTGTCCCTGAGGTGTCACGGCCCCAGCCCCACTCCATGGCCGGTTTCCCTGAGGTGTCACAGCCCCAGCCCCGCTCCATGGCCGGTGTCCCTGAGGTGTCACGGCCCCAGCCCCGCTCCATGACCGGGATTCCTGGTCACTTCGAGGTGCTGTTCCTCTCTCTCTGTGGGGAAAGTAGAGGCCCGGGAGCTTGCAGAGCAGGCCCAGAGCCACGAGGGCTCTACTCCCTGCTCAGCCCTGTGTGAGCTCTGCTCCTTCCCGCCTTCTCCCCCTGTTGTCAGGTCCCACTGACACTCGGCCTGAGCCCAGCATCCCCTTTTGGAGCCAAGGGAAATCTCTGCTCCTGCCTCTGGCACAGGGTGCTCTGCCAGCAGGTCAGGGAAGGAGACAGCCCCAGAAAGAGGCATGAGCAGTGGAGGAAAGCCAACATCACTGCAGTCTTGCAAAAGGGCACCAAGAAGGAGCCAGGAAACTGCAGGCCCATCAGCCTCAGCTCCATCCCCAGAAAGGTGACAGAACAGCTCCTCTTGGATGCCATCTCTAAACCTGTGGAATAACAGGAATGGAAACCATGCTTGACCAATCCATAGCCACCTGTGCTGCAGTGACTGGCTGGGCTTGTGAGGGGAGAGCAGTGGCTGTTGTCAGTTGGGACTTCAGCAAGGCTTTGTCCCTGCCTCCCGTAACAGGCCCCTGAGGCAGCTCAGGGACAGTGGGGCAGAGAAGTGGACAGGGGAGCTCCAAACTCAGGTAGCTGTGAGCTCAGGGGGCCGTGCTGGGCCCAGCCTTGCTTGCCTTATTCCCCAGGGACCTGGCAGAAGGGACGGAGCGCTCCCTCAGCGTTTGCTGATGGGACAGAACTGGGAGCAGGGCCTGAGGAACCACAAGGCTCTGCTGCCCTTCAGTGAGACCTGGACAGGCTCGAGAGTTGAGCAGAGACGAACCTAATGAAGTTGCAATGGGAAAAGCCTCTAGAAGAGCTTCAGGCTTTGTAATTACCAGGCAACAGAAGTGTTTTAGTAAAGTGGAGTCTATAACCTTGTCTTGTAATGTCCAGTGAGGGAAACCACTGCTTCTCTGTATGTTATAGGACCAGTTGCTTGTGTGTATGTCAAGAAAGTTTTTGAGAGAAACATGAAATATTGAAGATGGAGGGAGAAGACCCAAATTTGATTGTTTAGCATCGACTCCGTTTATTCACTAAATCAATCACTTTTTATAACCGTGTTAATTAAGTTCATGCATATTGCAAACCCGAGCTCACAATAGGTCAGAGATAACACACCAACCCCTCCTTATGTGTCCAATACCAAGATTTGGGTTCTCAAAATTATTTTTGCTTTCCCAAAACAGCCAAAGATAGAATATCTACTTGTTATGAGAAAGCTGCCTGAGAACTCTGGTATGCAAGGTTCTCAAGGCCTTCATGTTTGTCACTTTTACTTGTAATTAAAAACAACCTGAGAACTTCTGCTGTTTACAGAAACAGGCTGTGAGAACCTGCTCCTCACAGCTGCCTTCTAAGCCATTTCTGAAAAAATCTCCAACAATTCCTGGTTTTTTCTTTTTTGCACAAGGAGTTTGGTATGCTAGGTTTTTCTATCATTCCACTGACCATACCTTGAATACTACCAAGAATAAAAAGTAAAACAAACAATGCATTCAAAAGTACACTCAGTATCTCTATAAGGTTCCCCAGCCATGGTCCGAGCAATGGCTTTTGCCCCAAAGGGTTAAAAGGCTGTCAGCTGTCCTCCCTCATGTGCACCTGGGGAGGAGAAGAACGGCAAGTCTCCTTGAGATTTTCACACCCACCCTTTTCTTGGGTTTCCCAGAAAAGTTCAGAATCAGTTTTACAGACTGTAATCCTTTAGTCATTTACCTCAAATGACCTCAGCTGGGTTATTTCTCAGTCCCTGGTTGATTTGGAGTAGTGAAAAATTAGCATGCATTTAAAACACTTAAAATATTTAAACTTAACAGACTTATTTTAAGATCAACAAAACTTATATGTAAAATCAATTAACTCTAATAAAACTTAAACAATAATCAGAAAAGCTCTACTCATAAATGCTTCTGATTGTCTCTTTTAATAGTCTCTGTAATGTTCACAACAACACTTTGCACACAGGTCATAAAATAAACGCCTATCATAAAAGCATAAATCTATCTAACATTACTTAAACTTTATAGCACCTAGACTTAATATTTTAAACTTAAAATATTAAACTTAACAGAAATTAAAACCTTAACAGCATTCAACATTTAACAGAATTTAACATTACTTAAACTTAAAAAATCAGCTGATTTTAAATTCTACATAACCTAAACTCAATATAACCTAAATACTTAATAGACAATTCAATTCAAGTCACTTAGTAACAAACAAAACTCACTATAGAAATAGAATATTGCATTTATTATAACTTACTTATAGGCCTGATTCTAAAATACTAAACTAAAACAACTTTCTTTACATTTTTGCTGCAGCATTTTTATCTTTGAATACTCATAAACCTAAGGACCCTACTCAAGATTAGTGGAAAAATCATTTTAAATTCAGTGCCTGCTTTTATATTTATCACATCTAAACAAAGCTTAAAAAATACAAAAAACTACACTCACTATATCTTACTTATACAATCTTTACAACACATTTCCAACACTTCTAAATTTTTCAAAACACAATTTCAGTCTGATGCTCCACCGACTGAGCCATCTGGGCCTCTGATGTGCATAAACTGTATTTTGTTTCCACCACTATAACACTTTGCTGTTTCAAAGTTCTTAATCTTGAAAGAAATCAAATGCTAGGTAGAATATATACTTTTCAATCTCCTTATACTGAAGCAGTCTGAAAAAGAAAGTAATTTGTATTATAAGTATAGTCTTTATGTTGAAATATGTGCAGCATTCTTTTACATGTTTGAAATTTTTCTGTTATGTTTTATGTTCATTCCAAACACTGCTGGCTCTAGTCTTTGCTGAACACACCAGCAATCCCAATCATGTTAAAATTTCTTTTTCCAAAGCAATTCCAACAAAGCAGCAGCCAAGGAACTTGAAGCAATCAGTTCATAATCTTCTGGTTACGTTATTATGAAGCAAATAATTTTTCAAGTCAAAGCACAGTGTTGTACCATCAACTTTTTGCTCAAACTAAGTGTCCTGATGCTATAAATCTTGCTATTAATTGCTTAGTGTGCTGGAAAGGCTGGGCTCGCCCTGACTCCCGAGCTGTCCCCACCGCTGAGCACCAGCCGGCAGACTGTTAAGGTACAGTCTATTAAAGGTTGCCGGGTCTAAACTAAAGCCTCGCCGGCTGCAGGCGGAGGGAAGAAGCATTCGAAGCATTCGCGCTGGGAAAAAACGCTCCAGTCCCGCAGCACCGTCCGCATTGCAGCGGGGCGGCCCCCCCCACGCTGGGCTTCTTGTTTTTGCGAGACACTAGGCTGCCTCACTGCACACGCTCCTTCCGCACTGCAGCCACGGCAACGCAGTTACTCCTCCCGTGGCGGCTCCACTGTTCCCGGGGCGGCCTCCCGTGGTGTCGTGTTGGAGACAGGAGAGGGTACTGATGCTGCAGCGATGACTTCTGTTGCTGCTTGGTCACTGTAGTCCATACTCCCGTGGAAGCCTCCCGACTTCCGTCTGCAAGTGTTCATATTATGAGTGTCCGACCGGCATTTCCGGCACCACAGTCCTGCAGCCTGGCATTCCCGGCGCTTATGGTCTATGCTTCCGCATCGGTAACATTTCATGCGGCCTCTTCTATTTGCTGGTGCCAATGCAGCTGGGACTTGAAGAGATGCAAAAGCGGCTAACCCTAATTGCGCTACGTATTCCTGTACAAGCCTTCGCCAATGAGCATTAGATAACAATTGCTGGGGCTGGGACAGGATCAATTTAGTTATCTCATGACAATCTTTTTCCAGAAGGAGAAGATTGCCCTTGAAGATATAGTCTAACATTGGTTTGGCTGACTCACCCCTCACTTCAAACTGACTAACAGTAGCTTTCGAATCAAAATCTGTAGCCTGCATGCTGCTACCCCCCTGTGCCGCAGATGTAACAGGACAAGCCAGCTGGGCAGCAGCGCCGATAAGCTCACCCTCCCAACTATTCACAGCCTGGCAAGCACAGCACGTCGGGGCAGCCCGCGCCAGGTCGCCCTCCGGCCCAGGGACCAGCTCGTTGATTTTCGGGAGCTGATTGTGTGTTTCTGGCCATGGCTGCTGCGATACAGCAGGTACGGGAGGCTCAAAAGTGCCCTGTATAGGCTGCGGCAGAGCAGATAACAAAATATTCTGCACAGCTGGGCTTGTTAAGGGGGGCGGCGAGGGCTGCAATAAAGCATTCTGCGCAGCTAGCAGTTCGCGGTTTATGACACGCCATAATTTACCCCGCTTCTTGGCAGTTTTATCACCATCTAAAGTAGCCTCCCACAATAAGTCACCAAATTTACGCCACTCTGACAACTCGTAAACTGTGTGGGGGTTAAGGAAAATTCCCTTTTCGTAACCATAAGCTAAAAGTCCCGGTAATTCCTTCTGTAACTCTATCCCCTTCACCTGTCTCTTTTGTAAAAAAGCAATAAAAAGATCATATGTGGCTTGTCTTTCCATTACCTCTAAATTGAAAGTGCGCTTTTGCAGCTCTCTCAAGGTCGCGGCCACACATTTCAGCCAGGCTCGTCTGTTACGGTCACCTGGAGCACGGCGTGTCTCGGCGTCTTTTCTTCCGCTTTTTTTTCTCTGCACGCTTCTGCTGTTCCGGCTGCTCTTGTCCCAGCTGCTGCTTCGGACACGGAACCCGACCCGTTACTCCAACTTCTCGTGGTGTCACAGTATCACATCGAGGAGGTCACCATATATGTTGAAGTGGAGGGAGAAGACCCACCTTTCTTGATCAGCATCGACTCCGTTTATTCACTCAATCAGTCACTTTTTATAACCGTGTTAAGTTCATGCATATTGCAAACCCGAGCTCACAATAGGTCAGAGATAACACACCAACCCCTCCTTATGTTTCCAATACAAAGATTTGTGTTCTCAAGCTTACTTTTACTTTCTCAAAACAGCCAAAGATAGAATATCTACTTGTTATGAGAAAGCTGCCTGAGAACTCTGATATGCAAGGTTCTCAAGGCCTTCATGTTTGTCACTTTTACTTGTAATTAAAAACAACCTGAGAACTTCTACTGTTTACAGAAACAGGCTGTGAGAACCTACTCCCCACAGCTGCCTTCTAAGCCATTTCTGAAAAAATCTCCAACACTTTGGAAAACAACAAATGCAGGGAAAACACGTTGTGGGCTGTGAAGTTGCAGAATATCCAGCAATGCAGCCTGTTTCTTCTGTGGGGCTTGGCAATGGATCCATCTGAATGTTTCACCCTATTCCAAAGCTGAGGAAAGGGTGGCAGGCAGTTTAGCCAGGCTGTCCTGTTCTAGAGGGTCTCTTGGGAACTATCAGGCCCAGAACCAACATTTAACGCAGCATTTGCTTCAACTGTCCCATGGCAGTCAGCCTATGAAGGTGCCTGTAAAGTGATTCATCATCTCAAGGCTAACATGAAACATCAGTTTGAATAGAAAGTAGAGCTCTGAGGCCAGGACAGTCGTAAAAGGCTCCTTTGGCAGGAGCTGCACCTGCTGTGCAGGCTGTGCCACACCCAGCAGATTGTCCCCCATGTGCCCCACGCCCCAGCAAGGACCCTCCTCTCAAGTTAATGGCATCATGAGGAGACATGGTTTTCCCAGGGCCTCTGTGGTTAGAGCTGTGAAATACCAAACTGCTCACACCTGCAATTGCAATTGTCCCTCTTCCCACAAAAGCACAAGGCTCTATCCTTGGCCTTTGCAGGCACCTTCCCTTCCCCACTGATGACCACATCTGGGAAAATATGACAGACTGGGAGAACTCCAGGAAGCAGCAGGAAGCTGAGTCAGAGGAGCTTTAGATTGGATATCAGGAAAAAGGGTTTTTCACCCAGAGGGTGGTTGGGCACTGGAACAGGCTCCCCAGGGCAGTGGTCACAGCACCAAGCCTGACAGGGTTGAAGGAGCATTTGGACAACAATCTCAGGCACTTGGTGTGACCCTTGGGCTGTTCTGTGCAAGGCCAGGAGCTGGACTCAATGGTCCTGATGGGCCCATCCAACTCCCCATATTCTTACAGTTCTGTAATTCTGAGAACTAATAGGCTGCAGGAGGGCAGAAATAGGTGACAAGAGGAGAGAAGTGAGGTTGGCTGGAGAATCAAGTCACTGAGTCCACATAAGATGCAGGAAACAGGACCCTTCCCTCCCACCATTCCCATTCTCTGTCTTATCCCTTCTTCCTCACACACACACACAAAGGTGAAGAATATCACTAAAAGAAGAAGAACCTGCTTGACTCCCATGTCCATGAGAGCAGTCATTGCTCGTGCAGGAGTCACATTCTCCACCATGATCCCCAGGGTCTGACTGGCTGCTTTCTGAACAAATTCTGGGGAGTTGGACACCATCTGGAGAAGGACCCAAGCAACCTCATCCACCTCAGAGTCCATGTCCTTCTTCAAGGTCACAAAGAGCTCTCCCAGAGTGACAATGGCAGAGCAGGACACCTGGGAATGGAGGTTGGTCACCTGGGGAAGCCATGAGGGGAAACCTAGGAATCATCTTGAAAAGAAAACCAGTTGCCTTCAACAGAATACCCAGGAAATGACAACACATCGCACTGTGTCCAGAGGAACACACAAGAAGAGCAGGAGAGCACAAGCACAGAAAGGCACTTACTCTGGCACCAATTTCTGGCCTCAGACCTGCTTACTGCAGGCCTAAAATAAGAATTCCATTAGGTGTTCTACTTAATCCTTCTAAAATGTCCACAGCTTTGATTTTAGACCCTTTTACTAGAAAATTAAAGCAAGAGCTACTTTCAAATCATAAAGGCACAAGTCATAACGATAAAAGAGTCAGGTGCTCCTGTTCAAAAAAGCAACACCAGCAGTTGAAGCACTCAGCCAGGAAACAGAAAACACAGGCTCTGGTCTACAGAATAATTTACAGTGTTTAATTACAGCTTGGGCAGAGACTGGGACTCTGGCAAATAATATCATTAGTGCCTCAGTTTCTGCATTTGCACATTGCGTTATAAAGGCTCCACACTGAAAGATGAGGGTCAGATACCCGACCTGCCAGTAAATACAGCTGCATGTACCCACAGATCATACAGACAGCTGACAGACATTGGAAATATCAGGTCTAAAACCAGAAATGAAGGCAGACCCTGAGCTCACATGGAGATGAACAAGCACATACCTACTCTACACACCCTGTATGAAGTATGGGGGCCAATTCAGAACAATGTTCTCACCTCGCTGGTAACTGCCAAGCAAACCTCACCAAGTCTGCAAAGCAGGACCTCTGAATGGGACCCAGCCAGGTGTTGGATGGTGAATAGTCCCTTCTCCTTCAGCTCCCTGAAAGGCAGAAAATTGATTTTTCTCTCCACCAAGGCAGCACCCTCTGAAATGACCAGGCTGGCAGCTCAGTGAACAATGGGAAGTGCTTTTCAAGGAGCGCTTAATGAAATCATGGAACACGTTGCCCCAGGATGCTGTGGCTGTCAAAAGCATTCACAAACCCAAGAGGCAAAGAGAGGGGTTCCAGTGGCCATTTGAGAGGACAGCCTTTCTGAAACCTCTGGCACATGAGGCTCCTCTGTCACTGCTTCCTAGGAGCTGTGAGACTGGGCCATGCTGCTGTTTGTTGTCACCTCCCTGTACCTGTCCCTGAGACACAGTTGCATGGGGCTGTTATTGGGGCATTTTCCTTCTTTGCCAGCCCCAGCAGGCATTCAGCAGGGAGAGTCTGCGCTGCCACTCTGGAGCTGAGTTTGCACTCTATGATCTCGGCCTCTCTGTCACCCCCTCCACTCCCCCTCACACATTCCCAAAAATGCAGCAGGATGTCTGCTGGGACCACCTCAGCCTGCAGGAAGGCCAAGTGGGTCCTGGCCTCTCCTGACCCACAGCACAGCTTTCTTTCAGCCCAGCATGGAAATATAAAAACTGTATTATCACATCACACAGAGGGCCAGGAGCTTTTAATTTTGGCTGCAAGTGTCCACAGGGCACTAGGGAAGAGGAGAAAGAGTGTTTTGCAGCAAGCAACCCGACTACTCAGGAAGGATGATAGGAAAAGTGTCTGGAAGCTGCTTTTTAGGACTTTGGTTGTTCTGCTGAAGCTTCTGACAGAGCTGATGGGCAGATCCCAGAGCTGTGGAGAGTTCCTGGGAAATTTGTCCTTGGATATGTCTAGGAATGCTCTCCCAGGCATGAACTGCCATCTGTGTCCTGTCCATATGTTACTGCCTTGACTGCTGAGTGTCTGAGGTGCCTCTTGAGGCTGCTATAGACCTCCTTCACCAAGGAATGAATTGTGATACAACATCCCTTTCTGCTTCTATTTGGGCACTGACAGAGCCTGGACCACTCTGGCTGGAGCTTGGGCTCTGGGCAAGCAAGACTGCTGACGAGAGCAGCTCATGGTCCTCAGGTCTTCCCTCCTGCTGGGACACACAGACATGGCCATGGGGACAGAATGGAGCTGCCCCATCTGCCAGAGCACTTAGAAGGTTGTGAGTTTTTCTCTGCCCTGTCACCACCAGTTCTGCCTGGGCTGCATCCTGCAGTGGGCAAAGAGAAATCCAGCGCTCCCACTCCGCAGAAGAATGATAGAAGCTGTCAGGTTTTCTGAGTAGGATGAACAGGACTACATACAATGTGCCATCAGCTCCCCCAAACAATTGCTGGAGTCCAGCAGGGAGAGAGCCTGGCCACCTTGCTGAAAGCAGCCCCCCAGACCCTGTGATGGCTGCTCCATCTTCCCCACAGGGAACACTGTCCCCAGCTGAGCAGGGGGCTGCAGGACCAGAGCCTGTGCATGGCCTCCTGCCCAAGGTGTGGGCCGAATTTTTCAAATAACAATGTCATCTACTGGACCCAAGGTGGCCCTGGCTGCAGCAGAAGCTGGAGGGAATATGCCAGCACCAGAGATGGCTGGTTAAGGAATTCATAGTGCAGCATCCTGCACGCCCTCTGTGCCTATGGTCAAGTTGCCAAACTCTTGGTGCCAGTACTGCAGCTTCTCCTCTGTAGCAGTCTGAATTGCTGCTAGCATAGTCCAGGGTAAAGAAGCAAAAAGGACCTGTGCATAATCTCCACAGATGTTTTATTCAGCCGTGCAGGGAGATGTTCAGGTCCCAGCACCCACACACAGAGGGTCTCACTTTGTCTCCACGGGGGCCTGGGGGATGACCATGATCTCGGGGCAGTACAAAGATAAAGGGGCCAATCAGGGAATAGGGAAGGTGTGGCTCAGGAACACAGGAACAGACACAGGAACAGGGAAAGGAGCCAATGGGGTCTAACAGCTTTTTGAGGGAAGCTTCTTGTGTCTCCCTAGACCAGGGAAAGCCTCACCAGGGTCTCCACAATTCCCTGTCTTTTATATTATTAGGAAAGCTTCTCTGAAGGATCAACTGAATCAACACAAAATGACAAAAACAATCAAAAGCACTCATAAGACAATTGTTCAAAATGGAAACAATTCTGAGTTCCCAACGTGCCAACAGATTTCTTGGAGTGGCTTAGATCTGGCAGGAGGGATGCAGGGTTTGCTTAGCACAGTTTATCAGGAAACTGAGTCACACATACTGAACCTCTGGTCCATGGCCTCCTCATTGCCATCGTGCAGCAAGGAGGCCCAGAGGCTGCTGTGCTCTGCTCCTGTCAGGGATGAGCACAGCGGCTCTGTGGTCAGTGCCAGCTCCAGCTCCAGCAGCTCACAAGAGGAGACTCCTTCCAGAAGCTCTGCTGGCTCCAGTGTGGCAGACCAACAGAGCCCACTGGAAGCCCCCCTCCATTGCAGCCACCCCCAGCTGCGCCCATCATCACTGCAGAGCAGGAGCTGCCCCAGAGGAGCCGCAGCCGGAGCTCATGGCAGTGGCAGGTCCCTGTGCCCAGGGCAGAGCCACAGAACCTCTGCTCCTGCCTGGGACAGGGGCTGCTCACCCTGGTGTCCCACCGAGAGGAGGGGTCCTGGGCCCCAAACTCTGCCCAGCCCTGCAAAAGGCCACCCTGCCAGCAGGGCCAGCAAGGTTCCTGCAGCCATTCAGTCAAATCAGAGGAAACAAATGTCTCTTCAGCTGACACAGTCTCTGCACACAGCTTTCTCCCCCTTCTCCTGGTGCCTTTCCCTGACTCCAGGAAGAGCTGCAGGAAATGCTGTGTGAGCCATGATGATGGAAGAGCTACTGATAAAAACACTGGGGTGATGCTTTCAGAGGAGTCATGAATGGAAGATTGACCAACCTTCCAGCCAATGGTGTGCCAAAAGTTTCCATTCTTTAAATAATTGACTGCAATGAATTAGTAAAAAGAAAGATACGGAAACAAATAAAATCTCCCACAGCTGCTGGCTTTCCTCAGGCCCCATGGTCTATGTACTGCTAGACTTACTTCATTTAGGCAGAATATTAACTGCCCTGACTTGCTGGAGACTGACCACAAGGTCTCTTCTGTGGTGGGCAGTCACTAAAATTAGCTCAGCAGAGGCATCTTCAGCTGTCCAAGTGTAGCAGAAATACATATTCTCTGCTTCATGGCTGTGTGGCAGCAGCTGCTGGTGTGGATTTGTCAGCATTGCTTTGTGGATTACCCCTGGGAAGGAATTGTGTGCACAGGCACAGTGTGATGGCTTCGATCTCCTCTAATTACTCCAATCGGATGATGGCCAGAACTTTTAGGCAAAAAGTATCATGACAGAATAATTTACAATACTCTCCAAACTACTCCTGTGGTTTTGATTTTCTTACTGATTAGGTTCAGTGTGTGGCCTCAAGAAATCAGTCCAGAAAGAACAGGCAAAGCTCAGCTTGTAAGTTAGAGTGCAAGTCTTTAATCTGCCATTTTTGCAGCATGGACAAACAACTTTTCAACATATTTGCAAAAAAATCTCTTGGTTCTTGCTATACCTATCCAGAACCTGACTCTCTCCTCGTTTTATTTTGATTTGAGATCCAAGCATGATTTTTTTCTGGACAGGAAAGTAAGAACCAGCTGCAAATACAGACTACAGGTGTGAATCTGTACTGCAGGAACTGAGCTGTAGCTTGGAATTAAAGGCAAGAAGTGATGCCATGGTAAATGTGAACGTTTAGTCCTGGCATAGGAGCCTTCTCAATGCTCCACCAACCCATGGTTCACATTGCTACAAACTCCCTTTCTGGTGTTACAAAGAGTGTTGAAGAGCTGACTGTAAGTAAAAAATAGCCAGAATGATAATTTTTGTTAATATGGCAAACAATGACTATCTAATAATTCAGAGCTCATAGAAGTCAGTATTCAGATTTCCACTTAGTACGTGCTGGCAGTTTTAATTTGAAATCAACAGGTTTATCCAAATCAAGTTATCCATAGGAATTACTTTGCTCTATGATCTACCTAAAAATGCCTCATTGTCTGTGAAGTTTAGTAGAAATTTGCAAAGTAAACAGTCCACAGATTTTCATTTCTTGTTTAGTGGCTATTCTGCAGGAAAGCTTTTACAGACTAATCAGTTTGGATGTAATTAAAATGCCAGTACATTTCATCTAGCCATTTTGGTATTAGAACAAAACCATGTGACTGCACAGCCTTTAACAAAATACTAAAACAAAATTCAAATCAACAGTCTGAGTAGGACTCAGATTAAAAACCCTACCAAACTTCAACTCCATTGGAAGATTCCCTTGTCACCCTGTGAATCAACTCTACATCCAGAAGATTAAAAGTCCCCATTATGGTGGTTTTGGTATGGTTAGGAATTGGGGAAGAGTCTTCTTCCTTCTCAGCTCCATGCTGCAGTGCCTTTGGGATGTGGCCTGCTGGCCGTTGTTTGTGCAGCCCTGGTGTTTCTCCATGAGGCAGAAAGGGCAATTGCATTTCCAGCCCAAGGCCTGTGAGGAGTGGGGCGTGCAGAGCTGTGCAGACCCAGGCCAGCAGCTGTGCCGCCAGAGGGTTTTGGTTCCTGCCCAGGGCAGTTGGTGCATCTCTGCCGTGAGTGCCTCCCCTTCCAGGTGCCCATGGACAGCAGGTGCAGGGTTCTGCACGGGGCATGGAACAGGGTCGGGATGTCTGCTGGCAGCAGAGTGCAGCGGAGAGCAAACAGTCCAGGATGGTCCTGGAGTGTGTGACAGAGAACTCCTGACACAGCTGTGACTGAGCCAGTGAGGGAAGGCACTGCTGGGCCTGCTGTTTGTGAGGAGAGAAGGGCTGCTGGGTGGCAGGAGGGCTGGAGGCGGCCTTGGGCTCAGTGATCACAAAATGCTTGTGTTTGGTTCCCAGAGAAGGAACAAGAGATGTTGGGGAAGTGTTGACCTGCAGCACATTGTGAATTTGTTAAGCTTTACCAGGCAGTGCTTAGTTGTACCTTCCCTCACACCAGTGGTTAATGTTGCAAGTGGATGTCTTAGCCTTGAGAATAAAGACAGTGGGCCTACTGAGGAGGTAGCTGCAATGCATTCAAGGAGAAGAAGGCTCTTAACCATAGGAGAATTTGAGGAAGGGGATGTTCACCACATGACCACCAGAGACCCTCAAGAGACCCCTACTCTAAATGTCAGTAATTTTGGGGAAGTGATTTAAACATGTCAAATACTTTGTGAGATATTGGGAATTTAGCTGCTAGAGAATGGAAAATTACAAAGCTGTGGCTGATTCCAAGTCCGGCACCTGCAAGATAGTGTGTCCTTGGGGCCTAGCTGTAGTAGGATAACAAACAGTGAAAGAGACATGAGAAAAGAGAGATGTAACCCCTAAGGAATGAGGAAGAGTTCATGGCATAGTTTAACCAATAGATTGCTTGGCTTACAGAATATTCATAAGCTTATTGCTCGCTGTATAAGTGTCTGATGCTCTCTTCAATAAATGGAACTTTCTTATCACTCGTATTGAGTGTCCGAGTCTCCCCTCACCGACAAATGGCTCGACCTCGACAAAGGCCTCATTCTGTGACAGTGAGAATGTTTAGCCTGTGAGTTTGAGCAAAGTAATGAATAAAAGTAATGAAAGTAATGTCTTAATTCCATGGATACTAACACGTGGGTGTGCATGGTTTAGGGAAGTGATTCCTCACACACCCAGCGCTGAAATAAAGTAATGCCTCTTTTCTGACACTGAGCTGGCAGTGTGGATCGTGCCCTGCTCAGTAACTTTCATTTTGGTCATTCCTATTGAAGCATAAAGAATGGTCGAACTGAAATCTTTTCCAGCTGTTTCCCTTTGGTTTACCTGTTTGAGGGTTAAGATTCTGTGCTGCAGGTGTGCTGGGTGTGTGCAGAGCAGTGCAGCCCCAGACACCCCTTGGCTTGCCCACAAGTTGTCATGCCTTGTTGCCAGGTGTGCCCAGCTGTGGCAGCAGAAGGAGCCCGCAGCGCAGTGGGCACCGTGCCCTGCCCAGCCGGGGCTCTCTGGCACAGAGCAGCAGCAGGGCCAGCACCGTTCAACCCGCTCCTGCCTTGGCTTCCCCTGGCACACTGAAGCCTCTGGAAATCAGCACCGCCAGCGGCGTTCCCAGCTTGGAGCAGCTGCTGCTGGCGGGCAGATGCTGCCAGTTCGACTGCTGCCAAAGGGAAAGAAGGCAGAGCACAGGAAGAGATGTACATACACAGCAGCCCTGGGAACATCCAATAAACATGCAGATATACGGGGTGATTTGTTAGGAATTACTTCAGCTGCTATGCCAATAGTGCTTTCTCTCCTGGTTCTGTACAATTCTTTGGGCCATTTTCTTGGTCTGGTTTCCTTTGCTTGTGTCCCATCTGAGTGCTCAGCTGGGGTACAGGCTGTAGGTGCTTGGGGCACTCTTGGAGTTCCTCCTGGATCCCCTGAACAACAGGGTTTGGCCCATGAGGGGAATTTGTGCTGCTTTGTTACAGAGAAGAACTTCCCAGGCCATTTTGTGTTTGCTGTAGAGAAGGTTGGTAATTGCTTTGCATAAATTCACAGACTAACATGCTTTGTGATGCTTTTCTTTGTCATACTTTGCTTTGTGATATCACGGCATGGTTGCCACATCATCGCGGTGACATCAGAAGGTTGCCTTGGTGCACGGAAGGCCTCAGTGTCAGAGCAGCCCTAGGCCTTGCTCACATCAGGAGAACCCTCCTGGTTGGAGCATTGGTCAGTGGGTAGTTGCACTCTGACTGACCATTTGTTTTTCTAGTGTTGGAGAAGACTGGCACAGCACTGGGACAATGATCCACCATCTGGCCACGGCAGCTTTTGCTGCTTATGGTGTTTGTTTTTCTGCCTATTATGTTACACACTTTGCACGTAAGTAGAGTTTTCCCTTCTGCTTAGGTTAGGGTGTATCCTAAGCTGGCTTTTGTATGTCTTCCTGCTGATGACTGAGTTTCTGATGTTGAAAGAGAAAGAGCATTAGGATGCCAGTGGTTTGGTAAAGTTCCTGTCAAGAGGTTCAGCTAAAAAGGGGGTATCTAGCCACAGGGGCAACATTTGCAGGGGAACCTGCAGGGCTTCCGTTCCCTCCATGGGAGAGTCTGTGGCAGCAGAGTCTGTCATTTCCTCAGTTTGCTGGGACAAGCAAGACACCTTTGAAAATGTAGACTGGCAGACCTTCTTGGAAGGCCTTCTAAAAACTCTGCAGTTGTTCCCAGAATTCAGAAAAAGCTTATTTCTTTTAAAATTTTGTCATGAAAAGATTTGACTGTCTAACTTGACCTTTTCAAAGGACCTCAAGGAGAGGATTTCAGAAGCTATTTCATGTCTTTGGTAGAACAGGAGCATTGAGTGTTAAAGATCAATTTGCATTTTCTTGGTCATGTTTGTATTCATTTACTGGCAAAACAGGCCAAATTGTAGGCACAAGCAAGAATATTGTCCTGATCTCTTGCTGACTGTGTGAATGAAATGTGTCTGCTGGAGGGATGTTGTGAAACAGGAAATCACCTCTTTTTGGGTTAACTTGTTCTGTGGGATTCAGCAGCCCAGACAGTATTCTGACAGCATCTGGTTCATTTTCCCTTCCCACTACAGGTCACCTGAAGCATGTATTCTGCAGTGCTGAAGATCCTGAGGTGAGTGATAAAGGAACATCTCATGTTCCTGGTGTTTAAGAATTATAGAGCAAGCTGAGAGCTTGGCCAGTAGCAGTAGAATGTAGAGGACCAGCTAGGAAGGCTGAAAGAAAATCTATTTTCATGCCTGAAGAAAAATAACAAAGTCCAAAATGAATATTTTAAATTTCTATATCAGAGCTTTGAAGAATTACAAACTTAATTTTGAAGAGAGAACCTTGCTTGCTGAAGGCAGATAGGGGGGAATATTTACGTAGGAGCAATTTCCTGTACAGTTGAATTAGACCATTTTAATTTAGTCAGAGTCCCTTAGAATTCTATTCCTATCAAACTTTATGATATCTGCTTAGAAGATGTGGTTATAGAACAGGATTTACACCTTGCAATGGTGCCTGCTGGATCTGAAGTGCAATGGGCACCTTTGTGGCTGGGGAGCTGCGTGGGCCCAAAGGATGCAGGGCTGGCGGCTGTGAGCAGCTGAAGATGAGGCAGCGTGGGGCCAGGGGGCCAAGCAGGCCAAGGGCACGGTGGCTGTGCCAGCAGCAGTGGGGCAGCAGGAGCAGGGCAGTGAGCGTGGCCTGTGCTGGGCAGCGCTGCGGCCACAGCTGGAGTGCTGTGTGCAGCTGTGGGCCCTGGGAAGCAGAGAGTCATGGAGGGGCTGCAGCGTGGGCACAGAAGGACAGGGCAGCTGGGCAAGGGGTGCAGCACAAGGCCAGGGAGGAGGGGCTGAGGGAGCTTTAGCCTGGACAGTGGGGGCTCTTGAGGGACCTTCAGGCAGACTTCCATAGATCCCTGCCATAGATCCATAGAGCCAATGCTCACACAAGGGCTGTTTCCCTGCCAAACATCCCTTCACTGCATCCAAGTGCTTTAGACACTGGAGTGGGTAACACTTTCATATTTTGTTTGCTTGTTTGTTTGTTTGCTAGAAGGAGAAGCCTTGTGTAATTTCTCCTTCTCCAGGGAGCAAGGGAGCTTTTTCTAAGTCTTTCCTGCCCTTTTCCAGCACTGGCAGAAAGACATCACTTTCAGGTTAACGGCTCCTGTGTCTTTTGGCAGCCCAGGGAATCAGTGTGTGTTGTGTTTGGGAATTGAGCAGGAAATCAATGTCCTGGCATTCCAGCTGTTGCTCAGAGATTAGAGGAGTTGGAGGGGCTGGGCTGCATTTCTGACTCCAGCCACTTCAGCCCCATCAGTGTGGTTGAGTCCAAGAGAACTTGCCCGAGCACAGATGCACAAAGAGTGCAGTTCCCAGTGCAATGCTCTGGGTCTGATTGCATTCCATAAGGACCCACACGCTCCAGACTCCCCAAGAGTGTGGGTTACTGAAGCAACAGGAGAGCAAGTTCAGGATGGCTGCTGATCGGGGCACTGCTACCGAGTGTTGATGTGTGTAGTGACAGAAAGGACAGTATTGATTCAGGGTGACCCCCCGTGGCGAAAAATGAGCTTTGACTCTATGATTTAGAAGGTTAAACAAATGCTTTCTTAGGCTATGCTATATTACACTTAGTACTATATTAAAACTCTACTAAAGAGATACTATACTAAAAAGCTACTAAAGAAAAACTCGTGACTGTTTCCAGACAGTCACAACACAGCTTTTATCTAATTAGCTAATCAAGCTAAACAACTACCACTAAAATCCAATTAACAAATCACTTTCAGTAAACAATCACTATAACACATTCTACATGAACTAAACAAAAAGAACAGCCAGTAGAAATAATAATTGTTTTCTCTTCTTCTCTAAGTTTCTCACTGCCTTCCCTTAAAAAAGACCTAGGAGAGAGAATTATATCTCTCTCTGTTCAAAGAATGTAAATACCACAGCACAGTAAAGAGTGATTATAAAAGTGAGATCTGTCTGTCTATTTGAATCTTCCTGGCTCTGCTCCAAAGCAGTGGAAGATGCAAAGCTCACTTAAAGGCATCCCTTCAGGAGAGGAGTAGAGACAAGTTCCATTGACTGATCCTGGGCAGGCAGAGATGTTTCCCCCTCCAGAGATGGTTGTTTCTGCCCCTCCTGTTTTCCTCCTCCAGCCTCTTGTGCCCTGAAGCCTTCTTTTTATCCTTTAAATTTTTGCATGTCCTGAGGGAGTGGAACTATCCCATGCTGTAGCTGGGGTCTGGTGACTTTGCTCATACACTCATTACATGACACATGGTTTCCTTCACTGGCATCCCCAGGGCTGTGTAAGTGCATTCTAATGGGGCCTTATGAGAAACTCTGTTACTGCTGGTCAGAATTCTCAGTTGACAAAAGAGGGAGAAGAAACACCTTGGTCCTCCTCCATATACTGAGGTGGCCATAGAGGTTCTCTGACTTCCATCAGAGATCTTTTCATGCATCCTCATCTCCTGAATGACCCGGTTTTCTAACAAGAGTGTGGATGTCAGGAAGGAGGAATGCTGGTGCAGGCCTGAAGAGAAGGTGAACCCCAGAAGTGTCTCTCACAAGGAGTGAGCTCACCCAGGAAGCCCCTGCAGAGCCAGGATGGAGCTGTGGGACAGGGCGGGGTGTCACTCACTGCTGAAAGACAAACAGGACATGGCAGAAGCAGAGGGAGGCTCTCACCAGACCCTTGAGAAATGCCACTCCTTCCCTGTCAGCTGCCTGAGAGGCTGTTGGAGCTTCAGTCCCAGTGGCCCCTGATTGTAGGGCCAGGGGCACTTTGAAATCTGTGCCTCCCCTCGGGCAGAGAACGACCCAGGAGAGCAGCAGCACAGTGCTTTGGGAGCGTGTGAGCTGCTGCCTTTGAGTCTTGGCCCACAAAGGGCATGTGGGAAGTTGAAACCCATCTTCTCTTGCTTTCTGTGCAGGTGCTTCTAGAGAAAGAGCAGGAGCACACTGCTTCATCTGAGATGCCATGCCAGACTCAGGGAGAGCTGTTCCCTGCCCGAGGGCAGGAAGAGCAGCTCAGGCAGCAGGTGGAAGAGCCACAGGAGAATGGTCAGGTAAGCCTGACTGGCCAGGGCACAGAGGGAAGGGCAGGAAGAGGGGCATAAACCAGAGCTCCTGGGACTGAGGAGGCCAGGAAGTCCCACAGGCACTGGAAGCACAGAGCCTTGGAATCTGCAGAGATCAGCCCTGGGACAGGATGGTTACAGTGGAAGCAGAGCTGGGTAGGGAAGCAGAAACAAGGGGCTGAATAAATGTGATTTGGAGGCTAAAATAGGGAAAAGCTAAGCTTGATGGCAGCTCTCAGTCACTTGCTCTGCTTTTGTGTGTACAGAACATCAAGGCAGAGCCACAAGCAGAGCTGTCTGAAGCTCAGAGTGCCATCATGGCAGCGAAGAGGAGGAATGAAGACATCCAAGAGGAGAAGAATCTCCCTGTGCAGAGGGGCAATCAACAAAAACAGGTGAATGAAGTAATGTCAGCCACTCCACTCATGAAACTGAGTCCTTTCCGTTGTTCTTTACAGAAAATTGATGAACTGATGCAGACAGAGCTGCAGGAAATTGAGGCTAGGACCAAGGCAAGGAAGAAGAGGCTAGAAGAAAAAATTAAAATCATCAAAGAGAAAATGAATTGCCTCCTTCAGGAGCAAAAGGCTCCAGAAAAGCAAGTGAGTGAAATAGCAATAGGCACTGCAGTCACCCAAGGGGTGGTTTCTGCCTGCCCTGCCTTTCCAGTGCAGAGCAGCAGGGGGGTGGGTGATGCCTCTGAGTGCCATCCTGATGAGGCCTCTGTCAGAGCTGCTCTCAAGGACACTTCCTGCTCTGCTGCATCTCAGCTGATGCTCTAGACAGTGGCATTTCTCCTTTGGCCATTTAGCCAGCAGTTGTCCAAATGAACTCCTGCTGGCTTCTTCCAGGTGGCCTTGTTTCTTGAGGTGTTTTTGCAGGTGAACATGGTCACTCACATAGATTTGGAATATGAGCTACAAGCTGTCTGTATCCCTTGTGAATGCTCCTGTCCTTTTCTTTCCTTTCTTCCCAGTCGATGACTCCTGGCTGACGGGGACAAGCTGTAGTCCCTGACTGCTTTGTTCTGTTTGACTTGAGGTGGAACTGTCGCCATCCTACCTGGCAGCCTGCAGAGAGTTCCAGCAAATGACGGGCAACCAAGAGCCCCGAGGCTGGCATGAGGCCCAGGAACTGAACCATCCAGAGATGCTGCAGGATAAGCTTGTCCCGGGGAAAGTGCAGAAAAAGAGAATTTCATGGCAGGAGGTAGAACATTAGAATGAGGAGCTGCAAATGTATCTGCAGACCTAGGAGGGGGAAGGAGTCTTTGGGAGGAAGTGGAGCAGTCGTTGCTGCAGTCATCCTTTAGAACAAGAAACTGGCTATGAACTCGAGTAAAACCAGCCTTTGGTTTTGACCATTTGGTTTCACAAGTGGACATCCAAAGCAATCCAGTTGAGGAGCTCTGCATGTGGCTGACAGCAGCTTCCTAAGGGCTTGCATTTCAAATAGAAATCTCTCTTGCATTTCAGGGCAATCTCTGCCACATCTTCCTGACATCAACTCATTTCTTGTCTCAGATCTACACCGACTCTGACACTGAAGCTGCTGCAGCAGCAGCAGTGCCATCCCAAGGAGCCTTTGCTCCCCAGCTGAAGAAGTGGAGCCTGAGCACTTGGTTCACCTCCCGTGCTGACCCAGCTGCTGCTCAGCAACAGGAGATGGCGGGTGACTCCCTGGAGCAGCAGAGTACGTCTGGTATCTTTCTTATCTGAGGGACAGTGTGTTGTGTGCACGTGTCAGCACAGCTGTACCAGAGGGTTCTGCTCAGTTTAGTGTCACAGAAGTGCTGGCAGTGCTCCGAGGCAGCAAGAGAGAGCTCTGGGTGTTCCTGCTGCCTCTGAGGGCAGCTTAGACTGGCTGGACTTTGCCTGGGCTTCCCTCTCTGCCGAAGGCAGAAGCAGGGATTGTTCCTGGATCAGCAGAAGGCTGTGACAGCTTGAGTCCTAGCCACTGGCAGAAGCCCTGCTGAGATCAGTCTCTAGGAGAACACATCAAGCCCTTTGTGATTCTGCAGCACAACCAAATGAATCTGCTTCTTGCCCGTAACAGCTGCCAGTGCTGTGCTCTCAGATAAGATCTGGTAGGGTTGAGAAGAGAGCCCAGTGGATTCTGTCTCTACCATCACCAGTTGGACAAAAAGGGCACTGATCTGCACCTCGGTGTGGCTGATCTCAAAGCCCATCCTGTTGTGTCCTGAATGGGGGCAACAGCTTGTCCAGGGCTCAGGCTCACTCTGGCTTCTTCCCATCAGTGCCTGTCAGTGCTCATGCTTGGGCTTTGCCAGCCTTGTTGTGGTCGCTGCCTTGCCCCTGAGGGCTGTGGGAATGCAGAGGCTGGAGCCTTCCTTAGCTGGGAGGGTCCCGCTGCTGCCCGGCTGCTGCAGCGTGGAGCTGCCTGAGGCAGCAGCCCCTGCTCTGGGCCAGCTTCTGCCTCGCACAGCCTGGGCTCACAGGAGGGTCAGCATCTCCTCTGGGCAGCTCTCTGTGTCACAGGGGTGCCTGAGGAGCACTGCTGTCCTCTGTGCCCCTGCCTGCTGTACCGAGTTGGGAAGATGGGGACGTGTGCGGTGCCGAGAGGGCGAGTGCAATGGGAGTGACGAATCCGCGCTGTCAGGGTGAAGAGAAGCGGCGCGGTTCTTCACGCGGGGCACAGGCAAGGGCGTCTTTGGGCTCAGCCTGCTCATAAAGGGTGAGGGTCCTGATGCTGAAAGCCCCATCAGGATTTGTTCTAGCATGAGCTGCTCTGGTTTACAAACACAGAGGCATTCTTCAGGAAAACTGCTGCAAGGTGGAAAAGATGGGAACACTTGGCAATATTCCTCCTGTTCTGAACTTGGCATCTGTTCAGAGGAATTGATTCTAGATGTCCAGGTGCATTTAATCTTAGCAAGTAGGAAACCTTTTCTAAATCTCACAATGTTTATTCCCAAGGAAACAAAGGCACTGTTAGTTCCAGCTCTCCTTAATGTTTCTAGATGACAAACTTACTTGCCTTGCTAGGTATTCTCTTCTGGTCTCAGTCTCCTCTGAATGTATCTCCTGGTGCTTCCCTGTGTGCCTGCTGTCAAGAGGTCTCTCACTTCAAAGGATGCTAGAAATCAGTTTCTGTGCCAGCCACTTGTGCTGGGGGCCTGCTGTTCTTTTCCTGTTGTTCCAGTGCTGTTCCTGTTGTTGTTAGCCAGCTGTCCACCAAGAGAGGGCTCAGAGCCCCAGACAGTGGGGCTGCCTTTTGTATCTCCTAGAAGGTGGAATCTCTGCTTTAAAGTGAACATCTTGCATTTTGTTTCTCTCAGGGAGAATGGTGAAGATGGAAAATCCCATTCTAAAATACATTGAACTGGAAAATATTGGCAGTGGGTGAGTCCAAGCAATGTTAATTGTACAAAACTATGCATCAGGCGTTTTGCTGGTGGAATAGGTATCAATTGTGAAGTCAGACAAGCTGGAAATGTGTTCAGGCACTGGGCTGAGATTGTCAGTGCTGATCAGAATTTCTAAGTGTACTCAGAACGCATTGTCAAAGACATCTCCATGCTTCCAGTATCCTGCAGGTCTTAGGCGTTGACAGCACAGATCTCCTGTGTGGGCTGGCTTTCACTGCAAGATCTAAGTGGCTTCTCCTTTCTCTGCTTCTGTTTTGTTTCTAGGACGTTTGGAGATGTTTTCAAAGCACTCAACACTGCCACAGGAGGAGAGGTAAATGTGAACAGCCCCTGCAGACTCTGCTGCACTCGAGGGCTTTCCCCTCTGGTGTGAGCTGTGGCTGGAGCTTTGGGCAGAGCTGTGCTGAAAATGCACAAGAAGCACAGACCGGTGCCAGCCCACAAAACACATTTGGGACTTTGTCCTCCTCAGCTGCCGGAAGGAAGGCACGGAGGGCAGCGGTTCCTTTCAGAGAAGGACGCGCTCGCTCGCTCTCCATTGCTAAAACAAAGGTGGTGCCTTTGAGCACCTCACTGTTCTTTGGGGCTACAGCTTCAGAGTCCTGGATTCTCATTTCTGGCTGCCAGCAAATCCATCTGAAAGTTACTGGTAGTTCCTTAGCCACTGCAGTTCTGCACTTGGGAACTGCACATAGGGAGAGATCTGCAAGGCGTCCCTGAAAGCCCTAAGCCCTGCCCATAGCCCAGGATGTATCCACAGAGTATTAAGGCAAGGATTACTTCTGAATCCCAAATGACGCAGCAGAGAGTGTGGTGAGAGGTTTGAGGGTGATAACTGAGACACTGCTGTTACCAAGTGGTCAAGGCAAAATGTCAGTGGCCCCACATGTCCTGTAACCGGCTCCCAAGGGAGCAGAGAAATGGGCTGTTGGAATGTCAGTTCCTAATTACTGCAGTGCCTAATCACAAGGCAGTTTGGCACAGCTCATCTGTGTCATTGCAAAATCACTCGCTCCATGTGTCTTGTGGTCTCGTGCCACCAACCTCTCAAGTTACTGATTTTCAATGTCATTTTAGGTGGCCATCAAGAAAATACAGCTTCAAGGACTGAGGAAGAACAAACTAAAAGTCAATGAACTCATGGTCATGAAGGTGAACAGGAATCCCAACCTGGTCAGCTGTTTAGACAGGTGAGTTGTGCTTTTGTCCTGTGAATGTTTGTTCACGTACTGCCAACTGCAAGGTAAGATCCCACTTTGGTCACTGGCAGAAAATAGAGCTGTAATTATTGGCTAATTATTATTGCTCTTTTTATCTCCAGTGGATGGGAAGAGATTGCATTTTGTCTGCATGAGTCTTTGCTGGCACATGGTATTTGAAAATTGTTCAAAAATCCGGATGAGTCGTGTCTTACAAAATCAATGATCTCTATATTCACAGCCACCACTTTGTTTTGGAGCTTGATTTTATTCAAGTGTCTTCTTACATCCAGGTAAACTAACATGGATTTCCCTTGGATTGTTGCCACTGTTTTCCATTGCTATGCATGCCAGGAGGACTAGGTGCTTTTTTCCAGAAACACCATGCGTGACAGGCTTTTTATCTGGGCTGTTACTAAACTGCACATTTTGCTTGCTGCCCATCTAAGACATCTCTTTTTTCGCAGCTGTACCTTTCTCCTTGAGACTGCACAGATGGCAAACAATGCACAGCCAAGAGGGAATGTCTATTCCTTTATTTTTTTTTTTTTTGTCTCAAAGGGATCTGAAAAGAAGAGTGGATCCGTCTTTTCCAAACAGCAACCTAGCCATGTACATTCATCTCCATGCCCTTGTGTCCTTCTTTCAGCTACCTTGTGGGTGAGGAACTGTCCCTGGTTATGGAGTACATGGATGGAGGCACTCTGAGCAATGTCATCAGCCAGACCTACCTGTCGGAAGATGAGATGGTAGCCATCAGTCGGGAGGTCAGCAATCCCAGCTGTGTTTCCAAGGCCTTGGGCAGCATTGTCTGGGAAACAGGGGCTCAGAACAGGAGAGGTTTCCTGTGCCCAGCTTTGTTTCTTTGTTGCTGCTACTCTATGGGCAAGTAAAAGCATCTCAAGTGAAAGGCCTGCCAGTGCCCCTGCACTCCCTGTGCTCAGTGCCAGTACTCTTATCTCCTGCTGTTGTATTCTCGCTCTGTCTCTTGTATTTGTATTTGCTGTTCTCCACCTTCCCTCTCTAAATGTTTGCCTGGAGTTTGTCTTCACTGCGTTCCTTGCCTGTGAAAGCAAAGATGCTGGTGGCAGGATTTGAAATGATCAGCAAAGAAAAAAGACTCATTTCTCCCAGTCCTCAGCTGGAAAGGATAGTATACAGCCAAAATGCTCTTTGCTTCAGTAAGGTGACTGGTGTGATACATCCAAGCCTGTGCTGAGGCCAGCAAGAAAATCTTTGTCATGCAGCCTCCCACCCAAAAGTGATCCGCTTCACACCAAAGGGAGGGACTTTTCCTTTCCAAACCCCTCCTTTGTCCTCTGCATGGAAAAAGCACGTCCACTGCAGCAGGAGTCATCCTGGCTGGTTGGCAGGGGACAGCCTACAACAACAGGTGCTGTTGCTCTTTCAAAAGCTGACGTGCCTTTCCTCAGAAAGGTCCTGCTCTGCAGTTGTTGGAGCAGCAAGCTCTTCCTCTCAGTGGCCATTACTGTTCTGCCATTACTCCCCATTCCCCTGGAGAGGGAATCTTTTAGGTTCTTTGTTTTCTTTCTTGTGGGATGAAATCACATCACTCATTTTTGACCTCCTGTTTCTGTTTTCTCTCTAAGTGCCTGCAAGGACTGCAATTTCTTCATTCAAACCACGTCATCCACCACAATTTGAAGAGCAGAAACATCCTTCTCAGAACTGACGGTTCTGTCAAGCTGGGTCAGTATATTCTTGGTCAGGTGCAGCATTCCAGGGATGTGGGTGTGGGGCTGCTTGGAGTGACTGCCAGCTCCCCAAAAATGGTGCTGGTGGCAGTGCAGGGACCCCTGCTGCAACTGAGGGCACAGTTGCAACGTGCACAGAGGTAGAAGGAACCACAAGCAGTCAAGAGTGGCCTTGCTCTGTGTGTGTCCCTTCCAGACAGAGGGAGCTGCAATCTAAAGCTTCAGGGGAATGAAGTCCACTGCTGTGAGCAGCGTTAAGAATCTGGGTTTTTTTGGAAGTGGCCAATTCCATACTCCATTGGCTAAAGCCCCAAGGAAATTGAGCGTGGACAGTTCTCCAGGAGATTCAACAGCACATTCTTAGTCTGAGAGTGGGGAATTTTTTGCTTGGTTTCCTAATTGGAGCTGGCTTTCACGGTTTGTTGTTTTCTCCACAGCTGACTTTGGCCTCTTTGCTCAGCTCAGCCCTGAGCAGGGCAGACGGAGCTCCGTGGCTGGCGCTGCTGGGTGGCTGGCGCCTGAAGTGGTGACAGGTCAACCATGTGGCCCCAAAGTGGACATATGGTCTTTGGGAATCGTGGGCATCGAAATGGTGGAACGAGAAGTTCCTTCCTGGAATGCAACTCCTGTCTTGGTAAGGTGCAAATACTCACTGATCCCACTGTCTTTCTCACCTGTCCCATGCTCTGTGTGCCATTGGACAAAATCCCATTGCCATCTGCTGGCACCACTTCCACCAAGGTGTCATTCTAAAAATGCCCCTGCCACACATCAGCATCTGCTGTAGCTTTGGTTGTATCAGAAAGGGAAGGGGCAGTTCAGAAACCTAACCAGTTCAGGAACCTGCCAGTTTGGCCTCCAGCCACGCCTGACATTTCCCACTTGTTTTTTGAACAATGTTGGAACTCTGTTTCTGAGGGACAAGAATTTTTCAGTGGAGAGGGTAGACATGTGATAAACATCCTGAGCAACGGAGGTTAGACCTTCCCAGTTTCCATTTTATAGAAAACATAAGAAAAAAAGGAAAAATAAAAGTAAGCAAAAAAGAAAAAGAGAAAAAAAACCTACTACCTAAGCAATGCTCAAGTAGTTCTGCTTGCTTTTTCATTTTTTAAACACAGCTCTTCCCTTCCATTCTGTAGCATCTTTTCCAAATCCCGTGGATCTTCGAAACTCTCAGGCTTTCAAGTCATCTGTACATTGTTCAGTCATGGATGTGGGTGGCCTGGATAAGTTTAGGATGTGTTTTTATCCGACTGCAGTTAGAATTGTTTGCCAAACCCTTGGCTGTTTCTTGGTACTTTAACAAGTTGATGAGCTTGCAGGCAAGTGCCTGGGCTGGGATCCAACATGGGCAGTTGACACCGGTGCTGTGTTTCTTTACCACAGGAGCAGGGCCATCCCTGGCCTGCACAGTTCTAATGACAGGGAGGGCTCCAGCTCCCCACCATGGCCAGTGGCTGAGCTCAGCTGAGAGTCAGGATAAAACCCTCTTTGTCACCTCTGGTGATGTGGGAAAAGGACAGAAAGCCCCATAAATTATTTGTACACAAGGGGAGTGCATTGCCATTTCTGGATTTGAAATTCTCCTTCGGGTTAAAGAAGATAATAGCAAAGTCTCTTTGGTCACCATCTATTTCAGTGCCACAAGCACAGAGTTATCATGACAGTGGTGGGCATTTTTATGGAGACTCCAAGGCCTCTTGCCATTGTTATTTTTGTCTATTTGAGATGGATTCTGCAAGCTGAGGTTTGAATAGTTCCCAGTCAGTGTCTTATATGGTTTCTAAATACAATCTTGCAAAAGCAGAATGAGCTCTCTCTCCCTCTGACTTGTCAGCGTGTTAGGGCTTGGTTCCACATGAACCACACTGGATAATGATCAGCCGATGTCTTGCCCATCTACACTGTAACTCCTTGGCCTGAGGAGTATCAGAAAGATCTGCTGAGCTCCATGGACGCTGTCAGCTGCATGGAAGTGAGCATCCTTGGCCTTGCTGAAGAAACAGGAGCTCAGCTTAGGTTAGATGCTCTTGAGCAGGAGAAAGGCTGGAATCGTCAGGTGTTTCCACAGGCCTGCGTGCCCAGAGGGACTGAGTTCTGGGGAGCAGCTGGATGTTTCTGCACATCATGGAAGGGGATTGCCAGACAGCTCAAGCCTCACCACAGGCAAACACTCCCCAGCTCTTCTCAGTCAACATTTGCTTTGGGTTTCAAGTTGTTCCCACTTCTCTGTCTGTGAAGATGCCCCTAAAACCACAAGGCAAGCCTCTCAGAACTGGTGTTACATTTCCAGAAATGAAGAAAAGAAGCCCAAACACAAGAAAGTTGCTAAGGCACTGGTTTTTAGAGAGGAACTTAACCCCCTGTGCAGTTTCTTTTCACTGGGAAACGTGCCTGAAACTTGGGCATGAGGGTGTAAAGGCCACAGAGTCTCTTCTGCTTCTTGTGCAGTGCTGCTGAAACACTCAGTGACCATGTTTCTCTCCTAGCCCAAGCCACATTCTGGCTGTCACCAAGCCAGAGCCTGGTGATGTGGAGAGCCTGCCAAAACCTGCCATTTGTTTCCTGGCACTTCCTGGGATGGGCCTACCATTCATGCACTGACTTGAGTAGCCAAATGAGTAGAGGGTGACCGTAGGGATGGAACCTCTCCTTCTGATTTGACCACGAAAGGTTTTTCTTTTCCATGTAGGGAAAGCAGAAATTTTCAGACTGCTGAGAAACAGAGCTGCAGGTGGCTCCTGTGTACCCAAGCAGGTGTTTTCATCGCAGTACCTTTGTGCATGGATCTTAATGTGTCTGTGTTGAAGATGAGATTCCAAAGATTTGTTTCCTTACCTGAGGAATACCTGGTGGATTTCCTTTCTTTCCCTCCAATTCCCATTCTTTTCAAGAACAGAGCAAAAAGCTTGATTAGTTTTGTTTTATGGCAGCAGTGCTTAAGGGACAAGAAGCACTGCAGAGATACTTTTCATGTACTAACCCTTGCATACAGTAGAGTTAGTATAGCAAAGTCCTTCTTCCAAAAAGCCTCTCAAGCTGGTGTGAATCCTCAGGGAAGGAAATGTGCTTATGCTGATGTAGTTCCCACTAACTAGGTCAGTATATGAAATCAGCTGCCAAGGCAAGATCTGCAGGATGGTGGAAAAGCTTTGGCTGCATCGGGGTTTAAGTTTTTGGTTGGTAAAGGAAAGTCATCTCTGGGTCTCTGCCAGGGCAGAAACTGCCACTGCAGCATGGAGCTTAATCAATGGGATCTGGGAGAGCGGTTACAGGTGGGAAAGAAGCAGGTGGAGCCTCGTGTCTCCTTTTTCCCCAGCCTCAACTCCTGATAGCCACAGGAGGAAGACAAAAGCTGCAGCAGCCCAACTTATTTTCATCCTGCCTGCGTGACTTCCTGAGCTGCTGCCTGCAGAGAGATGAGGCGCGGCGCTGGTCTGCCAAGGAGCTCCTGCAGGTAAAATGTGAAGGGGCTGCAGATGAAACAGGCTCTGAGGGATGGGCTCCTCCTCCACTCAAGGCCAAGGCAGCAGATGAGCCCCCTTCCTCCTCACCTCCACTCTTGCTGCTCTTCAAATGAAAACGGTGAGGAATCCCAGACTGGGCTGGGCTGGCAAGGTCCTGTAAAGGTCCTGTGGTGCAAGTGTCCTGCAATGAGCAGGGACATCTTTAAAGACATCGAGTTTCTCAGAGCCCTTTGCCACCGGAGCCGGAATGGTTGCAAGGATTGGGCACCTACAAGCTCTTGGGGCAACCTGTGCCAGGGTCACACCATGCTCCGAGTAAACAAGTTCTGATTAGATCCTATTTGTGTTAAAATATATTCACCCACATCCTATTGTAACTGGTCCTGTTAAAAAAGATGTCCTCCACTTTCCTCAAAGCCACTCTGAAGTTTTGGCAAGTGGCAATAAAGTCTCCCCGGGGCCTGTTCTTGACAAAACTGAGTAACCCCACTCTCTCTGCATTTCCTGAGTCAGAGAGGTCCTCTGGCTGTTTCTGTCACCTTCTTTTGTAATTTGGTGGGGTGTTCAGTTTTATGTAATGGCAAAAGAATTGAAGTAGGGCAATGCAGGGTAGAGAGACATGAAATGGTGGTGGAGGAAACCAAGGAAGCCAGTCCCAGCCTAGGGGTCCGAGATTTGGCTGTGGGCAGGAGGGGCTATGGGGGGCTCACTGTGAGCCTCTGAGGGGCCCTGGTTTGTGCCCCCCAGCCCACCCTTAGAGGTTTCTGTGCCAGGGTTACTGCCAGGCTGTGTGGCAGAGAGGGAACTGCAGGGCCCAGTGCCACTGGGCTGGCCCTGCTGGGAAGGAAGGTGCCATCCAGCACACGAGGGGCAGGGCATAGAAAGATAGACACTGCTTTCTGTGTCTGTGGCAATCAGCAAAGTGCCTGTCATACAAAGAGAGAGACCAATGAGAGGCTTTGGAGTTTCCTGAAAAGACGAAGTCCAAGGACAGAAAGCACCAATTCTAAAGCACTGGCAGTGCTAAAATCTCAGCAAGATGAAGACACCTGTATAAATGGATGAGTGGGATTCTGGGCCAGGTTTGCCTGTGATGGCAAAGTCTGCACATAAAGATGGAGGTGTAGACGGTCCCATTGTTCCTCTTCCTGCTTCCTTCTAGGAGCAGGAGGAATCCTGTGAAGCACTGAGCTTGGAAGGTCATGGTTCATTGTTTTTTGTTGATCTGGTTTTTTTCCCTTTTGGCAGCATCCATTTGTAAGATTTGCTGAGCCTGCATCCAGCCTGGTACCACTGATTGTTTCAGTGAAGAAGAGGAAGGAGACAAGAATGTGACAATCACATCAGGAAAATTTATTCCTTAACAGGTTTAGAGTAGGATTGTAAGTTAGGACTAGGATTAGGATTCGATTAGGATAAGGATAAGGATAAGGATAAGGATAAGGATAAGGATAAGGATAAGGATAAGGATAAGGATAAGGATAAGGATAAAGATTAGGATTGGGATAAGGATAAGGATAAGGATAAGGATAAGGATAAGGATAAGGATAAGGATTAAGGTAAGGGTTAGGGTTAGAGTAGGATTGTCTAATAGGACTGCAGAGTAGGATTGAAAATCAATAAAGTTTCTGAAACCACAACTCACCTTGAAGATTCCCTTCCTTTTCACTCTGCAAATAAACTCGAGAATTCCTTCTGAATTGTCTGTTGTTTCTTAAAGGTGGAAAGTGAAATGGTGTCTTTGGCATGGTGTGAAAGTGGGGAAGTATCTTCTTCATTCATCCTCTCCAGACCAGACTGCCTTTGGAATATGGCCCACTGGTCTGTTTTTGGCAATCTTTGGTACTTCTATTTGAGGCAGAAAGGGCAATGGCATTTAAAGGCAAAAGCACAGGAAGAATGGGGCAGCCCAAACATCTTATGCAGATGTAGGCCTTCAGCTGTGACTGGAGAGCATTGGGGCTCCCTAAATGCAATAATCTCTTTGGCTGGAGGAGAGCCTTGCTCAAGTGAGAAAGCAGAAAGATGCGAGAGGGTGCTCGGGAAGGTCTCCTGTGGTGCAGAGCTGTCAGCGCCTGTGAGGTGAGAGCGGGCCTGGCCTTGCCCGGGCTGGAGCCCCAGCAGAGCCCCGGCAGAGGAGGGCTGGAAGGAGGCCCCTGCAGCTGCAAGAGGCAGCAGCCGGGCCCTGGCTGCCTCTTGCTGGGAGCGGGCGAATCCTCCGCTCTCAGAGCCCAGGTGGCAGCTGGCTGCTGCCGAGGGGAAGCGCAGCCGTGCTGGGCACAGCCCGGCCTGGAGGCATTGGCCGTCTGGAGTGTGCCCTGGAGCAGGGAAAGGCCAAGGGCAGCCACTGGCTGCTGGGCTGGCTGAGGATTCCTCCTCTTCTGCCGGCTGCCCTGCAGCTCCTGGCAAAGGCCAGCAGTGTGTGCAGCACTCTGGGCACCGGGGCAGGGAGCCGGGCTGCTCGGCAGGCTGGAGCACAGGGCAGCTCCTTCAGGCCCGGCACTTGTGCCAGGGGAAGCGAGGCCAGCGTGAGGCAGGGACAGCTTGGCAGGGCCCATCTGCAGGTGCCAACGCCTCACGCAGCTCTGGGAGGAAGCGCCTGCAATCCTGCAGTTCTGCACTGAGCCAGAGCAAATGTGTGAGATGCAGAGTGTTTGGTAGAAATATTCAGGCCCACCAGGCCAGCCTGCTTTGTGCTCTGTGGCGCACAGCAAGCGCTGTGCAACGCAGCTCTGAGCTGCTGGGAGAGAGGCAGTCGGGGATGTGCCCGAGGCTTGTGCTTGAGGAGTGAACTGATTTGGAAGGGGGCAGAAGGGTTTCAGTAGGCAATTTGTTTTCTTCATTAATTTCTGAAAGAAAGTCATAATGTGTTGCACACAGGTAGGTTTATTAGAAAAGAAAGGCCTTATAAAATCAGGCTTTGCTATGGTAAATTCCCAGCTAGCCTGTTACGTCTTCTACGTGCAGCCAGCTAACTTCCCATGGGAATAGTCATGAGTGCAGTTAGCACAACAAGCTATTGTGCTAAGAAAACTGTTTGCATCTCTAATAAACAAGAAATCAGTCCCATGAGCATCCATGAAAGAAAAATGTAATCACCCGAGTAAGAGTGAGTCTTAAAAAGAGAGAGTCTTAACATGTACACACTAATACACCTTCTAAGCAATAAATTGTGTGGCAAGGAAACTACCAGCCAGTTGAAGTTGAACACGAGTCTGTGAAAACAGTATAAAAATGAGTTATGTGAATAAAGAACTGGCTCTCCCTGCATGAAGAAACTGAGTCCCAGCTGCTTTTATTGACACAGCAATGTGGCTTCACTCAGCAAGAGCACCTGCAGGGTGTATTGATGACACGCTTGTGATTGATTCCCAGAATAGGAAGGAGAGGTGTATAACAAACAGGACTTAGTCTTGTGAATTCTTTTAGCTTTAACAGGAGTGCTGAAGCCTGTATTCCCCCACTGCAGTGCTTACTGTGTGCAAGTGGCTATCTTGGCCTTGAGAATAAGGAGAGTGCTCCTGCTAAGAAGGTAGCTGGAATGCATTCAAAGGGAAGACAGTGTTTTTAGGAGGCTCTTGACCACGAAAGGAGAATTTGAGTAATGGGAATATTTCCCAAATGACTGTGTCAGGAACCAGAGTCGTGCCCGAAGCCCTGCCGTATTTGATCCATGTTTGAGCAGGTTGACAAGACAGTGAAGGAAAGTGTCTTGTTTAACAGGTGGGACCTTGACCCTTGAAAGAAAAACAATGTATTGGTCAATCGGTGGGCAGTCAAGCTGTGAAAGGCGAACAACGGAGCCCTTGGTGGCAGAGTCATGGAGTCATCCTTAGCCATCATCTCACACGCCAGCCATGTGTGAGCTGATGCTGTAACTGGGAAAATTCCACATCCTTAGCAGGAGATACAAGGCCTGGTTCTGAGCTGGAAGGGTGAGAAGGATGAGATGCATAGCGTTTTGATCCAGGCGACGTCCTGGAAGTGCACTGCCTACCTGCTACCTGCCGCTGCTGCCGAGCACCACGCTCCAACTCCTTCTCCTGCTCAGCAGATTTTTGGGAATTCAGGGGTTGGTATGTATTGTTTGCTACTGCAACTAATGGAATAAATTTTTGCAAGCTCAGTTGTGTCTTAGGTCCTTTTATGCATGGATCTCCTCCTGAACCTGTGTCAATGACCAGCAGGGACCTACAGGACACTCCTATTCTCATGTCAGTAAATTCTGAGAAGTGACTGAAATATGTCAATAAATTGAAGGTAATGTTTAGCCTATGAGTTTCAGCAAAGTATTGAATATGTCTTAGTTCCATGGATACAAACGGGTAGGTGGGATTGCTGTGTGTGCAGGGCTTAGGGAAGTGATTCCCTATGAACCCACCACTGAAACAAAGTAATGCCTCCTTTCTAGCCCAGAGCTGGCAGCAGGGATCAGGTCCTGCTTGGAAACTTTGATTTTTGCAACTTCTGTTAGCAGGTAAAAAAGGTCAAAATGAAACCTTTTCCAGCTGGTTTATCCTTTTAGGCACCAAAGCTCTGTGACACAGGTGGCCTGGGTGTGTGCAGAGCAATACAGCCACCAAAAAGCCCTTGGTTTCCCCACAAGTTGCCAGTTTGACTGCTTCCAAAGTGGAAGAAAGACAGAGATGTACATCCACAGGAGTCCTGGGCATGTCCAATAAATGTGCAAATATGTGGGGAGATTTGTTAGGGATGATTTCAGCTGTTATGCCAACAGTGCCTTCTCTCCTGGTTCTGTGCATTATAGGTGAGTAATGTAATAGTAGGTTCTCACAATTAAGAGATAGCTATTATGTAGAGAGATATTATATCCAAATGTAAAGTGCTGTTATTGTAATATGTCCTCCCATAGTCCTCTTTCCCCTCCCCCTTGTAATAGCCTTGGGAGTCAGAGCATTTTGGGAGGGCTGGCTTGTGACCAGCAGGCAGGGTGTAAGAACACCTGACCTCCAGTCAGGATGCAAGAAAGTAATCTCCACCAATGGATGGCAGAGAAAGAGTTGACTGAAAAAACATTAGGAGGGGCTAAGGGTATAAAAGGCAGAGCATCCCTTTTGTAGATGAGCATGTGGCTGCTAGTCATGGAGACTCCCAGTGTTGCAATCATTCCTTATTCAGTCCTTTCTAAGGGTTTACTAAATCTTTAAAATATTAAAGGGTGGGTCATTTCTCAGGTGGGCAATGCTTTTGGCCATTTTCTTGGTCTGATTTCCTTTGCTTTTGTCCCATCTGAGTGCTCAGCTGGGGTACAGGCTGTAGGTGCTTGGGGCACTCTTAGAGTTACTCTTGGATCCCTTGAAAAACAGGGTTTGGCCCATGAAGGGAATTTGTGCTACTTGTGACAGAGAAGAACTTCCCAGGCTCTTTTGTGTTTGCTGTAAGAAAGCCTGGTTATTGCTATGCATAAATTCACTGACCAACATGGAGCGTTTGCTTTGTGATGTCAGGGCATGGTTGCCACCCTGTCGTAGTGACATCAGAAGGTTGCCTTGGTGCATGGAAGGCCTGAGTGTCAGAGCAGCCCTAGGCCTTGCTCAGTGCAGGAGCATCCTCGAGCTTGAGGCATTTTTCGGTGGGTACTTGCACACTTACAAAAGCCTTGTTTCTTCTGGTGTTGCAGCACATCCTGCAAACTTGCAGAGCAGTGCTATAATGATTCACCATCTTGCTCCTGCGCTTTTTGCTGTATATGGTGTTTCCTTCTCAATCTACTATTTGACTCTTTTTGCACATAGGTAGAGATTGGAGTGACATAGAATGCCATTGTTAACAATGTAGATGAACTCTCCTTAGAAGATATGGCTGTAGATGCAAGAAGAAATGGGGTTATAAGCACCAGGAAACTGCCTGTCCCCTATGACTCTCTCTTGCCACGGGTGACAAGAGCAAGAGCCGTCTTTCCCCTGGCTCTCTCCACTATTGCAGAAGAAGCCAGAGAGGAGGAAAACGAGAAAGACGACCACCGCCTTTGTCCAGCCATGGTTGCACCATGGCCTGCTCATCATTCCAAGAGAGTAAGTGCCTGTTGTGGGGGGTGCTGACTTTAGTGCAAGGCAGAGGTGCAAGTGTCTGAGCAGCCAGCACTTGCTGTGTCTGGCCAAGGATGCTGAGTGCTGGAGTCCGGCAGGACGTAGCCATTTCCTGCAGGCAGTGACAGCTATAAATTGGCCTTTGACCTGTCCTGTTGGGGCAGTGCAGAGCAGGGGGCTCCAGCTCAGCTTGTGGCTGGTTGGCTCAAGGAAGCTCCATCTCTGGGCTTCTGCAGTGTTACGGCCAAGGGCACACGTAGTAGTGCTGGAGGGTCAAAAAGCTTTGTTGGTTTCTTTTCCCTTTTTGGAAAGGTGTCTTTGGCTTGTGGAAGTGTTCTGCAGTTTTCTTGAGTCGTTCTTCACTAGTAGAGTCACTGTTGATCCAACTGCCTCTTGGCTTTTGGGAAGCTGCAAACAGCATAAAGGGGCAAGTTTGTGCTGATCCGTTTTGTGCTGAAGTCTGCAGCTTTGGCAAGTGCATTGGAGGACAGACTGGGGGTGAAGCTGCAAGTCCTTGACTGCCGTCTTGTGTTGCTTGGAAGAGGAAGGCCATCTTGCAATGCTGCCTGCTGGATCTGAAGTGCAATGGGCACCTTTGTGGCTGGGGAGCTGCGTGGGCCCAAAGGACGCAGGGCTGGCGGCCGTGAGCAGCTGAAGATGAGGCAGCATGGGGCCAGGGGGCCAAGAAGGCCATGGGCATGGTGGCTGTGCCAGCATCAGTGGGGCAGCAGGAGCAGGGCAGTGAGCGTGGCCTGTGCTGGGCAGCGCTGCGGCCACAGCTGGAGTGCTGTGTGCACTTGTGGGTCCTGGGAAGCAGAAAGTCATGGAGGGGCTGCAGCGTGTGCACAGAAGGACAGGGGAGCTGGGCAAGGGGTGCAGCACAAGGCCAGGGAGGAGGTGCTGAGGGAGCTTTAGCCTGGACAAGGGGAGCCTTGTGAGGGACCTTCAGCATCTCCTCAGTGCATCCAAATATTTGAGCCACTTTTGGAAGCGACTTTACCCCCTATTTTCCTTGAGGTTTTTTTGTTTGGTTGGAGGAAGAGGCTTATTCATTTACTTTTTCTCCCAACTAAGGCTCTTTTCATCATTATTTTCTGCCCTTTTATAGCACGGGGACTGGGTCTGCTAGAATTTTAATTTCCAAGGTGTCACTTCTGGAGAATACAGTTTTTGCATGAGAACACATCATTCTGTGCAGGGACCTTGGTGCAGAAGGATCTGTTGTGATTCCAGGCCAGCCAGTATGGCCTTACAGATCACTCTGAGCTTAGTAGTGCTCGTGCCTTTTTGCAGCCCAGGGAATCAGTGTGTGTTTTGTTTGGGAATTGAGCAGGAAATCAATGCCCTTGCATTCCAGCTGGTGCTCAGAGATCACAGGAGCTGGAAGGGGCTGGGCTGCATTTCTGACTCCAGCCACTTCAGCACCATCAGTGTGGTCGAGTCCAAGAGAAGAACTTGCCCAAGCACAGATGCACAAAGAGTGCAGCTCCCAGAAATGCTCTGGGTCTGATTGCATTCCATAAGGACCTAAATGCTCCAGATTCCCCAAGAGTGTGTTTTTTTGAGGCAACAGGAGAGCAATCTCAGGATTGTAGTTGAGCAGGGCACTGGCTACCAAGTTCTGATATGTGTAGCAGCAGACAGGACAGTAACGAGAGATTTCAGAAATGAGATCTATCTATCTATCTATCTATCTATCTATGTAACATTTACATAATTGCGTCTTCCTGGTTCTGGTCCAAGGCCATTGGAGGTGCAAAGCTCATCAAAAGCATCCCTTTCAGGAGAGGATTAGAGACATGTTCCCTTGACCAATTCTGAGCAGCTGGAGATGTTTTCCCCTCCAGGTATGGTGGGTTTTTTTCCCTCAGAGTTGTTTTCCTCCTCCGGCCTATTCTGCCCTCAAGTCTCCAGTTAATTCTTTAAATTTCTGCCTGTCCTAGAGAGGTGCAACAATTCCATGTTTTGGTGGTGTTTGGTGACACTGGTCACACATGCATTATGTGACACATGGTTTCCTTCACTGGCATCCCCAGGGCTGTGTAAGTGCATTCGTTCATGGGGCCTTAGAAGAGTCTTCTCTTTCCCTCAGCAGCAGCAGCAGCAGCAGGGAGCGGTGGCAGGGCCAGGAAGAGCAGGAGGTGGCTGCCCTGGCCCTTTGCTCCCGGGCCCCAGGCCAGGAGGGCTCTGGCTGCAGCAGGGCGCTCTTCGGGCAGCCCCTGGCAGCCTCTGCACGGAGCACGGCACGCTGCCCCGTCCTGCTTGTGCCACTTTTCTTCAGCAATACCCTAGCTCCTCTTCACAAGGAACAACTCCAGAAATCTAAAAAGAGCTAATTCAAGTACAGTTCTACCTGCCTTTGCATTGCAGTTCAGGGCATGTGTTTTATTGTCGATAATTTCATGATTTTTATGAAAACATGCATTCATATCTGCACATTTTTGTGGTTTTAATTATTCATATACCTAAACACGCCGTTTTAAACTCTTGATTTATTGCAGTTGGTAATTTTCAGGTAGTATATTCTAAAATGTCATAAAACAACACCTTTAAGGTAGTTTTTCTCACTCTTAAAAAAATCCCCCATAAGCCATTTTAGTCTCTGTCTCTCCAAGTTGGTTCATATCGGCCTATTTTAAATCAGGGCTACAATACTTTTATAGGATTTAGAGAGGTCCAATGAAATGCACACCAGTGATTCCTCTTGTGGAATGTCATGGCCCCACCATAAAGCCTCTATTTACTTATGTGTTTCTCTCATTAGCTCAACTGTAAACACATGTTTAGTTGCAAACTTACACAAGATGAGCAAAATCAAAAGGATGTGATGGGCCTTTGGGAGCTCCTTGATGATCTTTCTGCTTCTTCAGCTGAGCAAGGCCCTGATCCAGGCAAAGAGACTTCACTTAGTGCTTACACAACCATTTGTCTGGAACTCTGCTGATTTCTAGAACAGCTGGAGGCCTCTATCTCCTCCAGATGTTTTGACTGAGCCAAGCTTTGCTGGGTTTTGGCTGCAAGTACTATTGCCCTTGCTTTCTTATATCCACAAGTACCATGGCTGGGAGAAAACTGCCACGTGGGCCATCTTCCAAAGGCACTTTGGTCTGGAGTTTGTGAATGAACAAGAGCCTCATCCACTTCCAAAGCACATGAAAAAAAATCATGAAAGTGAACTTCCCATCCTTAACAAACAACTGCCAATTCACAAGTGGATCTAGAGCTTCTTTACGCAATGAAAAGGAAGACAATCTTCCAATGGAGCTGTGCTTTTGGGAGTTTTTCTTCTGACTCCCACTCCCAGCTGGCACTGGAAAAAGTCACTTCTCTGCAAGAGTCCGTGTCTTCTGTCTGCCATCAGTTGTTTTGCTGCAACAATCAGAACAGGCATCAGTCTGGAGAGAGGCTCAGCTGATGCTAGCACCAGGAGCTGCCCCAAGGAGAAAAAAGAAATTAACTTTTACCTCCCAAACCCATCTCCCCAGAGGCTCAAGCAGGATTCCTCTGGTTCCCAGAAATACAAAGAAATAGGGCTGAGAAGACCCTTTTTGCAGCTATGTGTTCATGCCCAAGACTTTGCTGATGCCATTTGGGTTTTGCCTTTTTTTCTTTTCTATCTTTTCTGTATTCCTTGCACATCAATTTAGAGCTCTGTAGGCTACTTGATTTGTGACTACTTTTCCCAGTCCTCTTCCATGGACTTTGCCTAAGCAGAAAGACAAACTTCCAGAGCTCCAAGCACCAGGGGGTAAAAGGCCCCAGTGTTATCTTGGTTCTTCCTGGGACAGACTTCTCCAGGGAGCTGGTGGACTCACCCATCCCTGCAAGCCTTTAAAACATGACTGGATGGGGCACTCGGTGCCGTGCTTTAGTTGAGGTATTGGGCCATAGGTTGGACTCGATCATTTTTAAAGTGTCTGTCTTCTAAGCCAGTGATTCCGTGATTCTGTGACTGAGGCAGCTTTTCCTGCAGCCCTGCAAAGGGTTGCGGGGGCCCTTGGCCAAGGACGGGGATCAGGGCTCATGGAAAAGAAGCGAAGGGCTCAAGGTGAAGGCCGAGAGGGCAGAGCTGCCCCAGCGCGGCCAGAGCGAGCCTCATGTCCTCCTCCTCACCCTGCACCCTCTGCGCTGCCTTTTGCGGCGCCGGCGGCTCCTCTCGCTGCGGGGCTCCAGGGCGTGCTGGGGGCCGGGCCCCTCGTCTCCGGGAAGCGCCGGAGCCTCGGAGGCGAGCGGGTCCCGCTGTGGCCGGCAGGGGAGAGCTGCGGCTGCGGCCCTGGGCACGGCGAGCTGCCGCTACGGCCGGCTCCTGCCGTGGCTCCTGCCTCTGCTGCGGGCTCTGCTCCTGCCCTGTGCGCACAGACACGGCCGAGGGCTGCCCGGCAGCTCCGTGCCGCTCCGCAGCGGGCCCGGCCGGGCTGCTGCTCTCTGCGGCCTCTGCCCGCCGCTACCGGCCCCACCGCGCTCCCGCCGGCCTCTGCCGCAGCCGGGCCTACACGGGAGGCAGCACACTGCGGCCGGCTCGGAAAAGCCCTGCCCGCAAATCGCCCGCCACGGCCCCGGCCTCAGGGCACAGGCTGCCGGCGTCCTCGCAGCTGCGAGCCGGCCCGGGCCGCCTGCCGGCCTCGGCCACAGCTCCCGCCTGTGTCTCCATGGCCGCGGCTGCTCGGCACAGCGGGCTGAGCACATCCAGCGCCAGCAGCAGCTCCTCACGGGCCCAAGCTCCGGGCGCTCCGAGCCCGCCCTCCCCCGAATCCCAGCCCTGAGGGGCTTGGCGTCCCAGTGCATCCCCTGCGGACAGCAGGGTCGGCTGCTGAGCTCAGCCCATGGTGACACCACCAAGGGACCAATGGAAAATTCACCAAATCCTCATCCGAGACAAGAGAGAACTCCAATGGTGCCTGACAGCCTGAGGCAACTGCCAATTCCAGATCATTCCATCCATGTAGGAAAAGAGGCTTTTGCATTAAAGCAGAAAAGACTTAGCGAAAAAGAGGGCAGGAACAAACATCAAAGTTATTTGGACTCATGCTTCTTGTGTCTGTTAGAAAGGCCAAGAAAATACACTCCTTGCTCTTCTGACACAGCTCTCTCTGTTCACGATGCGAGACAGCGAGTGCTGATGATGTGCAGGAGCTGATGTAAGGGACAGGGACAAGGATGCAGCAGGCACAGTGCCAAGCTGACAGAGGGATGATCTCTGGCAGTGGCACTGAAGGAGAAGAGTTTGCAGGCAGGCCAGAAAATGGCTCTTTGCTTCACCTCTTCTTTCAGTGCTGCTAAGAATGTAGCCTGGAGCAAGCTGGGAGCACCAGAGCTTGGAGCCCTTTCCAGGCAGGGCTGCATCAGACTCAAACCAACAGGGGACTGAGGAGCCCCTGGGGTTGGCAGTGACCAACCTCGGGCTCTGCTCACTGCTGGTGGCATTTTCTATTGAACAATCTCAAAGCACTTCTGTTATGCTCTGTATTTCTAAGGGTTTCCCCCCTTGGTTTTTTTTTGGTTGTCTCCTACACCTTTTTTTCTCCAAATTTTCCTACCCTGTCAGCAGCAGCCCCTGTCCAGAACTGGCTCTAAAATATCAGCAAAGCAGCGAGGAACAACAATGGGTGGAATCCTGTGGCTCAGGAATTCGTATGCCAGAGCCCTGCTTGTGCCTTATGCTTTGTCAGGACCTCCTTCTCTGTGCAAAAACTAGGGAATAGTGGAGTTTTTTTGCCAAAGAGCTCCTGAGAAGCAAATGTTGTGCTATGTTTCTCAGGAGTGTATCTGTTAAGTTCATTGCTGGCAAAGAGAAAGTAAGGCCAGGGTAGCAGAGCAGCTGGGAGCTGGTCACTCCCTGCAAAGGGCTGGTGTAGGATGTGAGAACACCACGTTCCAGGAGGGACGAGCAGGGTCAATGTGCTCAAGGTGCTGCACATGAGCTTTGGGCTCACTTATAGAGTAGTCAGGAGTGGTGAGCACTGGAAGATCCAGCTGCAGTCCCCATCCATGTCCCTTTCAGTGCTGGCTTTAGGGTGTCTGCAGCCTGGATCCAGAGCGCTCTGGGGGCTCCTGAGGCTGCCTTTGCACCCAGGGTGAGGATGCCCAGGAGCCCCTGAGGCCGCAGTGGGGACCAGGGCTGGGGGCTTGTAGCCTGGCAGGTGTGGCTCTGGGGGCTGTGGCATGCCTGGACGTGGGTCACTGTCACTGCCCTCCGCAGCCCTGGCTAGCTCTGTGATGCTCCAGGGACAATGGCAAGAGTAGGGAACTGGCTAGGTTGGGGTTTTGCTTGAGCCAGAACCTCTAGGTCAAATGCCCAGCAGTAGAGACCCCTGGAGGGCCAAGTGAAGGAAGCAGAGGAGGCTCTTCTGTGGTGTAAAGTGCAGCAAATTCATCAGGAGAAGAAAGGGGAAGGTTCTGCACGTGAGAATTCCCAAAGGGAACAGATGTTGAAAAAACCCCCAGCACCCCGTGCACGGGTTTTTAAAATTTTTCAAAACAGGGGGTAGACACCATATAGTAACCAATAAGTGACTCTTGGGGTGTGGTTTTGAGGGCTACAACAAATCAGAACAAGGAGAAGAGAGAGCACTGGGATAGGGATTGGATCTTAGGGTGAGGGACAGGGAACTTTCTGGAACAAAGAGTAGGGTTTGGGCTGAGGGATGGGGCAAAGGGGCTGGGTTGTCTTGACAGACAGGGAAAAATCTGGTGAGGAGGGAGGGGATTCCCCGAGGGACACTTGGGTAGGAGGGCATAACAGAGGGGAGAGACTAACTGTAATAACTCGGGGAACACTTGAGCATACCACTGTATAACAGAACATTTGGCTCAATAAACTAACACACTGAAACACAGAAATTCAGGCTTTCAGCTGCTGAGGTGGCACTATCAGAACCCGCAGCAGCTGGTGAAAGCCATCTCTCTCCCCTTCAGGTTCTTGCTGTGTGGGAAGGTGCTGTGAGTTGTGGTGGCTGCACTCCCCCTTTGTTGGGAGGATGATCTGTACCAGGGGAGAGCAGAAAGCTGCCATGGTGAGCAGAACATGCTCAGAGCATTACAGTTCAGAGAATGGCACTGCCCCTGAAGGGCAAAAAGCTTGAAAGCACAGAATTCTATGCAGAACCGTTGCACAAATTTTCTCTTCTAAAACATGCCCATTTTTGTATACTGTAGATGAATACTCTGGATTTTATAGATTACATGGGGTTTTTTCTTAAGGTTTTTGGGAGAATTCTCAAGTTTTTTTCTGATTGTATTTTACATCCAGCATGCATACAGTTTTTTATTATTATCTTTCATTAGTAAAAACTTGGGGAAAAATACCTAAGCATTTTTTAATCCTTTGGGATATTGTGATTAATATTCTTAGAAAGCAAACCCTGTTGAACAAGTGTGAAAACACAGAGAGAGGGAAAACAATATCAAAGTCTTTTAGAACAGGGCGTGTAATAAGGACTGCAGAACTGTGTAATTCCTCCAAGGGCAGAATTAGCAAGATATACCACCAAGATAACCTGCAAAGATACTTCCTTAAATCAAGGGAAATGTGACCTGCAGCCATACGAAATACAGCCAAAGCAAATGAAAACCTTTGGAAAAGAGGGAATTTTGCAAGTGACATGAGTCTCTCTGGATAACTGAGGGATGGCCATCACTATTGCACTACATTCCTCAATATTTGCAATGTCTTTTCTCCCAATTTCTGTGAAATGAATAAGCTGCAGTTGTTTACCATTTACTTAAGCTCTTAGGGCAATTTCCAAGCACCACGTGTGTTTTTCTGTATCTGAGCAGGACTTGAGTTTCCCAAATCTTCTACAAAGCAGAAGGGAATCACACAGTTACTTGTGCTAATGTTAATGAAGGGTTTCATGAAAGCAGGTGAATGAGAGCACTGCATTGTAAAACTTCCACGTGCAAGAAAACAGGAGTCCACTTAGAATAAAACATATAAGGCTAGCATAACATCAGAATAGGATAAAATGAAATTGCTAGACAGGAACTGATGCATCAGAAATTAGGTGTATCATTTCTGATACATCCGCATGCATTTGCAAGCTAAAACAGAAAAGGAAGGGCAGAGATAATAAGGAACGAAAATTTTAAAATTGCACCGTGCAGAACAGACACACAAACCACCAGTGTGAACACAGCTGGGAGATTCAGCTTGGAGATGGATTGGAGCGGAATCCATTCACTGAAGGTCTCTGGTGTACGAGTGACAAGGACTGAGGAAAAAAGGAAAATGTTTAATTTCTGAAAGCTATTTAGATTGCTGGAAGCATTGTCTAGAGAGCTAAAACCTAAAGCCTCAGAGAATCTGAACCTAAAACATCCCCAAATGGATTGATAAGGTATGATGTGCACATCTCTGCTGTTTTCAGAGTCAATGAAATTGACAATGAGTGTCCGGAAATTAGGAATGCCCACCCAGCTTTTATCTCCATTACTTTAAGAACACCTTAATAAGGCACTTCAGGAACTGAACACTGACATTCTCACCCTGCTCTATTTACTTTACATTTAAATACAGGCTGGTAGAAGGAGAAATTGGGCTTTAATTTCTCCCCAAATTACCTGTTGCACTTTCAGGTTAGGAGTAAATGTAAAATTCAGCTAATCACTCTATCTATCCATGAATATTCCACTAGTGAACTGACATACAGAACATCCTTGTTCTTTTTTGTACCTTCCTAAATGGTGCCCAATGAACAGGACACTTGCATAAATCTCACAGAAAATCACCAAAATTCCTGAAATTAACACTCAATTCCATGGTAAAAGCTTCTGAGAAAAGGCTTGACAGGATCACTGAACAAACTGAAACTTGGAAGAGAAACACGCATTTCTGCACTGATCAAGGGGAAAGAAAAAGAAATGCTGTAAAAATTCCAGGTGGAAGTTAAGGAGAAATACGGGAAGCACAGAAAGAACAAGGCCCTGTCAGATGACCTGTGCAAGGTAACTTTGAGCCCCAGCACTATTAGAGGACATTCCCTGTCATTGGTGCAAGCAGCTGGAGACATAAATGCTGACTGATTTGGGGGCCACACTCTTGATAAGTGCAGAGGTCGTTCAATAACGTGACATGAGGGAGTTCCCTCAGAGCAACTGGGATGCCAGAAAGAAGTGAACAGCTCACCACAGCCTGGCCCGCTCGGCTGCTTTTCCTTCTGACCCCCTGGGGAGGCTCTGACATTTCCTCTTCCCTGATGGAAGTGCAGCTGCTGCCAAGGGAAACATCCCCACACTCACTCAGTGTTCCCTTTGCTTGCCGGATGCCCCATCTGCTGTCCCTGTCCAGGAGCGCTGCTCTGCACGGGAGGAGGAGCCCGAGCGAGAGCCTGGGAACATCGGCGGCTGCAACCCCTCCTGATCTAGCGCTGTTTATGGATGTGTAGTTAGACTTGGATAGTTACAAGTATAGGGATATTTACATATACTGACTGATATTTGTATAGGGATATTATGTATGTATATTGTTATATTGATGCGTGTATATTCATCTGTTTACATACTTGTACAGCTCTGTAGCTGTGCATTTCTATTGCTGGGGATGTATGGATTGTTTTATTGGTCCACTGATATTTGTGTATTCATAGACAGGTTTGTTATGTTTGTATTATATTGTCATGTTATATGTCATGAAATATGTGATGCATGTTTACATCTCTATATTGTTATGCCTATATATGTATTTACTTCTATTTATTATGTATGGAGTTGTATAGTTCTAAAATTCTATTTATTTAGTTCTGGATCTGAGATTCTTTAGAGAGGGATATTGATGTTTCTGTATTTGTATATGGGCTGCGCGGTTGCAGTAATATGTAACAAATTTAATTGTTAAACTTCGGGAACTTCAATATTTGTGTACAGTGAGTTGTTGCAGAGTGCTGCAATAAAGTAATTTTTTTTCACTGAAGTTGATTTCTGTATATATTTACATAGCACAATACTCAGAATAAATTAGATTTTAAGCATAAATTGATATTTCTGTGTTGTATTTTAAATTGCAACACAGCTGTTGCAATTTAAAATAAATTTCATTTTTAAACGTAAGTTAATGTTTGTGTATTTATACATTAGTAGTGCGGGTGTAACTATCTGCAATAATTGTAATGTTTCAGCTGAAGTAAGTCTAGATTTGTGCTACCCAAGGCCATGGGCAGATGTAAATGCTGGAGGATTTTGGCCACACAAATCTCAGGCCATGCCCAGCACATGCCCCACTTGCACTCAGGCTGGGCAGGGCCAGCACAGATTTGGGCTGGCAGCAGAGCCCCACGTTGGCTCAGAACTCGCTGCCAAGGCTGCTGAGAAAACTCTGGGGCTCCACTGAGCACAGAATCCAAGCAGGAGCCACCCGGGGAGGACAAATCCCTTATCCCACAGGCATCTCTTTAGGAAAGTGCTCCAAGTGTCCCCCTGAAGCTCATCCCAGAGACCAGAAGCCAGCAGGGATCCTGAGCCAGCTCTGCTGCCTTTGGCAGCACTTTGGCAAATGAGCTGCAGCAAGGGGGAGGCAGCAGCGACTGTGACTGCTGCAGGCTGGGGATGAAGGAAGGGCCATGGACACAAGTGCTGAGATGCCCCAAAATCCAGAAGGAGGCTGGAGAGCTGGGAATCAACTTGGCATTTCAGTGCCAAGCTCTCACAGGCACTGAAATGATGGAATCCCTTTGTGTGAAGTGACCTGGAAGAACTGACAGGGAGTTGCAGCTAGGATCAGCAGTAGCAGAAACTAGGAGATCATCTAATATCCCCCACAAGCAATGGCTTCAAAAATGATCTCATATATTCATTATTATATTATATTATATAATTCATAATATATAATATATAATATATAATATATAATATATAATATATAATATATAATATATAATATATAATATATAATATATAATATATAATATATAATATATAATATATAATATGTAATATGTAATATGCATGAAATTTAATGCACATGTATTTTTGGACAATTTTATTTTTTGATACATATTTTCATTTAAGATCTATATTTGAAATAGTCTTTCAGCTCGAGAGAGTGAAGATTTACAACAGTGCAAAACCATCTGCCCACACAGCAGTCAGCCCCTGGGTGTGTGCATGCACACCCACCCACTCTTGTGCCTACTTTTCTCAGCATCTCGGGGCTGCTGTTTGCGCAGAATTGGGATGAATTTGACTCGACAGAGCCACGAGTGGGGTGTTCAGCTTGTCATGAACACTCATGTGGCAACGAACAACACAGAGCCCTCAAATCACATTATTACAGGTCATTTCATTCCTGCTGGGCACTGAGGAACTCTTAAAAGACACAGAAAAGGGGTGGAAAACATTGGCATAATGCTACTGCTGGTGTCCGCCTGGAGGAAAATCTTTTGGGTTTCTTAAGGTGGTAGCTTTCACTCCTGGGTTGACTATATGATGCTTTTATCCCCAATTGTCTCATTCTGTTTATGTTAAATAATAAGTTCTGTACCTTTAAGAGTGTTCCAGAGAGTGAAGGGGGGAGAGAAGAAGCACGCAGTTTGTTTTCAGACACTGCACTCACTCCACATTCCTCTCCTGAACTGTGTTTTCCACAGACAGACAGCGGGACAGAGCTCTTATTTTGCTTTTTAGTTTGTGTTAGTTCTAGTTGAGTCTAAGAAGTTCCCTGGACTGTTTTTTTTTTTTCCTTTTCTGTAGACCTCTTGAAACTGCTCTGGTCTGAACACCAGCAGAGCACCGGCAGCTGCAGCTAAGGCCCATCGGGCCAGGCCTGGCCTGCGACAATTCCAGCACTGGAGGGACTGATCAGAGACTGAGTGAGCTGAGCTTCAACCCGGGGTTTTCTCAGTTTGTCATCTCTTTTAGAGTGGCAAGGGGTCTCATTGTTTGATATTGTTTTGGTTTTATTGTTTAATAAACAGGTTTTTTTCCACCTTTCTCCAAGGAGGTATTTTTTCCTCCCAGACCAGTTGAGGGGAGGGGCCAATTGGATCTGCTTCTCCCACCAGAGCTCCTTTGGGGGATTCTTCCCCAAATTTGCTCGAAACCTGGACATGGTATATGTTAACGGGCAACAAAAAAGGATAATGCAAGAGACGCATGGGAACAATTTAGCTGATTTAGAAGCTAAAAATGCAACTGAATCAGGGACAAAAGGACTAATAATGGTATTAACCCCCATGAGAGAAATGCATAATGTCCCCCTATTCAGTGGGACAGAAGAGGAAAAACTCCTTAAAATAGGAGCCAAGAGAGATAATGAAGGGAAGAGATTAGCAGATGGGAGGCAAATGTTGAATAAACCCCTTGCCAAGAAAATGCTAGAAGGCATACATGGAACAACACATTGGGGCGCACAAGTGCTAAGTGATCAATTCCTAAGGGAATGGGGCTGCATGGGAATTTTCAGGATACCTAAGCAAGTAACTGAACAATGTGTGATATGTCAATAACTGAATAAGAAAATCATGAGGAAAACACCCAGGGGAGGGTGAGAACTAGCCTTATGGCCCTTCCAAAACATCCAAGTAGACTTTACTAAGCTTCCCCAGGTACAATGGTGGAAGTTTTTGCCAGTGATAGTAGAAGAAGTGACTCATTGGGTAGAAGTGGTATCTACTGTGAAAGCCAATGCCAGTGTTGTGAGTAAAACACTTCTAGAATCAATCATTCCCCGATATGCGACAGCAAACAGGATTGATTCAGACTGGGGAACTCATGTTATATCGAGGATATTGCGGAAAGTTGTTCAGGCCTTGGAAATAAATTAGGAAGTACACACTCCATGGCATCCACAGAGGTCTGGTTGGTAGAGAGAATGAATCAAACTCTTAAAAGAGCTCTAGCTAAGCTAATGATTGAAACCCAAATGTCATGGATAAAATGTCTCCCTTTGGCCTTATTAAGAATTAGAACCCAACCCCAGTCAGATCTGGGAGTGTCACCCTATGAAATGATGTTTGGGTTACCCTTCCTGACCTCACCCCAGAAGGTTGCCACCTATGAGGAAGGGGAAGCCAATGCCAAGAAATAAGTTTTGTCTATAGCACAAACCTTAGAAGGGCTAACACATAAAGCGGCAATTCTTCAAACTACCACCCTGGATTTCAGAATCCATAATATTAATCCCAGGGATTGGGTGATGATTAAGTCATGGAGAGAGCAGCCTCTAACTCCTCAGTGGGAAGGTGCCTTTCAGGTACTGCTCACCACCAAATCGGTCATGCGAACTGCAGAGCGGGGATGGACTCATGCAACAGAGTCAAAGGCCCAGGAGAAGAACCCAAAGAGTGGACTGTAACATCCAGGCTGGGTGAAACAAGATTGACTCTCAAGCAGAGATTGAAAGACAACCAGTAAAACACCAACACACCAAAAAGTGGAGTCAAGCTTCCATCAACCAGCTCAAGAACTGTCTTCCTTTTTTCATTGGTGAGAATTACCAGCATCTGTTGAGGAGAAGTACACAAAGGACTGTAAAAGTAATGGGAGAGCTTCTTTAAGAAAATAAGACAAAGGAAGGACGGCAAGACTGGGTTGGCCCCTTTGTTTGCTACCAAGAAGGCTCCATAGCCCTCCTGTGGGTAACAACCCTGTAGGCATGGTAAGGTTGGGACAAAAGGCCATACCAGACCTCTGTCATTCCTCAGAGGTCTTATGTCCCCTTTTGTCTTTTACTTCAACAAGGACTGGAGGGCAGGACCGAGTTTGCCTCTGTGCTCACCCCTATGATACACTAACTATGGGTAGCAGACACATAGGCACGGTAGATGGGAGTCAAAGCCATACTGGACCTCTGTGATGACCTTTTGTCCATTCCAAATAAGTGTGTCTAAGCAAAACCTGAGATTTTTTCTGCTGTTCCCACTGTCCTTGCCCACATCAACAGATGCTGGTATGACTCATTCAAGAGAGAGAGAAATTTTTTTTACCTAAATTTTCAAGCAAGTGACTTCTAGAAAAAGAAAAGGGGGTTTGTTATAGATCAGTTGACTTTCCCAATTAAGGGGTGAATATTAAATACATGTTAGGAGAAGTTTTGTAGATACATAGTTATCCCTCCCCTCCCGCCTGCATTGTTATCACAGAATGGCCTCACTAGTTGGGGCATTTGGGAGGGTTGGCTTGTTACTATAACAGCACCAGACCTGCAATCAAGGTGTAAGAAAGTGATCTCCACCACTGGACAGAGAAGAAGGAGTCGATTGACAAGACTTTGGGATGGGGCAGAGGTATAAAAGACAAAACATTCATTTTGTGGATGAGCACACAGTGACTGAATTCTCTGCCCGAGGTGCTGTATTCTTTCCTTTATTCAGTCTTCCGCTGTATTTTCACAAGGTTTTAATAAAGCATTTCAATTTTTGAAAGTAAAAGTCGTTTCTCACATGGGGTTGGGGAATGTGGAGCAAGGTTGTCAACAATGGATCAGCTCTCAAGGTAAACAACTTCTCTGATCTGGCCAGACCTCCTTAGGAGCGGCCCTATATCAATATCAATCACGGAAAGCTGCAATCAGCTCTTCTTCAAAGAGAACAGTAATAAAATACACTCTTTAAAAGAGGATTGCATGTTTCTTAGAAGCATTTTGAAATATTTCTCCCTAACTGTAAAAGGAAATCTTCCTAATGAACTCCATTGGAGCAGAGGGAAACCAAGGCAGGGCCATGGTTTGTCAGGACTTGCCTGATCCTAATGAGCTTTGTGGTGCATTTAGAGTTGAGCTCTGGAAGTTCAGGGCCTGAGAGGAGATTGCAGAAACCTTTCCAAGAGTCAAAGTCAGAGGAAAATGCAGAAGTGTCTCAAAGCATGAATGGGTCCCACTGAGGTCCATCCCAAACACAGGCCCCTCATAGACTCCTTCAGGAGAGAATTGGAGGCCAGGATGGCACAAAAACCTCTCAGAGATTCAGAGTGTAGGAAGAAAAATTCGAAGTACCTTAAAAACCTTGAGTATCTTAAAGCATTAATGAGCCCCACTGAGTATCAGTACAAAGCTCTCAAACGACTCGTTAAAGCAGATAATTGGGGCCATGATTGCACGAACCTCTCACAGAGTCTGTATCAAAAGGGAAACAACAAGTACCCTAAAGAACTGAAGTACCTTGAAGTATTAATGCGTCCCACTGAATGTTGCTACTGACAAAGAATCTCAAGGGACTAATTAAAGGAGATAATTGGAGGATGTGATTGCACAAACCTCTCAGAGACTCCAAGACAAAAGCCAAACCCAAAGTCCTTTGAAAAACCAGAGGAGTGTTAAGGAGCCCCCAGGGCCATTGCTGAGCAAGGCTCCCCAGGGACTCCTTCCAGCAGATCCTTGAGGCCACTGGGATGTGGGCTAGGGGGGGATGCTGAGGGCAGGACAAGGGGCTGACAGTGCCCAGTCTGGCTGGGGCTGTGCCAGGAGGCCCCAGGGCCTCAGGACAAGGTGTCTCCTCACAGCCCTTGGTGGCACAGACCCTGCTGTGCCCCAGGGCACCAAGACTTGGCTTCTCTTTGTCCCCACCTGTCATCACTGTCTCCAGTTCTCTGCTCTGCCTGGGGCCTGGGGACACTTTCTCAGTTGTGTCCCTCTCTGGGACCCATTAAAAGTCCAAGAAACTTTGGAGTTGGATTCTGCCTTGGAGTTCTGGAGAGGTTTCTTCAGCTCCCTCTCAGGGGCTGATGTTCAGGGCCTGAGCACAAAGCCCCAGAGGCTCATTAAAGTCCTTGTGCTGTGTCTGTGCTGCTGAGCTGGGCTGGGCTCCTGGCACAGAGGCAGCTCCTGGTAACCAAGAGGAGCTTCAAAAGCACATTTCTCTTGATGAGCAGCTCTTCTGCCAGCCCAGCAGGGCTGGGGCATTGCCTGCAGCCACCCCAGGCACAGCACAGAGGCACAGAGAGCTTCTATCAGTCAGGGCTGGGAAGGTGCTGAGAAGTGCCTGGGGCAGAATCACTGCCAGCCCTTGGCACAGGAACCTCTGGCTGCAGGACAATGCAGCTGCAGCTCCTGGAGCCATCTCCTAAAGCTGGAGCATCCCAATGCCTGCAGACCCTGTGAGTACATTCTCTGATTGTCTCTTGTGCAGAGCAGCCAGGGGTGCCCAGGGCTGTCCTGCAGAGCAGGGTCCTGCAGCCCAGGGCGCTGTGCTGGGGCAGGGACTCTGCTGCCTGCCAGGGACAGCTCTCAGCCAGCCCTGGCAGCTGCTCCCAGCACTGGGGGACAAAATCTGGGTGGGAGGAAACAGCTGGTAAGGCTTGAAAGTGTTCTCCTTGTGTAGTGAGGATGCTGCATTGTTCAGGACTGCTTCCAGCATGACATTTAACTCCTGAACGTTTCCAAGTAGATTGTACAGGGAGCACAACTAGGCAGGGCCTGCATGAAAGGGAAAATCCTGTTTTTTAATCTTCTGCTCTGGGTTGCAGGGATGGGAAATTGCCCATAGATATTCATCTCTCAGTTAAGGCTGAAAAAAAAAAAATTGACATCTGAATAGACCAGGCAATGACAGAAATCCTCACAGGGCCCCTTACAGGCAGCATCAGTGTCGCTTTTCCAGCCTCCTCAGGGTTTCTCTGATGTTGCCATCAGAGCCTGCAGAGCCAGAGCTGCCCCTGGGCAGTGCCTGAGCTGGGAGGGGTCTGCAGGACAGAGCTGAGCCCCCAGGGCTGGGCTGGGCTCTGGCAGCACTGGCAGGGCCCAGCCCTGGGCACAGGGAAGCAGCTGCTGGCAGGGACAGCTCCAGGCAGCAGAGCCCTGGGCAGGCAGTGGGGGGAAAGTGCCCCCAGGCTGTGCTGGGATATTTAAAGTCCTCTCCAAACCCAAGTATTCCATGATTACTTTTTTTACAGATCCCCATGCCAAGGCACCACAAATGTCCAACAGCAGCTCCATCAGCCACTTCCTCCTGCTGGCATTGGCAGACATGCGACAGCTGCAGCTCCTGCACTTCTGCCTCTTGCTGGGCATCTCCCTGGCTGCCCTCCTGGGCAACGGCCTCATCATCAGCGCCGTAGCCTGCGGCCACCACCTGCACACGCCCATGTTCTTCTTCCTGCTCAACCTGGCCCTCACTGACTTGGGCATGATCTGCACTACTGTCCCCAAAGCCATGCACAATTCCCTCTGGGACACCAGGGACATCTCCTACACAGGATGTGCTACACAGGTCTTTTTTTTGGTTTTCTGTGCAGCAACAGAGTATTTCCTCCGTACCATCATGTGCTACGACCGCTATGTGTCCATCTGCAAACCCCTGCACTACGGGACCCTCCTGGGCAGCAGAGCTTGTGCCCACATGGCAGCAGCTGCCTGGGCAAGTGGCTTTCTCTATTCACTGCTGCACACGGCCAATATATTTTCCCTGCCTCTGTGCCATGGAAATGTCCTGAGGCAGTTCTTCTGTGACATCCCCCACATCCTCAAGCTCTCCTGCTCCAAATCCTACCTCAGGGAATTTGGGCTTCTTGCTGTTAGTGGTTGTTTAGTATTTGGTTGTTTTGTGTTCATTGTTTTCTCCTATGTGCAGATCTTCTAGGTTGTGCTGAGGATCCCCTCTGAGCAGGGACGGCACAAAGCCTTTTCCACCTGCCTCCCTCACCTGGCTGTGATCTCCCTATTCATCAGCACTGGCACATTTGCTCACCTGAAGCCCCCCTCCATGTCCTCCGTGTTCCTGGATCTGGTCCTGTCAGTTCTGTACTCAGTGGTGCCTCCAGCCCTGAACCCCCTCATCTACAGCCTGAGGAACCAGGAGCTCAAGGCTACAGTGTGGACACTGATGACGGGATGCTTTCAGGAACATTAAACTGCTAGCCAATTTCTGCAAATCATTTGTAATAAAAGTCATCTTTGATCGTTCTTATTGGCTTCAGTGTGCAAGTTTGTTTTGTTTGCTTTAGTTTTTTCAAATTGTCCACAAAGAAATGACATTGTTTGTGCCATTTCTCATTTTGTTTCTCTCCACCTTCCCTCTGGCCACAAACTATGTCAATGAGGGACTGTCTTCTGGGTGTATTTAAAGGAACTAAAGGATCTCCCAGCAAAGTTTTCTGCAGAGATGCCCTTTTGTTGCCTTCTCTGGAGCTACAGTAGCAATGTCTGTGTGCAGAGCTAGGGGCAGATCAGTGCTGGCACAGCAGCTCTGCTCCTGCTGACCACACCATTCCTGATCCAGGCCAGGAGCCATTCGCCTTCTTGGCCACCTGGGCATACTGCTGCCTCATGTCCAGCATGCTGTGCATCAGTCCCTGCAGGTCCCTTTCTGCCTGGCTGCTGTCCAGCCACTCTGTCCCCAGCCTGTAGTGCTGCAGGGGTTGTTGTGGCCAAAGTGCAGGACCTGGCACTTGGACTTACTAAACCTCACCTTTTTGGATTTGGTCCCTGGATCCAGTCTGTGCAGGGCCCTGTGCAGAGCCCTCCTGCCCTGCAGCAGATCAACACTCACACCCAGCTTGGTGTCATCTGCAAAGATGTACTTGGTTCTATGGGGTCCCTCAGTGTTACAATGGCCCCTTGGTTACACCTGGCCCTGCACTGTCACAATGGTCTCCTTGGTTCCACAGGGCCCCAAAATTTGACAATTGATTCCTTGGTTTTATGGGGCTTCACAGTTTCACAATGTCCTTGCTGGTGCTGCAGTTTCACAGTGGCCCCTTGATTGCATGGGGCCCCAGGGTGTCACAATGGCCCCATGGTTACATGAGGTCCCACACTGTCACCATGGTCTCTGTGGTTCCACAAGTCTCCTCAGTGTCACAATGGACTCCTTGTTTCCACGAGGCCACACAGTGTCACAACATTCTTCCATATCCCTTGAGGCCCCATCGTGTCACAGTGGCCCCTTTGTTACACAGGATCCTGCAGTGTCCCAGTGTCCCCTTGGTTCCAAGGGGCCCCGCAGTGTCAGAACAGCCCCTTGGTTCCACTGGGCCCTGGAGTCTCCCAATGGTCTCCTTGGTTTTGCAGTGCCAAAATGGTGAAACTACTTGGTTACACGAGGCCCTACAGTGTCACAATGGTCTCTGTGGTTCCACAAGGACCCAGAGTGTCACGGTGCACTGCCTGCTTCCATTTGGCCCCACAGCACCACAATGGACCCCTGATTCTGTGGGGCTGCATGGTGTCACCATGGTTCTCTTATTTCCACGAGGCCCTGCAGTATCACAATGGCCCCAGAGTGTCCCAATCATCAGAGAATGACAGAATCAAATAGGCTGGAAAAGACCTTTGGGATCATCAAGTCCAACAAATGCCCTAATACTGCCTGGTCACCCAGACCATGACACTAAGTGCCACTGGAGAGAGACAGTGACTCTGCCACCTCCCCCCCTGGCCAGCCCATTCCAATTCTCACTCACCCTTTCTGTGAAGAACTTCTTCCTATTGTCCAGCCTAAACCTCCCTGGTGCAGCTTAGGGCTGTGTCTTCTTGTCCTGCCCTCCAGCAGATCCACACTCACATCCAGCTTGGTGCCATCTGCAATTTATGAATGGTGGACTCAATCCCCTCACCCAGATCATCAGTGAAGATATTAAACAAGACTGGGCCCAGCACAGATCCCTGGGGGACACCACCAGTGCCTGGACACCAGCTGGGTGCAGCACCATCCCACCACTCTCTGGGCCCAGCCTCCAGCCAGCCCTTAAATCTCCCAGTGAGGAGGGAACCTGCCCAAGCCGTGGGCTGCAGCTTTTCCAGGGAATGCTGTCAGAGACAGTGTCAAAGGCTTTGCTGAATTCCAGGCACACAACATCCACAGCCTTTCCTGCATCCACAGGTGGGTCACCTGGTCATAAAAGGAGACCAGGTTGGTCAGGCAGGACCTGCCAACCCTAAATCCACGCTGGCTGGCTCTGATCCCTCGGCCATAATGTGGGTGCCCTGTGATGGCACTCTAGGTGATCTGTTCCATGACCTTGCCAGGCACCCAGGTCAGGCTGACAGGCCTGGAGTTCTCCAGCTCCTCCTTCCAGCCCTTCTTGGGGATGGGCTCACACTGGAACTTCCAGTCCTCTGGGACCTCCCTGCTGAGCCAGCGCTGATGGTGAATGATGGAGAGCAGCTTGGGGAGCTCATCCACCAGCTCCCTTATCCCCCTAGGATGGATCCCATCTGCTCCCAGAGACACCTGTGAGCATCTGAGTGGCTCAGCAGGTCACCAACTGCTTCCTCCTGGATTACAGGGGCTGTTCTGCTCCCTGTGCCCATCTGCCAGCTCAGAGAACACTTGTCCTGAGGACAGCCTGTCCTAATAGTGAAAACTGAGACAAACAAGATGTTAGGTAGAATAGGCTTTTCCTTATCTTTAGTTACTATATTCTCCACTGTACCTAAAAAAGAGGAGGGATTCTCCTTATCCCATGTTTTGTTATTAATTTGCTTTATAGAAAAATGTTCTATTATTTTTCAATAAAGTGGCCAGGTTAATCTCTAATTGATCTTTCACCTCTCGACTTTTCTTTCTACATGAACTAACATCTTTAAACACTTCCTAAGTTGCCTGACCTTCTGTCTGAAATTTATGCACCCTCTTTTTTCCCCTGAGTTCCTACAAAAGCTCCATGGGCAGCCAGGCCAGTCATTTTCCTCACTAGCTCATATTTTGCCACACTGGGACAGGTTGCTCCCTCCTTCTTAAGATTACTTTCTTGAAATGTGTCCATCCTTCCTGTACCCTTTTGGTTTTAAGGGCTGTGTCCCTTCAAAGAATCAGGACCTGATTTGGTACTTCCCAAATCTGCATCCTAAATAGGCCAAAGTCTGCCCTTCTTAATTCCAGTGTAGAAGTTTTGTTGCTGCCCCTCCTTCTCTCACAGAACATTGAAAACTTGATTATTTCATGGTCACTGTTCCCCAGGCAGCCTCCGAGCCCCACATCTGCCACCAGCCCTTCTCTGTTTGTGAACAGCAGCAGACAGAGCTTTCCTTGGCAGTGGGAGAGTCACCAAAAATTCTGTAAAACAGAAAACTCCTTAGCACCAGTGTAGCATTAAGAAGCAGCATTCTTTATTCAGCTGGATGCACGGGGGATAGCTCCTCCCAAAGCCATGCCTGCTGAGAACAGAAAAGTTTCTGTTTATTTTCTGTACTTTGCTCACATATTCATTGATTGTCCCTGACTAAACACACATATGATAATCATTTCCCCAAAATCATTAGCATATTTCCCCTCCCCTTTTTGCATGCGTTCTTCTGTCCTGGGGGTCTCTCTGGTGGTCCCTGGTGGTTGTGGACCCCAGTGTTCCACTGGACCTGGCTGAGCTGGCAGGACACTGAGGCTGGTGAACTTCCAGTTCCCCTTCTCATCAATGGGCATTGTGTGGTTTCCATAGGCCTGGGGTTTTGGAGAACAAGCTCCAGGTGTCAGCTCAGCTGGTGGAGACAATTTATCATCTGGTAACATGAGGTCACAGAGTGAGCTGTGACATCACAGAGTGGGTTATGTGAGGTCATTGAGCATCTATGACATCATAGACTGTCTCTGTGACATCACAGAGCCAGCTGTGACATCACAGGACAGAGATCTGACATCACAGAGCAGATGATAACATCAGAGATTTGGTTGTGACATTAGAGTCCAGCTCTGTGACATTTGAGAATGGTCTGTGACATCACAGAGCAGGCTGTAACGTCACAGACGGGCTGTGTGGCATCCCATCAGGGCTGTGTGACATCCCAGCAGGGCTGTGTCAGGTCACTGGGTTGGTCACTCTGCCCCAGCTCCCCCTCTCAGTTTCTCCCAACAACTCCAATGCTGGCCATACCCAGAAGAGTCCCTGTCCCCGGGGATCCCCCCGGCCCACCTGGAGCCACAGCCTCCACCAAAGGATGTTCCACAGGATCCACCCCAGAGCCTGACAGGGGACAAGGGGCCAGGGCTGTGTGAGCAGGACATCAAGGACGGGGATTATCCAGGTCACTGTGGCCTGGTTTGGGTTCCCCAAGACAGGAAAGATGTCTGGCAGCTGGAGCAGGGTCTGGGAAGGGCCTCCAAGGTGGGGCTGGAGCCCTTGGGCTGTGAGCAGAGGCTGAGGGAGCTGGGCTGGTCCAGCCTGGAGCAGGGAAGGCTGAGGGGCTCCTCATGCCAGCCTGGCAGTGCCAGCCAGGAGGGGATGGAGAACACAGAGCCAGGCTCTTCACAGGGGGCTGGGGGGAGACAAAAGCCAATGGGTGGAAGGGGAAAGAGGGGAGATCAGCCAGGACAGGAGGAGATGAAATGAGTCAGGCTGGTTTCAGCATTTCCTCAACACCAAGAGCAGCCTGACTCCCTTCTTCATCCCCCACTGTTAGATTTGCAAATCAGGAATTGTTTGAGCTGTTCTGTCTTCAGTCCAGGACAAGAATCCTGATACAATACCTTAATTGTGTTTATATGTATCACAGAACCACGTTTGTCAAAAATTAATTTTAGTATGCAAATCAGTTGTGAACAGTGGACTCATCAGACACTGCTGGGACATTTCACATGGCTCAGGGAAGAGTTTGTAATTGTGTGATTGTTATTTTAATTGTGTAATTTTTATTAGGTTGTATCCTGTTCAACTGTGGTCTGTTGGCTAGGTCCAGTGTGGGCTGGAGGGAGTTCAGATTTGCACAAGGCTGCTCTGAGTGCCAGGGCTTGGATGGGGGAAATGGTGAGGTGGGGGTAGGGACAGAGTCTGATTGATTGTCAGCCATGAAGGGTTTGATTTTCATGCCCAGTCAAACTGCATGTAGAGGTACTTGGATTCAATGTCAATTGGAGATTCCACATGTCAATGAATTACTAGTAAAAAAAAAATTACAGGACCTAAAAAAATAAATTCTTGCTGTTTTTTTAAATTCAGGGTATGCACATTGAATTGGCTTCTGAAATCTGACTAATCAACCACAAAAGATTTGAACACTTAAATCAAATTATTCCCAGAGGCTTGGCTTGTTAAGGTGTTCTGAATGTTAATGAGCCCTGGGACACTGAATTCCTGCACTGAAGAGCTGAAGGCTGAACAAGCCTCTGGAACAGGAAAATTCAGCAGCAGCCTCCAAGTTGCTGAGGATGTCAGCAGCCCCCACTGAGGCCATCCCTGCCCAGAGACCGTGGGGGAATGGGCAGACAAGGAGAGCGTCCCTGGGGCTGGGGCAGGACAACTCAGAGGCACCAGGGGCTCCAGCTGGGCAATGGAGTGTGGAATGTGGCTGGGAAAGCCCTGCCTGGGCTGTGCCAAGCAGGAAACACAAGCCCTGACTTCCATCCAGTAGAAAACTCTGTCAAGGAGATATTTAAAAGGAGTTACAAATGTTTGTGTATTCTGAGTTGGGCTTCCTGGAAAAATACCAACAAGAGATCCTCAGGAGCTCAAAACACAAAACAGCCTTTACTGGTAACTTTAGAAAATCAGAGAAACTTTGGCAAAAGATTTATTTTGACATTCAATGAACAAAAAACACTTCTCAAAGCATTGACTTGGCCCATTCAACATCACACACTCTAAGCTATTTGAATTTTACATTACTCAAATTTGCAAAATGACCGAAAAAGAAGAAAAGGACAGAAAGAGAGAGAGGCAAAAAAGATACAGAGAAGCACATACACAGCTACCAACTCCTGAATTCCAGCACTGTTCAGTTGGAAATTCCAAGAGGAGGTAGGGTCAAGATGTGTGCTTGCCTTGTGGTCAGCCTTCAATACCCCTTGGTCTTCCTGGGCCCTTCCCCCAGGTGGGCCTTGGGCTCATTTGGTCCCTCAGGAGCTGGGCTGAGGGCTCCAGAGGTGGCTGTGGAGCATTGCCTGTGCTGGGCCAGGGACTGGCAGCCACTGCTGGGCTGGGATAGAGGCTCTGGGGGGATTGGGGTTCCAGGGCAGGGCAAGACTGGACCTACCCCTTCCTCCCCCACATAAAAAATGTTTTGAGCCAACAATCTCCTTGAGACTGTCACAATAGGGAATGTTGGAGGTGAAACCCCAATTCTGGCCATGGGCACCTGGTTGAGGAGGACAGTTCTTTTCCATAGGAAGGAAAGGACAGAGCCCCAGTGTCTGGAGACCCTCACTAGGCCAAGGCCTGGTAGACTTGTCAGTTATGGCAGATTTATTCTGGGACGAGTATTTGGATATAGGGAATGTTTTAGGTGGAATCCAATTTCGACCATGGGCACGTGGAGAAGCAGGACAGTTCTTTCCCATAGGAAGAAGAACACAGAGCTTAACCCAGGGTTTTGGGGACAGATGAGAGGTGATTCTTGTGAAGCCATTGCCAACCAGACTTTTCCTGGCAATATTCCTATGGGAACAATCTTTGTATATAAGGAAATTTGGAGGAGAAATCCCAATTCTGGCTATGGGTGCCTGGAGGAGAAGGACAATTCTTTTCTATTGGGAAGGAAAGCACAGAGCGCCAGTGTTTCAGCAGCAGATGACAAGAGACCCTCAACATGCCAAGGTCGTCTGGACCAGTCAGGCGGCCAACCAGAGGCCAAACCAGCCAGATCTGTTTCATGTTCCCTTGCTTTTATGAGGCCTTGCAGTATCACCATGGTCCCCTTGGTTCCATGGGGCCCCGCAGCGTCACAATGGTGCTTTGATTCCATGGGGTCCAGCAGTGTCACAAAGGCCCCCAGGTTCAGTGGGGTCCCAGAGTGTCACAATGGTCCCAACAATTCGATGAGGCCTCGCAGTGTCACAATGGTCTCCATTGTTCCACAGGCCCCACAGTGTCACGGGACTCCTCTGTTCCATGAGCTCTGAAATATCACAGTGGACCTTTGAACCCTGGGGGTTTGCTGTGTCACAATGGTCTCCTTTGGCTCCACATTGTCACAATGGACCACTGATGACAGGAGGCCCTGCAATGTCACAATGGTTGGTTCCATGCAGCCCTGCAGTGTCACAAAGGCCTCTTGGTTTCACAAGGCCTCACAGCATCACAATGGTCCTCTTGGTTCTCTAGGGACCTCCAGGGTCACAATGGTCTCACTGGTTCCATGGGGCCTCATACTGTCACAATGGTCTCCATGATTCCATGAGGTCCTGCAGTGTCACAATGGACGTTTGGCTCCATGGCATCTCACAGTGTCACAAATGGCCCCTTGGTCTCATGACACCCCAAAGTTTCACAATGGTCTTCACGGTTCCATGAAGCTCCGCAGTGTCACAATGGTCCCTTCGTTCGATGGGGCCTCTCAGTGTCACAGTGATCCCTACATTCCATGGAGCCGCACAGCGTCAGTTCACTACCCTTGGTTGCATGAGGCCCAGCAATGTCACAGTGCTCTCCATGATTCCATGAGGCTCAACAGTGTCACAATGGTCCCTTGGTCTCACAGGGCTCCACAGTGTCACAATCGTCCCTTGGTGCCACAGAGCCCTACAGTGTCACAATGGTCCCTTGGTTCCATGGTCCTGTGCTGCTGCATTCCTCCCTCCCTTTTCAGGACGCCCTGCCAGCTGAGAAATGCTCCTTGGGGCTCAGCCTTGGCCAACAGCCCCTGGGCTCAGCTCCTCTGCAGCTCATCACAAACACTGTCTGCTCCAGGCACTGCTGCTGCCCAACCAGCTCCTGGTTCCTGGTTAAGGTCTGAGTTCAGTTCTGTTAAGTTTGGGCTCTGTTAAATGTCCTTGTGTCACACACACACACATGGACAGTTCTTGATTCATTTCTGTTGTGGTTTCCTGGATTCTGTTTGGTTTTGTTGTTGCTTTGTTTCCCTGGTGTGCCTGAAGTGTCCAGTCAGGAGCAGAGTAAATCTTGGCAATGAACTTTGTGCTGCTGCACCTTAATATTAAATCTGGTTTTTGCTGATCCCTTGCTGGGGATTTTTCAGCGCTCTCAAGCCCTCGTTCGTAACAGGGTGAAGGAGCCCTGGCCCAGGCTCTGGCCCTGGGGGACAGGGGGACTCTGCCGGGGGGTCCCTATCCCCCTGTGACACCCCCAGGGCCCCGTCCCCCCATCCCCGTGTCAGGCTCTGGGGTCGATCTCGTGGAACATCCTCTGGGGGAGGCTGTGGGGCCGGGGGCGGGGGGACCCGGGGAGACAGGGGGGGACCCCGCTGTGCACGAGCAGGGTTGGACTGCTCTGGGGGGAACTGTGAGGGGGGCTGGGGCAGAGTGACCTCCCCAGTGACCTCACACAGCCCCTGTGATGTCACACAGCCAATGTGAGGTCGCACAGCCCCTGTGATGTCACACGGTCCCCTGGTATGTTACACAGCTGCTCTGGGATGTCACAGAAGGTGCTGTGATGTCAAAGAGTCACACTGCGATGTCACAGTTTGTTCTGTGATGTCACAGGCTGCTCCATGATGTTACACAGCCACCCAGTGATGTCACAACCCATTCTCTCATGTCAGAGAGCCACCCTCTATGATGGCAAGGTTCTATGGCCTCACACTATGATGTCACAGACAGCTATGTGATGTCACAATCCCCTCAGCGATGGAACAAAACCCTCTCTGTGATGTCATACTGCCACTCTGTAATGTCACAACACACATTTTGATATCACATATCACTCTATGATGTCATACAGCCATGCCTTGATGTCACAACCTGCTCTGTGATGTCACAGAATCCTCTCTATGATGCCATAGCTGCTCAGTGACCTCACTCAACAAACTCTTTGATGTCACCATCACACCTGTGGCCTCACACAGCCCACTCTGTGCTGTCACACAGCCCCTGGCTGACATCACAGCTGCTCTGTGCCTCTATGACACAGCCACAGAGGTGCTGCTGTGACACAGCCCCCTCTGGGACATCCCCCAGACCCTGCCAGTGCTGAGCCCCTGTGAGCTCTGTCTGCGCCCTGCTGGTGTCCCTGAGGGGCCCTGGCAGTGCCCCGGCCCTGCTGGGCTGTGCACAGGAGCTGCTCCTGGCCAGAGCTGTCTCTCTGCAGTGCTGCCCTTGCCAGGAGCTGCCTCTGGGCCAGGAGCCTGGCCCAGCTCAGCAGCACAGACACAGCACAGGGACTTTAATGATCCTCTGGGGCTTTGTGCTCTTTGCATCAGACTCAGTCCCTCACCTCTGAGTGTGCTCAAAGAACTTCGTGGGGACTCAAAAAGAGGGTGAAACACTGAAGTTTCTCCTACTTTAAATAGATCTTTCTGAGGGACAGGACTGATAAAATGTCCCCAGATTTCAGGTAGAGCAGAACACTGGTGGCAGTCATGACAGGTGGGGACAAGGAAGGGAAAGGTGTTTCTGCCGCTGAGCAAACCTGTGTCTCTGTCCCTGCAGGCTGTCGGCATCCCCCGGCTGCCCCACCTGGCTGGCCGCTTCCTGTGCTGGCAGCTCTGCCTCCTGCCTGTCTCTGCCTGCCCACACAAAGCCTTGGGCTGCTCCAGGCTTCTTCTGGGGGATGTGCTGCACCACAGCCCTGCCCTGCCAGGGAAATTTCTTTCTCCTGGTGTTTAGTCTGGACCTTCCAAGCTGCACTTGTTGCTATTATGTCTTCTTCAAGCTCATTCCTACTATGAAGAAAAGTTCCAGCCACTCTAAAACTACCCTTCAATCCCTCCATGGCTACTCCTGTTCTCTCCCCAGTCTTCACACCACTGACCCCAGATCCATCAGCCTCTACCTGCTGGTTTTGTGATGAGGCCTCCAAACCCCATCTTGGGATACTTTTGTGTCTTCTCCAAGGTCTGTGAAAATGGAAAAATAGTGGTCAAAGGAATTTTCTCCCAAATGTTGCCTTGACAGAACAAGGGTCAATATCCCTAAACTAAACAAGGGTGGATTTACATTTGTTAGAAGGAGGAAATATTTTACAGCGATGAGAGTGGCACAAAACTGCAGCTCTTTTTCCAGAGAAGTGGATTCCCCATCCCAGGAATTGTCCAAGATCAGGAGTTTTGTGCAGCCTGACCCAGTGAAAACCCTCTCATCCCCAGGGACAGAATTCCTGTTGTGTGGGTTCTCTGATGTGCTGGGAGCCCTCACAACACTTCTGGCCAGAATGTCTGCTGAGGGCAGCCAGGCTGCTGCAGGGGCAGTGACCTCACAGCCATCATCATGGCAGCCCTGTCCCCTGGGCCTGGCTCTGCCCTTTCCTCTGCCCCTGCCTTGGCACTGCTGGCAGGAAGAGTTTTGTCATTAATATCTTGTCCCCAAGGTGCTGAGGCCAATGGCTTCCCAGTCAGGCTCCTGGAGCAGAAGTGGCTTTTCAGAGCCCAGCCAGGAATGAGCCCTGCGGCAGCAGCTCTGCAGGGGTGGCCACCAGGCCGGGCTGCCAAGGGAGGCTTCTGGCCACGGCCTGCAAGCAGCTGCTGCTGCCAAGGTGCCTTTGGTGCCTCAGGCTCTCCCTGGCACAGCTCCCAGCACGGCACTCTGCCCTTGTGCCCAAGCCCTTCCCTGTGCTGGGGCTGGCCTGGGGCTTTTCCTGCAGCAGGACCTGCCCTGCTCATGGCACAGGAAAGGCAGTTCCTGCTGGAACAGGAGGCTCTGCCTGCAATGGGCTCCAACAACTCCAGCAATGCCCTGCTGACTTCAAAATTGCTGCCTAGAGCACTATATTCTAATAATTGTTATAGCTCCTGAACTGTGGAGTAAATAACTGTGCTGGTGATCTTTCCATCTGATCATGATGAGAATAAGCCAGAAACATACTTATATAAATTAATCTGGTATTCTATCATGAATCCTGCAGGACAAATTGTGTTAGTCGAATACCATCTGTTCAATCTTTTACACCTTTGACAAATTCTGGGGCTGGGATTGGATCCAGCCACTCCCAGTCTCCTCTCTTTGAAGGAATTTTAGAAGTCTAGGGGTCCTGCAAAGGTTTGAGGATCCATGGAGGCTGTTGGGTGTCATTTCTCCACCTCACATCTCAGCAGGAGTTTCTCCAATTAAGAAATAAAGCTTTTGCCAGAAGCTCCCACTGTGCCCATGACAGGAACCCCTGTGAGTGTCTGGGACATCCCGGCTCTCTGGCAGCCCGGGGACTCCTGGGATGTCACCATGGAGCCCCCGTGAGTGCCTGTGACAGATCGGTGCCTTTGCAGCACAAGGTGTCCTGGGATGTCACCATGGAATGGCTGTGACTGCCTCTGACCACAGGGCTCTTTAGCATCCCAGAAAGGCCTAGAAGGTCTCCATGGGGCCCCTGTCTCCTGCCTGTGACATTCCAGCTCTGGAACAGCCTGGAGACTCTTGGAAAGCCCCCATGGAGCCCCTCAGAGGGCCAGTGACAAATCTGATCCTTAGCAGGCAACCATCACCAGCTCCCTGTTGCTATGGTCAGTTTCCATGGCAACCATTACCAGCCCCTGTTGCTGTGGTCAGTTTCCACGGCAACCATCACCAGCCCCCTGTTGCTATGGGCAGTCCCTCAGCAGCTCCATGGAGATCCCATGCCAGGGGTGGTTGCCATGGACACCAGCTCAGGCCTGCAGCCACAGCCCGTTGCCATGGCAACCATTTGGAGCCCCCATCCCCAGGCTCATGGGATCCCAGAACCACAGAATTGGCTGAGCTGGGAGGGACCCATCAGGATCCTCCAGTCCAACTGCTGGCCCTGCCCAGGACACCCCAACAATGCCAGCCTGGGCCTGGCAGTGCTGTCCAAACGCTGCTGGAGCTCAGAGAGCCCTGGAGCTGGGACCCTTCCCTGGGGAGCCTGGGCAGGGCCCCAGCAGCCTCTGGGCAAAAACCTTTTCCTGACATCCAACCTGAGCCTGCCCCGACTCAGCTGCAGCCGTTCCCTCCACTCCTGTCCCTGGGCACCAGAGGGAAGAGGTTCCCACAGCCCCAGCCAAGGACCCGCTCCCAAGGCTGTTGCCATGGCCACCAGGGCTGGCACCAGCTGGGATGCTCGGTTTCCGGGGCCCAGGGTTCAGGAATGGGATTCCCCAATTTCCTGCTCCTGCTAAAACTGCACTGCCCTTGCTGCCATCCCGCCTCCCATGGAAAGCACAAAAGGCAAAGATCCTGGGCTGGGATAAGAACAATTTATTGGGAACAGCAATGAGATAAGGAACAAACGAAAACAGAAACAATATTGATAACAGAAGGGACTGTTTACAGGAAAAACTACAACACAACTTTCTGGGTCTTCCTGGCCACAATTTCCCCTTCCTGGAAATTTCACCCTTCTCCTCAGGGAGAGAGAGAGAGTCCATTTCCTGCCCCTGGGAATGACCTGATGTGGGAGTGAATGTAATGACAGGGCCATGGCCAGACCTTCCTGTTCTTCCATCCCACATCATGTCATTGGCAGGGACAGGAAAAGGTACAGGTGTCTTCCCAGCATGGATCATGGGAACATGGATCATCAGGGCTCTTCCCAACATGGATACCCCAATGATTGGAGTTGGGGCAGTGCATAATATTCTCCTGCACTTGGGGCATTGGAGGCCTTCCCTTTCCGATGCCTCCGTTGGTGACAGGTCAAGTGAGAGCTCTGGGTGAAGCTCTTCCCACACTGGGGACACTCGTAGGGCCTCTCCCCAGTGTGGATGCGCCAGTGCCTGATGAAGCTGGTGCCTGCTTGAAGCCCTTCCCACACTCAGGGCAGCGGAAGGGCCTCTCCTCTGTGTGAAACTGCTGGTGCTGGAGGTGATTGGAGCTGGTCCGAAACCTCTTCTGACACTGGGGACACTCGTAGGGCCGCTCCCCAGTGTGGATGCTTTGGTGCCTGATGAGTTCTGACCCGCAGCTGCAGCCCTTCCCACACTCCCCACACTCGTAGGGCCATTCCCCAGTGTGGATGCGTTGGTGGCGGATCAGGGTGCTGCTCTGCCTGAAGTTCTTCCCACACTGCAAGCACTTGTAGCGCTTCTCTCCATCATGAAGCTGCTCATGGATCACCAGCTCTGAGCTCTGGCTGAAGCTCTGTCCACCTTCCTGGCTCAGGGTGGGTCTTTCCTCCTCAGAGCACCCCAGACTGGGTTTGGAGCCCCTCTTCCTATGGAATCTGTGGGGATTTTCCTCCCTGTTGGATTCCTGTGCCCTGGAGTGACTCATCATGGCCTCTTCCTTGAGGTTCTGCTCTGGGGATTTGTCCTCCCTGGTCCCAATCCTCAGCTTCTTCTCTGGGGGAGGAATGACAAGGAGATGATGGGATTTGCCTCCGTGCCACAGGGAAGGGGAAGGAGATCCCCCCAGTGAATTCCCGGTAGGATGGTGTTGGCAGCAGGGTTGTCCTGCAGCCAGGGGCTGTGCTGGGCTGGGAGATGGAGCAGAAGAGAGGGGGAAAGGGGCACTGACTTCCTCCTCACCTGCCTGGGTGTCCTGGGGCATCTTCCTCTTCCTCGCAGTCTGTCCCTCCATCTGGCTAAGTTTTAGGAACAGGAAATTCTGTTTTGGGAGGAAAACAAGAAATGAGCACACTAAATTTTGCACCGGATTGAAGGCAAAAGTGGGGGAGAGTCTAAGTCAGAATTCCAATTCAAAAACAAAATTAGGATCAGGGCAATGATATAGAAACACTGCCTTAAATTCAGAGTCAGGATATAACCTGACACCCTGTTGGTCAGGGTGGTGGCAGCAGTCCCAGTAAATGGTGGCTGCAGTCCTGTTGGAGTGATGAATGCGATTCTGTCCAAGAAGTGATGCTGTAGAAGGGTCTGGTCTTCCTCTGAAGGTCCAGTGGTGGTTATGGAGATCTTGTCCTCTGGGAATCCAGTAGGCAAGCTGCTCCTGGTGTTGTAAGGCTCAGCTTATATCCAGGTAGGAATGCTTGGTTCCTCCCCCTGGGCGGAGCATCCCACAATGGGATGATGGAATTTTATCAGTCCTGCAGAGACACTCAATGGTCCATTAGCAGAAGATATCTCCCCTGGAGGGTGTTATCAGGGCTGAGTCATGGAAGAGATAAAGAACACTGCCCCACCTGTTTATAGCAGTTGATGAAGATGGGGATTGAAAACATGCATTTGGTTACATCTTGCATGGCAGCCTGAAACAGTGGGGTGATCCCTGCTCAGGGGGGTGAACACCACCCCCCTTACCCAAACTGGCTCAGGTGTAAAACTCCCACCCTGGGAAGGCCACACACTCAGGGGACAATGTCACACTTGCCCTGCTCCAGGGGAGGTCTCTGTCCCTCTCACTCCCTTACTCTCCCCCCTTTTCTCTTTCTTTCCATCTCTCTCTCTACCTCACATTTACTGTTCAATAAAATCCACCTTGGATTTGGTCTTTTTAGCATCTTAATTGGGGCAGAGGAATCTCTCCAACAATTTTCTTAACCAGATTGCGACATTATTTTGCCATAGTGGGTTCAGGGCACTGTTGTCCGACCCCAAGTGCCTTTGACAACAGCATGGTTACCTCCAAGGAGGAGGTTGTGGTTCTCTCTGGAGGAACTCTTGGAAACTTGGACACAGCTTCCTCTGAACAACTTATGGGAGAACTGATGAGGAAATTGGCTGTTGTAGGTGGCCAGTGAAAAAGAAAATATTTTGTTGTCCTTCCTTGAAAAGTTTGTTAAAATCACTGGAGGAAAGGGAGGAAATGATACCAGTGAGACTGACAAGGTTCATTCACCCCATGGTGAGGAACACAAGGCTGCTATAAATCCCACAAAAAGCCCAGCTCAAGTAGCTAAATTCCCAAATAACTCTGGAATTCACAGGCTTGCGTTCTTTGCCAAATGTGAGAATCATTATTCTCTACATCCCTGTCACCTTTGTGACAGCTACACAGAGTTTCCCCTTCCTTTTAATAATCTGTATTGGGCCTAATTTCCGCTTTTCTTTTATTGGAACCTGCCAGCAGCTGAGCTGGAGCTGTGCAGGAACCAGTGAAACGTGGAATTGCCACAGAATTTCTTCTATTGTCAGTTAATTCCAGTTTGGGATTTGTTTGCATTTCCATCACATGTGACTCTCGGGAAAATCAAATATTCATCAAAGTATTTCATGTAGGATTAAGTTTGATTTCTGTCTAGTTTATTTTGTCCAGTGCCCTGGGGATGCTCAAGGGGTCTCTGTGCCTCGCACCCTGGAGGACGCTCAGGAGGAATTTGTTGCAATTGTCCCTGTCCCTGTCACCCCAGGCCATTCACCAGGGGGTCTCCATCATTCTCACCCCAGGGAATGCCTGGGGGGTCTCCCTCCCTCTCACCCCTGTGCCAGGGGGTGCTCGGGGCAGTCTCTGTCCTTCTCAGCCCAGGGGATGCTCAGGGGTCTCTGTCCCCTCACCCTGGGGGATGCTTGGGGGGTCTCCATCCCTCTGGCCTCAGGCAATGCCTGTGCAGGGCTGGGGACCAGGGGCTCTGTGTCCCTCTCACCGCTGAGGGTGCTCGGGGCTGGGGGGGGCTCTCCAACCTTCTCACACCTGGGGAGGCCGGGGGGGGTCTCTGTCCCTCTCAGCCCTGCTGTGACCCCATCCAAACATCATCGGGGTTAGAGGGACAGAGACACCCCCAAAGCCCCAGAAGGGCTGAACCTGGGATTTGGTTTGGGGCTAAGGATTTAGGAAAGGGCTGGAATTGGGGCTGGGCTTGGAGTTGGGGCTGAGATTTGGATTAGAGCTGGGATTGAGGTTAAGGCGAGACATGGGATTGGCTTTCGAGCTGCTGTTGGGATTCTGTCTGGGGCTAGACGAGTCAGGCAGTGGGATGAGAATAGTGAAAACAGAAGTGTGAGTGTGTCTAAACATGGAGTGAGACTGAGACCAGGGTCAGGGTCAGGTTTGGAACTGAGCTCACCCAGGGCAGGACAGGGGGGATGTCACTGCAGGATGTCCCTGGCATCATCCCAGCCCTCCTCAGGCACCTCCAAACATGGGGGGCAGCTGGGTGCTCCAAGATCCAGGTGCTCCCATGCTGCCCCTCCATACCAGGCGAGCATTCCCTGAGGGCAGCCCTGACTGTGACCTTTGGGGCTCTGGGATCAGCCCTCATATCCCTGCAGTGGGAGCAGCTGCAGACAGTACGAGAGATTTCCCCCCCTCTTTCTGGAGGAAGGGTGAAGCCCGGCTGCCCTTTTCTTCTGGTGCCTCCTCCTCTCCTCAGCTGAGGATGTCAAACTCCCCAGGAGCAGGAAAATCCCCATTCCCTCTTTCCTTGTGGCTGCAGCCTGGAACATCCACCCAGAGTTAAGGACTTTTTGACAGCCCTGCTGAATGACACTGGGATGAGATTTGTGAGAAGGGGAAGAAATTGTATTTTGATAGTAAATAAAAGATGCAAAATTATTCCTTTCTGTTATATTGCTTTTCAGTCAGTTCTGGTCTGTTTTCAGAGTGCCACCTTCTCAGCTGATTGTGTTTGAGCCCTCCTTTCTCTCCTGCCTCTCTTCCCCTGCTCTGTTTCTCTCTCAGTGTCTCCCTTGACCCAGGGCAGCTCACACCAAAGACCGTGCCCGGATTTAATTCCCAATTCAGGAGCTACAGCAGCCATGGGTGAAGTTAGGAAGGCTGGCAGTGAAATGCCACTGTAAGATCTTGCTCCACTTGGCTTTTAGCTCCTTCTTGACAGCTTTGCCCTCAAGGCCAGGAACATCTTTTCCTAGCTGAGAACTGGAATTTCAGACCCTGGCAGTGTGTGCCGTGGATCCCAGAGGGGCATTCCCGAGGCTCCCAGGGTGCTGCTCCTGCCGTGCCTCCCAAGGAGCTTCTCTCCCAAGGGGAGAAGATCCAGCAGCTCTGCGGGCTCCCAGAGCACACAGCAAAGGTGGCTTTGATGGACATTTTCCAGCACCTTCCCCTCTGGAAACAGAGGGAGGGAGGAAATAGAAGCGAGTCCTGGAAGGACTGGGGTGGGAAGGGACCCTGTCCATGGATTACGATCCCGCGAGGGAGAGACGCCTCTGCCCCAGTGAAGGAGCGAATGAGAGCGTGGGACAGCAACCGACGATTATTGAACGTGGACTGAACGGAACAAGAAATGGGGAGGAGAAAGGGAGAGAAAGAAATGGGGAAGAGGTCTCAGAGAACAGAAAGAAACAGGAAAAGGCTCCCGGCCTGGACTCCGCAGCTCCCAGGAACACCCGCAGGGCGTAGCGACTTTTACAATTCCAGCCAATCAGAGGACGCGGTAAACAATTTCCAGCCAACCAGAGCTTTTCTCGCCGATGACTCACCGGTTGCCAGGCGGCTCCGCAGAGCCCGGCGGCCCCGGAGCGGAATTTGGGGCTCGGGCCGGGGGACGGATCCGCCCCAGGGGGGTCCCCGAGCCCCCTGCCCAGCCCTGGGGGCGATCGGGGGCTCCCCCACCCAGCAGCCGGTGCTGCGGGGCCGCGGGGCAGAGCGGTGGGAAAGGGGGGCCCGGGCTGGGAGCGGAGGAAATGCGGGAGGAAGAGGAGGGAGAGGAGGAGCAGGAGCGGGAGAATCGCGGCGCTCGCAGCGCCCCCACGCTGAGCCTGCAGCACCCCCTGCCCCGGGAGCATCGCCCCCAGCCCCGAGCCGCAGGGGAGGGCGGAGGCCGAGATCGCCCTGGCTCCAGCCTGGGGTCTCCGGGAGGATTTTTTGGAGTGTTCGGAGCTGGCAGATCCCGGACTCGAGCCCCGGATATCTCCGGGCTCCCCAAGAGGAGCTTTTTCGGGGGGAGAGGAGCCGCAATCGCCCCTCGGGAGGGTCCCGGGGGCTCCACGTGGGGATGGCTCGGTACCGACGGGGCGGGACATTGGTTTTGGGGATCCCTGTGAGAGCCGGGGCTGTGGAATGGGGGACCCCCGGGGCGGGGAGAGGGGAAGGGGCGATACCGGAGCTGGGGGACTCCCGGTAGCCCGGAGATGAGGTGGGGACGGGACCCCCTGACCCTGACAGGGGTGTCCTGGGGTGACTTCATGATGCTCGTACCCCCATCGGTCTGTTTAGCCCAGAAATGAGTTCTGTGCCTTTAAGGCTGGTTCTGAGAGAGAAGAGGAAGAACCCGCACTCCTCTACATTCCTGCTGCTGAATGGACAGAGAACAGGACAGAGCTCTCCTTTGCTTTTAGTTAGTTTTTAGCTCGCTGAGGCAGAGAAGTTCCCCGGACTGTGGTTTTTCTTTTTCTTTGGAGCTGTTTAAACCTGCTCTGGACTGAACAACCAGCACACCACTGGCAGCTCCTCCCTAAAGCCCACTGGGATGGGCCTAGGCCGAGGCATTTCCAGCGCTGGATGGATTGATAAGAGACTGATAATAGACTGAAAAGAGAGGAGACTGATAAGAGACTGATAAGAGACTGATTAGGCACTCATAAGGCACTGGGTGCGCAGAACTACAACCCAAGGAGGGACTTTCAGAGTTTGTCATCTCTTTTGGAGCAGCAGGAGGTTTTATTGCTTAATATTGTTCAATTTTTGTGCTGGTGAATGCTTTGCCTGTAGAATAAAGATTATTCCCACTTTTCTCCCTGGAAGTATTCTCCCGGACTGGCTGAGGGTGGGGCTGCTGAATTGGCATTCTAGAGGAAACTCCTTTTGGAGGGTTTCAACCGAATTTGCCCTAAACCAGGACAGGGTGGTAGAAAGAAGGGGGAACCCCAAGTGGCTGGACTGAGGGGAGGCTGGAGAGGGGGACCTTGGGACCCCAGAACCTCCCAGAATCCAAAAGCAGGACCCTGAAGAGGGGATCCCCAGGACCAATGGGATCCCCAGCAGCCCTGAGATGGGGGACCAACCATAACCCAAGAGGGATGAGACTGGAAATGGGAAACTCCTGGTGGCTTTTTTTTATTCACTCTTGATTTTTGGACATCAGGTGTCTTCTGGAAATGGACGTGGATGGGAGGAATCCCCAACCCAAGGCGTTCACACCTTGTTTTTCCCAAAACCAGGATTTTCGCCAAACCTTCCCAATGCGACATCCCCCCTGTCTCGCTCTGGGTGAGCTCAATCCCAAACCTGACCCCGATCCTGGTCTCAGTCTCACTCCATATTTAGACACACTCACAGTTCTGTATTTATTCTCATCCCAGTCCCAAACTCATCTATCCCCAGACCCAATCCCAACCCCAGTCCTAAAGCCAATCCCATGTCTAGCCTTAACCCCAGTCTCAGTACTAATCCAAACCTCAGCCCCAACTCCAACCCCAGCCCCAATTCCAGCCCCTTCCTAAATCCTCAGCCCCAAACCAAATCCCAGGTTCAGCCCTTCTGGGGCTTTGAGGGTGTCTCTGTCCCTGTGACCCCGATGATGTTTGGGTGGGGTCACAGCAGGGCTGAGAGGGACAGAGACCCCCCTGGCCTCCCCAGGTGGGAGAAGGTCGGAGAGACCCCCAAGCCCCGTGCACCCTCAGCGGTGAGAGGGACACAGAGCCCCTGGTCCCCATCCCTGCACAGGCATTGCCTGAGGCCAGAGGGATGGAGAACACCTAAGCATCCCCCAGGGTGAGGGGACAGAGACCCCCGAGCATCCCCTGGGCTGAGAGGGACAGAGACTGCCCCGAGCATCCCCTGGCACAGGGGTGAGAGGGAGGGAGACCCCCCAGGCATTTCCTGGGTGAGAATGATGCAGACCCCCTGGGGAACGGCCTGGTGTTAGAGGGACAGGAAACCGCCCCCCCCCAAACCCCTCCCAACCATCCCCCAGGGCGAGAGGCACAGAGACCCCCTGAGAATCCTCTGAGCAATGGACAAAATAAACTTGGCAGAAATCAAACTTGACTCTGCAAAATCACTTTGAAGAATATTTGCTCTTCCCACAAGTAACTTGGAATGAAAGCGAAAACAAATCCCAAATATGAATAAACCGACATTCCAAGCAGTGATGTGGCAATTCCAATATTCATTGCTTCCTGCACAGCTCCAGCTCAGCTGCTGGCAGGTTCCGATACCAGGAAAGTGGAAATTTGGCCCAATACAGATTATTAAAAGGAATGGAAAGCTCTGTGTAGCAGTCACAAAGGTGACAGGGATAAAGAGAAAAATGATTGTCACATTTGATAAAGACCCCAATCCTGGGAATTCAGGACTTATTCGGAAATTTATCTACTTGAGCTGGGCTTCTTCTGGGACTTTTAGCCGCCTTGTGTTCCTCACCGTGGGGTGACTGAACCTTGTCAGCCTAGCTGGTAACATTTGCTCCATTTCCTCCAGTGATTTTAACAACTTTATACGGAAAGACAGCAAATTATTTTCTTTACACTGGCCACCCATAAAAGCCATTTTCCTCATCATTTCTCCCATAAAGAGAAAAAACTTTTATAAGCTCCATAAGCTCCCCAGGAGGAAGGAGGGACGGTGTCCAAGTTTCCAAGAGTTCTTCCAGAAAGAACCACAACCTAGTGAGTGGAATGAGCCATGCTGTTGTCAAAGGCACTTGGGGTCAGAGAACAGCACCTAAACACACTGTGCAAAAATAATGTCACAGTCTGGTTATGCAAATTGTTAGAGAGATTCCTCTTCCCCAATTAAGGTGCTAACGATACCAAATCCAAAATGGATTTTATTGAACAGTAAATGTGAGGTAGAGTGATGGAAAGAAAGAGAAAAGATGAGTGACAAGGGACAGAGACCTCCCCTGGAGCAGGGCAAGTGTGATATTGTCCCCTGTGTGTGGGGGTTTTACACCTGAGCCAGTTTGGGTAAGGGGGGTGGTGTTCACCCCCCTGAGCAGGGATCACCCCACTGTTTCAGGTTGCCATGCAAGATGTAACCAAATGCATGTTTTCAATCCCCACCTTCATCAACTGCTATAAACAGGTGGGGCAGGGTTCTTTATCTCTTCCATGACTCAGCCCTGATAACGCCCTCCAGGGGAGATATCTTCTGTGAATGGGCCATTGAGTGTCACTGCAGGACTGATAAAATTCCATCATCCCATTGTGGGATGCTCCGCCCAGGGGGAGGATCTAAGCATTACTGCCTGGATATAAGCTGAGCCTTGCTATAACCAGGAGCAGCTTGCCTACTGGATTCCCAGAGGACAAGAGCTCCATAACCACCACTGGACATTCAGAGGAGGACAAGACCTTTCTGCAGGATCACTGCTCTGACAGAATCACGTTCACCTCTCCCACAGGACTGCAGCCACAATTTAATAGAACTGCAGCCACCATCCTGATCAACAGGGTGTCAGGTTATATCCTGACTCTGTCAGTTTAAGGCAGGGTTTCTGTATCATTGCCTTGATCTTCACTTTGGTTTAGAATTGCAATTTTGGTTTAGACCCTTTCCCAGGTTTTCCTTCAAACTTTTACAAAACTCATTGTGGTCATCCCTTGTTATTCTCCCAAAACAGGATTTCCCATCCCCAAACCTTTGCCAGATGGAAAAGGCGGCTGTGAGGAACAAGAAGGATCCCCAGGACACCCAGGCCCGTGAGGAGGAAGTCAGTGCCCATTTCCCCCTCTCTCCTGCTCCATCTCCCAGGCCAACATGGCCCCCGGCTGCAGGACAACCCTGCTGCCAACACCATCCTACCGGAGATGCACTGGGGGGATCTCCTTCCCCTTCCCTCTGGCACGGAGGCAAATCCCATCCTCTCCTTGTCTTTCCTCCCCCAGACAATAAGCTGAGGATTGGGACCAGGGAGGACAAATCTCCACAGCAGAACATCAAGGAAGAGGCCATGATGAGTGACTCCTGGGCACAGGAATCCAACGGGGAGGAAACTCCCCAGAGATTCCATAGAAAGAGAGGCTGCAAACCCAGTCCGGGGTGCTCTGAGGAGGAAAGACCCTCGTTTAGCCAGGAAGGTGGACAGAGCTTCAGCCAGAGCTCAGAGCTGGTGGTCCATGAGCAGCTTCATTGTGGGGAGAAGCCCCACAAGTGCGTGGAGTGTGGGAAGAGCTTCAGGCAGAGGAGCAGCCTGATCCGCCACCAACGCATCCACACCGGGGAATAGCCCTACGAGTGTGGGGAGTGTGGGAAGGGCTTCAGCTACAGGTCAGAACTCGTCGCCCACCAACGCATCCACACTGGGGAGAGGCCCTATGAGTGTCCCCAGTGTCAGAAGAGGTTTCAGACCAGCTCCAGTCTCCTCCAGCACCAGCAGATTCACACACAGCAGAGGCCCTTCCACTGCCCTGACTGTGGGAAGGGCTTCAAGCACAAGTCCACCCTCATCAGGCACAGGCACATCCACACCGGGGAGAGGCCCTACTAGTGTCCCCAGTGTGGGAAGAGCTTCACCCAGAACTCTGCCTTCACCAGTAACCAATGGAGGCACTGGTAAGGGGAGGCCTCCAATGCCCCAAGTGCAGGAGGATTTTGTGCACTGCCCCAACTCCAATCATTGGAGTATCCACATTGTGAAAGAGCCCTGATGATCCATGTTCCCATGATCCATGCTGGCAAGACACCTGTACCTTTTCCTGTCCCTGCCAATGACATGATATGGGATAGAAAAACATGAAGGTCCGGCCATGGTCCTGTCATTACATTCACTCCCACCTCAGGTCATTGCCAGGGGCAGGAAATGGACTCTCTCTCTCTCCCTGAGGAGAAGGGTGAAATTTCCAGGAAGGGGAAATTGTGGCCAGGAAGACCCAGTGACTTTTGTTGAGTTTTCCCTGTAAACAGTCCCTTCTGTTATCCAAATTGTTTCTGTTCCATTTTTTCTTTTTCTCGTTGCTGTTCCCAATAAATTGTTCTTATCCCAGCCCAGGATCTTTGCCTTTTGTTCTTTCCACAAGAGGTGGGAGGGCAGCGAGGACATCACAGTTTTAACGGGAGCAGGAAATTGGGGAGTCCCATTCCTGAACCCTGGCCTGTGGAAACCGAGCATCCCAGCTGGTGCCAGCCTTGGTGGCCATGGCAACAGCCTTGGGAGCGGGTCCCTGGCTGGGGCTGTGGGAACCTCTTCCCTCTGGTGCCCAGAGACAGGGGCGGAGGAAACGGCTGCAGCTGAGTCGGGGCAGGCTCAGGTTGGATGTCAGGAAAAGGTTTTTGGCCAGAGGCTGCTGGGGCCCTGCCCAGGCTCCCCAGGAAAGGGTCCCAGCTCCAGGGCTCTCTGAGCTCCAGCAGTGTTTGGACAGCACTGCCAGGCCCAGGCTGGCATTGTTGGGGTGTCTTGTGCAGGGCCAGCAGTTGGACTGGAGGATCCTGATGGGTCCCTCCCAGCTCAGCCAATTCTGTGGTTCTGGGATCCCATGAGCCTGGGGATGGGGCTGCAAATGGTTGCCATAGCAATGGGCTGTGGCTGCAGGCCTGAGCTGGTGTCCATGGCAACCACCCCTGGCATGGGATCTCCATGGAGCTGCTGAGGGACTGACCATAGCAACAGGGGGTGGGGATGGTTGCTATGGGAACTGACCATAGCAACAGGGGGCTCGTGATGGATGCCGTGGGAACTGACTATAGCAACAGGGGACCAGTGATGGTTGCCAGGGAAACTGACCATAGCAACAGGTTCCTGGTAATGGTTGCCGTGGAAACTGAACAGAACAACAGGAGGCTGGTGATGGTTGCCTGCTAAGGATCAGATTTGTCACAGGCCCTCAGAGAGGTTCCATGGTGACTTTCCAGAAGTCTCCAGGCTGTTCCAGAGCTGGAATGTCACAGGCACAGACAGGGGCTCCATGGAGACCTCCCAGGGCTTTCTGGGGATGGTAAAGAGCTGTGTGGACAGAGGCAGTCACAGCCATTCCATGGTGACATCCCGGGGGACCTTGTGCTGCAAAGGCACCGATCTGTCACAGGCACTCACGGGGGCTCCTTTGTGACATCCCAGGAGTCCTCACTCGCAGGCCTGTCATCAATGGTCCATTGTGGCACTGTGGAGCCAAAGGAGACCATTGTGACACAGCAAAGCCCCAGGGTCCAAAGGTCCATTGTGACATTGCAGACCTCATGGAACAGAGGAGTCCCGTGACATTGTGGGGCCTGGGGAGCCACAGAGACCATTGTGACACTGCAAGGGCTCATGGAATCCTTGGGACCATTGTGACACTGTAGGACCATCTGACACCTGGGGGCACTGTGACACTGTGGGACCCCATGGATCCAACGCTCCAATGTGACACTATGGAGCCCCATAAAACCAAGGGAACACAGAACAGGTCTGACTGGTTTGGCTTCCCATGGACTGCCTGACTGGTCCAGGTGACCTTTGCACGTTGAGGGTCTCTTCTCATGTGCTGCTGAAACACTGGGGCTCTGTGCTTTCCTTCCCAATGGAAAAGCACTGTCCTTCTACTCCAGGCACCTATGGCCAGAATTGGGATTTCACCTCCAAAGTTCCTTATATCCAGGAATTCTTCCCATTGGAATATTGCCAGGACAACTCTGGCTGGCAGTAGTTTCACAAGGGTCACCTCTCATCTGTCCCCAAAACACTGGGGGAGGCTCCATACTCTCCTTCTCATGGGAAAGAACTGTCCTGCTTCTCCAGGTGCCCATGGCCGAGATTGCGTTTCCACCTCCAAAATTCCCTAAATCCAAAATCTGCTATTACTGACATGTCTAGCTGACCTTGGCCTAGTGAGGCTCTCACCTACCTGCCTTCCAAACCTTGATGCTCTGTGCTTTCCTTCCCATGGAAAAGAACTGTCCTTCTCAGCCAGGTGCCCATGGCCACAATTGGGATTTCACCTCCAGCATTGCCTGTTGTGACAAACCAGATGAGATTGTTGGCTCTAAACATTTTTTGTGTGGGGGAGGAAGGGGCAGGTCCAGCCTTGCCCTGCCCTGTGAGCCCAGCCCTGCCCTGCCCTGTGACCCCAGTCCCCCCAGGGGCCTCCAGTGGTTTTACGGTTTTTACCTGACCCACGGCACACCGAACCCCCAGCACCGCCATCCCACCCTGGGCACTGGGGCCCTCTTGGGTGTACTCAGTGCTGCTGCTGTACTTGGGGCACCCTAAACCCTGCTAGGGATCTGTGTCCCCCCACTGCAGGGATTGTGCAGGACTCACACCGCCCCGATCCTCCACGCACCCGGAGCTCCGTTCGGGGTTTGTGTGTCAACTCACCAATTCATCTACCACCTTTACTCGAGTTTGGTGCACAGGAGAAACACCAGCCAGATATTCGTAAGAGGTCAAAATGACACAAAATTCTACTGGCAAAGTGCAAAAAATCAAGAACTTTGGAAGAGTATTTAATGCAACATCAAATTACACATAAAACACTTATCATAGCAGTAACTTCATTTACTTAGCCCATTTATCCTGGAAACATTAAAACACGTAAGCTGTTAGGGTATCCAGAAATGTTCCATATAAAGAGCATTAGAAGGAGAAGAAAGAGAGAGACAGAAAGACAGAAGTTCTATAGAAAGACACACATATGACTAACAGCTCCTAGGGTTTCAGTGTGGGTGAGACACAAACCCCAGGAGAAGGCAGAGTCCATACCAGGGGCTCACCTTGTGCTCTGTGTTTTTAAGCCCCCGGGCCCTTGTGAGCCTCCCCCAGGTGGGATTTCTGATCACACAGGCAATCAGGGCTGGGTTAGTGCTGTCCCCACTGTGTGACTGAGTGACAGATCATCCCACGGTGTGTCAGGACATTGATCTTATCCAGCCTCTGACAGTGACCATGGTGACACAGGGGAACCTCATGGAACCTTGGGTCAGTTGTGACAATGTGGGTCCAAGGACACCACAGGAGCTGTCATAGACAGGTAGAATAATGATAAAAGAAAAGCCTTTTGACATGAAGCCTTGTTCGGCCATATCAATAGCTGGCCTATCGTCTCTTCTGAGTGCACCTAAGCAGTTACAAGTTCCCATGTGAAGCTATTTTGAGAATGAGACTTTGTGACCATTCTATTCTGAGGGTGAAAAACAAATGCACCTGCAATAACAAGGGATTTGTCCCATGAGACTCAGTGAAGAGGTAAAGAATACAATAGAGAGATTTGATGCACAAGTAAAATCTATTTTATTAACCAATAATCGACTAACTGATAAGAAATCTATGAACGAACTAAAGGTGCACACAAGGTGTGTTAAACTGTGTAAAATGAGTTGGATGAATAAAGAATAAAGGGTTCTTCTCCATCTTAGCTTAGTCCTTTGGGATTTCAGTTCCCCCCTTCTTGACGGCTTTGGGTTCCCCCTTCTTTGGGTCTTTGGCTTCCTTCTTCTCTGAGATTTTGGCTTCCTTCTTCTCTGGGATTTTGATTTCCTTCCTCTCTAGGATTTTGGTTTTCTTTTTTGGGATTTCGGTTTCCATATTCTCTCGGGTCTTGGTTTTCCCCTTTATTGGTATTGGAGGTTGCTTCCCAACAGAGACACTCTTCTTTCCCTTCTTCTGCCTCTCTTCCTCCTTCCTCCTGTCTTCCTCCTCTAGGGCTTTTGCCTCCTCCTTGACCTTTTGAGCTGGCTCCTTCAGCTCCCTTCTGCAGACAAAACAGAAAACATGGCTGAGAGTCCCACCAGAACCTTGGGCTCCCTAGTCCTGGCTTGCCCTGCACTTCATTCCTTGACCATGAGGCCATTTCCGTGAATTCTCCTCAACCCACAGAGGTTGAGAACATCCCAAGTGAGGGAATTGGTGGAAGGGGACCTCCAGGACCAGCCAAACTTGAGCTTTGCCATCATAAGGTGTTGGCTGGGCAAGCTCCCTCTGAAGGCACAGGCAGACCCCTCCAGCCCCTGCCAAAGGCTGATCCAGCAGCTCTCTGTGCTGGTGCCTGGAAATGCCCTTTGTCTCTTGGCTTCCCAGTTTAAAGCAGAGCACAGACTGCTGACATCTGCTTAGCTCTCCTACAGTTCTTACTCAGCTCATTCAGCCCCCTTCTCCCTGGGCATAGCTGAGGCATGATTTTAAAGAGTTCAGATTTCAGCTGAGGGTTAGAAGCAATTCCCATTGATCAGGATGTAAGTTAGATAGGCAGACCATAGGTTAATGATTATGAGATGCTTAAGCTGGAGCTGATTGTTCTATTGTTTACCATTAGCAGCATCTATCTAGAGGGAAGTGGAGGAAGTGAACTGTTATAAGAACATCTTGAAACCAGTAGAACAATGGTTAGCACCTGGGCTTGATGTCAATCAATCACTAAGTTGGGGACCTTGGATGGTGCCAGAGGGTCACAGAGACCTGATAAAGACCACTGACCCACTTTGAGACCATTGACCCAGTTCAATGGAAGAATTGCAGAGGAGTGAAGGACCAATGGCCTCATTTGAATACAGAGCAGGGATGGGAGGTGCTGGGGTTGTGCAAATGTATTGTATGTAAGATCTTGGGAAATAAAGAGAGGGCAAAGAACCTTGGACAGCACGGTCACGCCTTTTAGGGACGGCTCTGGTGCCACCCGCCGGTGTTAATAAACATCCCACAATCTAACTTTAATTAGTTAGAGAGTCTCTGTCCGTGATCTTCAGTTTTAACGACTCCTAGCCTGCTCCTTCATGAGAACAATCCTATCAGTCAGAAAGCAAAGGCTGCAGGAACTCCTCTCCTGCAAGACAGGCTCTTGTCAGGCAGATTTCCTGCTGGAACCCAGCTAGGACCAAGCAAACCAGTGCTGGCTGCCATGGAAACCATTGGAAGCAGCCTCCTCCATCTCCTCCCCATGAAACCAACTTCAGCCTGGCCTGAAGAAGTCCTGCTGCACAGGCTTGCTTTAAGCAGCCTCCACTCCCAGCTCCACACTTGGCCTGTGTGTCCTGAGCTGGCTGCCTTGCTGGAGCTGAGCTTCTCCTGTGCTTGCCTACGGCTGCAGCTGCAGGGGAGCCTGAAGGACAGGAGCCTTTCTGGCTGCTGTCCCACCATAAGGAGAACCCTGGCAGATCAGCATTGCAAGGACTTCATCTGTGGCAGGAGCAGGACCCAAAGCAAGGTTTGCTCTGTGCCCCACGCCTGCCCATACCACAATACCACTGTTCTGGTGAAGAAGGCAGATGATGAAGAAGATGCCACTCAACACCATGGACTTCAAGACACCTCTAGAGGTGGTGCCAAGGCAAGCCCAGAGCCCAGCTCCCTGCAGGCAGCAGCTAAGCCAGCAGGGCTCAGCACTCATATAGAGAAGAAGATGTTCTGTCTCAACAGAAGAAGGTCCTTCCTCTCTTGGCAGCCAGGGAGCTCAGAGTGGCCATCCCTGTGTTGCTGCTGGCCTTTGCTCTGCAGCTCCTCTGAGCTCAGAGGCCTTGGAGCAGGGAAGCCCTGCAGGGACAATAACCCATGGCAGAGCAGGAACCCATGGAAGGCTGACTCACCTGTCCCTGAGAGGGGCCTGAGAGCCACAGTTGATCTCCTGGGGGCTCAGGGAGGAGCTGACACGTGAGGCCACCCTGGGCACCAGCACGTCGGAGGTGGAGCCTCCCTCCACGTGGCACAGCTCCGGGACATTGCAGGTGGTGTTTAGGTGGCCAGAGACGGTGGAGCAGACCTGCTGGCTCTGTCCTGGCTGCAGCACACCTGGCAGTGGCAGGATACTGAAAGCCTGGACAGAAGACAGGAGAGATTGAGGTGTTGAGCATGGAAATGGATGCAGAAGAGCATCTTGGAGCAAAGTGCAGCTGTAGCCAGAGGGGCCTATTCCCCAAACACTGCCAGAATCACCCTCACCTCATCCTGCATCCATGCCATTGACCAGTGCAGGGACCATGGGGAAAATCTTCTCCCATACTCACGGGTCAATGCATTAATTAGTACATGACATGAAAGTGAACTGGGATGGCTCCTGGCAGTAGAAATTCTCTCTGATGCACAACTTGCCTTTAAAAAGTTTCAAAACTTCCTGCTTTTAGAAAAGGAGGAGACTCAGAGTGAGAGCTCTTGGGGCTGAGGGAAGGAGTCCAGCCCAGCTCATCTGACTCCTGAGGCTCTTCCCCTCTCTCTCTGATTTAAATGCTTCTTTCTCAAGGTGCTACAGCAAAAACTCCTGCAAAAATTTCCTGTGGAGCACCTGAGGAGTTGCAGGGGGAACAGTGCCCTCCACAGGTGCTGCACAGCGTCCTTGGGCAGCCCTACAACGTGTCCTGCACGGCCTCTCCAACAAGCAGCTGCTCCAGCAGCACTTTGTGATGGGCCTGCAGGGATGGGAGGCCCCTCTGTGGCCAATGCTGAGGGCCCCCAGTGGCACTGGCAGCTCCAGCCCTGCTTGCCACACTGACAGTGGGCAAGGGAGACAGATTCCCTCTCTCCTTCTCCGCTCCCAGGGGAGTGTGAGCCACGTCCAGGGAGCACCTGAATCCCTCCAAGCCTCGAGGGAGGTGAGGGTGCTCAGCAGTTGGTGCTGGCACCCAAAAAACAAGCCATTTTCTATGCTGGGAGGAAGAGACAGCCCCCTGCAAAGTCTCCCTTTGTCAGACAGCTCCAGGGCCAGCAGTGCAATAGCAGCTCTGGGTGAAAGCAGAGCCCTGCAAACAGGGAGTCTGGCTGCCTTGGGAAGAGGCTCCATGGAGATCAGGATCATCCCAGCTTGCTCTGGGAGGGAAGCTGGAGGTGTTACCATGATGATGCAGAGAAAAGCCTCATCTTACATGGGGAAGGAAAAAAGGCAAAAAATCCCACACTCAGCACAGGCCTGTAGGATCTGAGTCAGCTTCTCCCAGGAAAACTCTCCTATTTCTCCCTCCCCCTCAGGCAATGTCCAGCCACTGGCCCTGCTGCCCAGCCCACTGTCAGGGCAGAGCAGAGCAGGGCAGCAAAAAGGGAGCTCAGCATGAGCAGGACTTGGTGCTGGCAGGCTGGGGAGGCAAAGCAAGCAGTAGGTGTACAAGAAAATCTATCTCTGCTCCTGAAGAGTGGGTAAAATTCTGCACTTCTATCAGGGCTCTGGCTGCCTCCACCTTTCCAGTCCTGATGTGCCTCCATCGAGTTGCCGGGGATTCCAGACTGGTTCTCCTCTCCTTCGGTTGCTAGGGTTTGAGTTTAGGTGGGTGGAGCTCATCTCTGGAAAATAAATAACTATGAACAGGGACCTGCAGTGGGAGGGAGGGAGGGACACCTGCACGAGCAGCTCCTGGCCAGGATGCAGCCCCTGGCTGAGTGCTGGCACGTTGAACTGAGAAATTGTTTGATCCAGCCCTTCCCAATCCAGACTGGGGCAGGTCTGTTCTAAAGGCAGCCCAGGGATGACACTGAGGTGCTGCAGCAGCTGCAACTGCTTGCATTGAGCAACTACAGAGGACAGGCATTAACACCCAGTGGGGATGCAAAAAGCACAGTGGGAGAGGAAAAGACAGAGAAGGCAGCAAAAAGGTGACATTTGAGACACCGAGGGGCAGACCCAGCCAGTGCCCAGCCAGCACAGCCCACCAGTGCCCAAGGCCAGAAACTCTGCAGCTCCACCGGGGATTTATCAGGAATGTTCCCCTGACACCGCTGGGGGGTTGGTTGACATTTTCCAACACTCCCAGGTGACTCAGGTCGCATTCCCCATCCATCCATCCTTCCATCCATACATACACAGGCTGTGGTGCTGGGATCCTGCCAAGCTCTGCCAGTCTTGGGCTTGGGGAGATTTCTGCCAGCCGTCCTGAGCTCCGTAATTGTGCTCTCTGTTCCAGGAAGCAAGCAAGAAAGATTTTTAAATCCCCAAAACAAACCACAACAGACAAACCTAAAAAACCTTCAACAGCTCAACCCTGCTCAAGTTATTTCTTTAGGGACAGCTACCACTCTCCAGCTGAAATGCTGGGCTTTTGGGGAAAAAGAAAATTACATGTTCACCTCCAAATCGAAAAGGATTAAGGTAAGAGAACCTTTCAAACTAAAAATTATTGGCCCAAAGGTTTTATCTTTGCAAGAAATCTCTAGGTAAGACCAGCCTGAGTTAAACAACTGGTTCTTCTGGTGGGGAGAAACCCTCCTCTTTAAGGGAAGCAGCCTGATAGTTAAAAGCAACTGTTTGGTCAAACTTCAGGCTCCCTGGCACAGCCTGCATTGCCTGTCCTTCCTGTTCACTGATTTACAGGCAGTGCCACGATGGCCCGGGTTCAGATGTTTGGTGCCATCCAAGGAATTTGGCATTGCCATTTCCATATATTTTAATCGAAGTTTCAGTCCTTGCAAACACTCTTCAAATGCCAGCTTTCCTTTCTTTTACAGAAAGCTCAAGGTTCCTAGAAGACTTCTGACATCCTCTTTTGTGCTCAGAGAGATGACATTTTCAAACAGATGTTTCCAAAGTTAACAGCATTTGAAAGAATGATGAACTCAAATGCCCCTGGATTCCAGCTTAGCCCAGCTCCATTCTGTGTCAGACACTGAGATTCCCACCTCTAAGGCAGGAGCTGTTTGTGCCCCCCATCCCTCCTGTCCTTCTCCCCAGCAGCCTGTGCCTGTTGTCCCCGGCAGAATCCCTGTCCCTGTGCACCCTGCCAGGAGCAGCTGCACACAGGCTCACATCTCCCCTTGCCCTCACCAGGGGGTTTCTCTCATCCCCGAACACGCCGATGAGAACCTCGGTGCGATGAGTGCCCAGGGCCTGCACTGCCACCACAACTGGGATCTCTGCTGTGCTCTGGGGCTGCACAATCCCACAGGGCTTGGGGCTGGAGTAGAGCACAGCAGAGTCCTCCGTGCGTTTCTGGAAGGGACACAATGAAATGCAGATTCAGAGGGACCTCTCAAGAAACTTTAGGCTCCTTAACATCCACCACAACAGCAACTTACACACACCTTTAAAACTCCCCAGGACAAAGGTCAAAGGCACAAACAAGATGCAAGAATTGTAGGTTTAGCACTCCCAGGGGATCCTGCAAGGAGGCTGCCAGCACAGGCACTGCTGTCTGTGGGTGCAGCAGCTTTTCACAACCCTCTAAGATCTCCCACAGGAAAACACCCTGAGGACTAGAACATCAGCTGTTTCCTCAGGAGCTTAAACTGCCTCCTAAAGTTTACACTTGGGTAGGATCCTGTTCTCAGCAGATCTTTAAGACTGAATAGAAACCAGCAAGGTCTTATCCAAACCCTTTTTTCCCCTAATAGTCTCCTCAGGAATATTTGACAGGAGGAGGTGGATGTGATGCCAAACCTGGGGAATAAGCCCGTAGCAGCCAGGAAGGTGGCTGGGATTCCTAATGAGGATCTTCCTCTCATAGGGCACCTTCAGGTGGCACTCATCACACAGCAGCACCGGGGAGGACACTTGGAGCTCAGGAACGAGACATCTGGGCAAAGAGATGACCCCAGAACAATCAGAGATACTGAGAGAATGGAGAATGCCTACCCCCAAAGATTGTGAAATGGAGCAGAACACATTGGTCACTGTCAAATGCACATTGAAGAGCTCTAAAGGGATAAATTGCCTTCTACCTTTTCCCACTCCAACATGTCTTGTCAAGGAGGGGCAAACCCAGAGAGGCAGCACCCAGAGGCTGCCAAGTGCCCCAGGCAGAGCACTTTGCCCCACAGCTGCCTCAGCCCCTCCTTTGCCCAAGAAGGCTTGCAAGGACTCCTGGAACAGTGCCAGTGACCCACGAGCTCTGGGGGAGCCTTCCCAACAAGGATCAGTGCTCACTAAGGCTCAAGGAACACACAGCTCCAGTGTCTCAGTAAAACTGACTCAACAAGGATCAGTTCTCCCTAAGGCTCAAGGAACACACAGCTCCAGGGTCTCAGTAAAAATGACTCCCTTCTCTGCCATGGTGCTGTTGCCCTGCCTGAGAACTCAGCTCTTTGCCCCAGCCCTGGAGGGCACGAGACAGCAGCTGCCCCACAGAGGGGCTGATCAGCCCCTGCCAGGCCCTGCAGCTCCCTGGCTCCTTCACTGCACAGCTCCAGGCACTGCCTGGCCCCAGCTCCACCTGCTGTACACAATGGCAGCCCAGGCACTGCCTGGATGGCTCTGCCTGGCACAGGGAACAGCACCAGGGAGCTGCATCCCTCTGGGCAGCACACTGACACCCACAGCAGCACAGCACCATGGAATTCTGCTGCAGCAACAACCACTTTTGCTCTCAACTCTGACAACATTAAAGCTCAAAATGGGAAGCACAGGGAAAGACAAAAACTGGAGCTGACCTGCCACATCAAGGGCTGCTTTCCCCTTCTCAGACCTTGCCCTCCCCACTCTTGCTGGGAGCCACTTCCCCCCTGCCATGTGCCCTCATGGACAGAGCCAGAGCCTGACTCTCAGCAGCTGCTTGGTGTGGCCCAAACCAGTGCATGGTGCTCACAGCCAGCACAACTCCACCTCTTGCAGCCAGAAGGAGAGGAGGCCCTCGAGAAATTTGTTCCACCTCAAGCACCAAAAACAAGGCCAATCAATGATATCTTTCCTGGTGACTTTAGAAGAGGGCCCAGGACCGTGCTGGGCTGTGAGCAAACGTGCTTTTCACCACGGGCTGCTGCCCAAGCACTGCTGTTCTCGTGTCCAGCTGGCACAACATGAGGGCATTCAGCAGCCCTTCTCCTTGGCAGCTGCTGCCACCACAGCCTGGGCAAGGCAGTGCCTGGGGGAGGCCAGGCAAGGGCTGCTACCTGGCTGTGATGATCAGGGCTGCCACTCCCTTGCCAATACCCTCCAGGTCCACCAGCAATCTCCGGTAGAACTCCATCACCGTGTTGGAGCACAGGGTCACCTGGTGGAAGAGAAGAACAGTCAATTCTTCCTTCCAAAAGCTCATTACCCACGGGTGATACCCTCCAGTTCCTGAGGGAGGATTTGCCCTTAATTCTTCTGCTGCTCCATGTGTAGAGCACAGTCTCAGAGTAACAAAAGCCTTCTGCCAATACCAGTTTTGTTAAACACACCTTGCTATCAGGGCACAGGTCAGCTACATTAAAACATTAGACTACAGCTCCATGCACCACTGCATTCAAATTAAGGGGCCAATTTCTCATCTGACTACAAAGACATCCATGCAGAGGAAATCTGACTTGACCACAATGAGTTCAGCTTTACAGCAGGAGGCTGAGGGAAAAGTGTGGCCCAGCAGGTGCTGGGCAGTTCATGGCTGCCCTGGGACACCGAGCCCGGGCTGGCTCTGAGAACTCCAGCCCCACATCAGGAGTGGGGAACTGCCCCAGGGTGGGCATTGACCAGAGGCAGAACCCTCAGAGCCAGAACTGCCCCAGGGTGGGCAATGACCACAGGCAGAACCGTCAGAGCCTCTTGCTCTACACTGCAAGAGACAAGCCACCAACGGGACCAGGCAGAGGAGAAAGGAGAAGGATCTCTGTCTTGAAGTTCCACAAGAAAGGGTTTATTCCAAGCAAAAGGATCAGAGCCAAAAGAGATCTGCACACTCCTGTGCAAGGAATTTTGTACAGACACAAAGCAGGGGGTGGATACAAACAGCAAACCAAAAGGGAATCCTCAGGGGAGCACTGAGGGGATTACATCAAGTGTCTGGAGCCACTTTGGGTAGGAGGGTGGGGAGGATGGCTCACATGGGCCAATGGGGCCTCCAGGAATAGGGGAATTCCAAAGGGGTGTTGCAGACAGGGATTGGCTCCAGGTTAAATTGGCAAAGAAGGTTGGGGAACAAAAGGGGCTGGGTTTGACAGCAGGGAAAGAGCTGGAACAAGGGGCAGGGAATGGCATGAGGGACAGCTTTGAGGGAGGGTAAAACCCTCCCCAGGGGTAAACCAACTCGGGGAGAACACGGGGTACCACAGAACAAACCACTTAAAAAGGAATCAATACAATAAATTTGAACCGCTACACATGGCTACAGATTTTTTGGGCTCCACTGGAGCTTCCTGCAGTGAACACAAATCATTCTGCTCCCCATGAGGGGGTAAATGAGACCAAGAAGAAAAGCTCACTGCTTGATACAATGACATCTCTCTAACAGCCACCTTCTGCCCTCATCCTTGCTCTGCCCCGTTGGAATCAAATCAATCGCTCTCAAAAACACAAGAATGGCTTCAGGCCTTGACCATAAGGTCTGTGAGCTCAGCATATGATTCTGGAAAGCAAACAGCGCTCCTTGAGGAACATCCCGAGTAAGCCAGCTAGCAGAGGCCTCCCAGCAGTGCAGATCTCTCAGTGCCAGGATGCTCCAAGCTGGCACCAGAGCTAAAGCCCTCCCACCCTGCAGTGCAGCTCCAGCCCTGGTGCTGCAGTGGCTGTGGCCGGGCTCTTGCTGTACCTCGATGTCCTGGTGTCCCTGGGGGAGGATGGTGCCTTGGCTGGGATTGATGCTGAACTCCCTGGGCTCCACATGGAAATGGATTCCCTTGCTCCAGGCCGGGTCGGTGTCCCTGCGGATCTGATCCACGCTGTCCACAGCCGGCTGCGTGCCATCGTCCGACATGCGGAGCTGGAACGTCAGGGGCACCGCGGAGCTGTTGGTGAGGCGGCAGCGCTGCGTGTAGGGAAAGCCTGGGCAAGGACACAAACATCCATTCAGGCACCCAGCAGGGCATGATCCTGGGGGAAAGATCCTAGCAGGATCAAAGTGAGATTGGAGTTGAGCTCATTATTATCTGAACTACAGCTCACCCAGAAGCTGCATGAGGAATTAATCGTCACTTAGTTCCCTTTGACACAGATTGACTGCAGCCTTGAAAACGCCCACTCCTAGCCCTGCTGAATGCTGCTAGATTCTCTCTTCGTGATGGGGACGAGTTCCCTCACCTGCCCCAAACCAGCACCAGGTCTCTCTGAGTGATGAGTGTGCACCCAGACCCAGCATTTACTCTGAGAATTCAAGCTATCCAATTCCCTGCTCTGCCTGCCAACACTCCCACCTTTTTCAAGACATATAAAGAGTGAGCTGTCAGTGAGAAGAAGCTACAGCAAAAGAAAGTGAGGATGGAATCAGGAACTAGAACGTGATGCAAAGCACCCTAATGCAGCTTCTCTCTGCAGGATCCTTAAGGCATCTCTTGCTTTGGGCCAAACAGACTGAGCACGTGACAGCTCAGAGCCCACTCAACTGGGGCATAGCCAAGCCTTGCTTTGAGATTAGCAATTAGGAACCAGGTCCCACCTCACCCAACACACAGGGACATCACAGCCTTGCTGCTCACTGAGAGTGCTGTCTGCAAGCGTTTACCCCACTTTGGCTCTGAGATTTGCTTTCCATCCTGCAAAGCCAGAGATACAGCCACTCATGGTGGGGATGTCCTGCAGAGCGCACAGAGCAGCCACAGCCTGCTCTGCACTGCACATCTGGCTGGGCTGGCCAGCTCTGTGGCGAGGAGACTTCTCCGCAGGCCTGCTCACCAAGAGCATCTGGGACACAGGTAGGGAGAAAAAACAACTGCAGCTGCAGCCCAGAGCTTCTCTGTACCCATCCAAGTGACCACTGCCAGCTCCAGCAGGGACTCCAGCAGGGAGGCAAGAGAGGCCCAGAAAGGACAAACCCAGATGTCAAAACCTCCAACGAGACTGAGGCCAGCACATGCAGACAACAGTCAACAGTTACAAAGAAGCAAAGATACAACAGCTGCCTTCAGCCTAAGAGCCCTTAGGAATGAAATTGGATTCAGCAGGATCAATCTCCTGCTTCAGAACCATATTTCCATCTCTTGCCTTTCTTGTTTCATTCCTTCCAAAGTCAACTTGACAAGCGCCTCCGTGGTGATGCAGGCTGGGGAAGAAGCATCTCAAAAAAGGCAATGACTTTCCTTCAGAAGTTCATGAACTTCATTGCTCTGGGTTTAGGCTTGGCCGTGAATGTTGCCCTTGGTCTGGGAAGGGGGATAGGGGTTCTGGAGGGTTTTGGCCCTGGGCTGGGCTTTTCCCTTGGGGGTTTTTGGGAGTTGTGGCGTGATGCCGTGGGCGGCTGTGCAGTGGGAGCTGAGGCTGGGCAGGGAGCAGAGCTTCCCTTCCTCCCGCTCGGGGATCGCAGCTCGGCCGCTGCTGCTGCGGGAGGTTTGTGCTCGGCCGGGGCTGCCCTGGCTGCAGCTCAGCGCTGGCACCGACCCTGCCTGCCCTGCTGCTGTTGCTGCTGGGCACTGCCCACATCCCCCTGCCCTCTGGGGATTTGCAAAAGGAGCATTTCCTCCTTCCCTTCCCGCACCGGCTGGGGGGGATCCCTGCCCTGCCAGAGCCCACAGCTTTTCCTGCTGTGACCAGAACTCCACCAAAGGGGAAAAACAGGACTTGGCATCTGGGAAATGTCTGTTCTTGCCTTCTTGTCTGTGCTCTCCTGAGATAGTCTAGCAAAGAACTGTTATTTCTTTTCCCACAGTTTTTCCTGGGACCCCTGTCATTTCCAAGGGATAAGCATTTGGAGGGAGGGGCTCATCTTTCCATTGCAGGAAGATTCCCACCTTCCTTGGCAGACATCTGTCTTTTAAAGCAGCACAGAGACACCAGAAAATACTGCCTTTCTATTCCTTGCTTCCATTGGATCTCACAATGGCAAAATGCCCCCTGAGGCAGCAGCAGCAGCAGCCCTGCAGTTCACAGCCTGAAGAGGCTGCTGGGGCAGAGCAGGAGTGAGGGATGCTTTTCTGTTGGAAGGCACAGATCCCTGAGGCTGTGTCCCAGCCCAGGGAACACTCACCAAAGGAGATGTCCCCGAAGTCAAGCTCAGCGAGGTCGAAGTGTAAACTCGGTGCAGTGACGCTGCCCCTGCAGGCCGAGGACAGAGCAGGCAATGGCTCGGTTAAAGGCATTGCAAAGGTCAGGCCGTCGTGGCTCGGGGGCACAAAACCTGGGCTCAGGGCACCCTGGGTTTCCAACCAACCCAGCCCCGTGTGCTCAGCACAGGGCCCTGGGCACAGGAGGCAGCTCAAGCCAAGGGGCAGCAGCCAACAGCCCCTGATGGGCTCTGGCCACAGGGTAGGCAGGAGAAGCCCCTGGGTTGCTGGGGGTCCCATGAAGGACCCTGAACACACACCCAGACATGGCTCCGTGCCTCAGTTTCCCCATCTGCAATGGCATGGACATCAAGGTGTCCCCACAAGCTTCTGTAAGCAGCCCTTCCAGCCACAGCTTCCCTGCTTTGCTCCTTCTGAGCAGCAACTGCTGTTCCCATGGAGGAGCTTTCTCAAGAGAGTTTGACCCACACAATCATTACAGACACTTTTCTGAGACACGAATGCAGGGCATTCCCAAACATCCTCTGAAAAGAGCAGCAACAGTTCTACCCAGGGCACAGATGAATCCTAAAGGAAAGGACCAGCTTGTCAGCAGTGCACCAGCTGGCACAGCCAAGAGCAAGAGCTTCAACAACCAAACTTGGCTGTCCTGAATTAAGCACAGCACCTCACCTGTCCTTGAACTCAGCAGACACACTCCAAAAGCCACCAACATCCACTGAAATCAGCACTTGAAGCTGCACAATATTCACCAGTTGATTTCATGATTGATGCCAATCAGTGCCCACTCTGCCTTTTGGTTCAAAATCAAGAACCAGTGACCTGTGTCCTCTATTGTATTCACAGGACTGCCCCTGGCTCTGCTCTGCACATCTCAACAAGAGACACCTGCCCCTGCTCAAGGAGAAAGCTGCTTATGCAGAAACAGCCCATGGCCACTTTGGGGGAGGGACAGAGGAGAATCAATTATTTGATGGTGAAAGGTTCCCTCTTGATTTCCAAATGAAAAAAGCAGCACTTTTTCTCCAAAAACAAAGGCAGTGTCATTGTTTCTCCACTATGGGCACACCTGCTCACCACTTTTCTCTTGCTAAGGAATAACTTCCTTGTTCTTCTTTACCCATCTCCCTTATCTCATTGGCATCATCCAGTGCAGATTGCTTTCATTTCTTCACTGCCTTGAGACAGTGCCTCCCAAGAGCAGCAGCCCAGCTCCAAAGCTGCAGAGCAGCCAGCACCAGCTCTCCTGCTTCCACTGCATTATCCTGCAGCACATGGCTCAGGCTGGCAGGGACAAGGCCTCACGCTGCTGTGGTGCTGAGCACTGAGCTCTGCCTCCCCTATGATCAGCCCTTCTCCCTTTGGCTGGGCCAGGATTGTCTCTTGCCATGGAACCAGCCCACGGGATGGTGCCCCAGTCCTTGGCACAGCTCCTGCTGCACAGTTCCTGACTCCCACATCAGCCCTTTGCTGGCTGTGCAAAGGAGGCACCAGAGCCCTCTGTGCACAGGAGCTGGGAGCACAGCTTGTGCCCCACAGCATGGTCATGAGAGGTGAGCTGAGGCTGCTGCTGCCCATCTGGCATGGATTATTCACACAAGGTTTTACAAACACTGCTAGTACTGCAGAATCAGCCAGGCTGGCCCATCTGCAAAGCCCTGGGGGCCTTGCTGGGTGTTCAGGTGGGATTGAGATCCATCCTCTCAATGAATCACTACTGCACCTGACAGGCAGAAAAGTTAAGGTATGGAGGGGGTTTTAAAAGGTTGTTTTCTTCTGCTTTTATAACTAGGTCCATTGACATGTTTGTTTTCTTGTATGGCATCTAAAGACAGGTCCATGTCTCCCAATGGCACCTTGCAATCCCCAGACACTGCTCTTGCTTTGAGCAGTGTGTTTGCTCAGATGATTTCCACAGGCCCCCTCCAGGACCACTGCAAAGCCACGTGCCTGTGGCCTCCCAGAGAATGGCTCTGCTTGGCTGACAGTGCTGAGGAAGCGTTTCAGAAGCTGCTTGTGCTCAGCAGGGTGCAAGCCAGCTCCCAACATGTTCCAGCAGCCTCCAGGAAATCTGGGACACGGAAAGCTCCAAGCCACTGAAAGCAAGAGCAGATGCCTTCCATCCTGCTCACTCCCAGCCAGGCTGCAGGGCAGCAGATCCAATGCTTGGTTCCTTCTGTAGCTCTTTCCCAACTCTGCTCTCACCCAAAGGTGTTTGCACAGGGACAGATGAGCTGCCTCACCTCTGGGTGCTCAGCTGGTACCGAGCTGCCCGGGCACCGACATTGCGCACCAGCAGAGTCTGCTGGCTGCTGACCTTGACTGGACACTTGGAGAAGTCCAGCTGGGCAGGGAAGTCCAGCACAGCTCGGGCACCGATGGCCCGAATTGGCACAACGATCCTTTCCCTGGCAGTCAGGCACACCAGCTCGTGGCAATAATCCTGCAGGAAAAGAAAATGGCTCAGCACAGGACATTTGGTGCCATCCCCATGGCAGAAGAAAAACCTTTTCCTATACCCCTTCAAGGGCATCAATTTACCTATTGCACCCTCAAATGAACACTAAGTTCTACTACTATGTCACATTTTAAAGGCACCAGTGCACTTTGCAAAATCTGTCTCAGTGGCATTCAGCTCTTGTGTCACTTGGTCATACAGATAACAGCCCTAGGCCACCATCATTTTTACTCTAAACTTTAATGATGTTAAAGAATTCCTAAGACCCTTCTAAGCAACATGGAGCTGGGGAACACAGGACATTGCTCTTTAGGCTTCTATATTCCCACTGTCTGACAATAGGAAAAAGTGTTCAACTGAATCTAAGCAGCAAAAGGAAGAGGAGAAAACAGCTGCACCCAAAGACATCCTGCACCTCTGGCCTGGTGCAGAAACATCAGTTGGCTCACAAATCCCCTCTAACTTTGCCTGTCCAACCAAGTCAGGAGAAGAACAGTGCTAAGAGGTAGCAGGATGCTGTTGGAAAGGGCCTCTCTTTGTTTCCCTGCAAGGCTTCCTCCCTTCCATGCCATGCCCTCGACCCTTCTGTATGAACAAGCCTCCAGATCAGAACATGTACCCTCCAGATCCCAGCACTGAGATCAGACTTGCCAGGGCCTCAGCACTGCTGTGCAAACCTCCCCACAAAAGCACCTTTGGCACGGAATGGGTGCCAGCTGACAGAGCAAGCACAGGGACAGGCATGAAGACAGAGCCCCAGCAGTGTCACTGCCACGGGCTCTGGGCTCACAGCTCTGCCTGCAGCTTGTGCCTGCCCTGCACCAGCTCCTGCAGGCAGGTGTCCAAGTCCCCTGCAGCTCAGCAACCTCCTGCTGACCAAGGGCACCCAGAGCCCAGTGTGCCTGTGCCAGGCCGGGCTCACGGGCACAGCACATCCTCTGCCCTGGCCCTGCAGCTGTGCCATGCTCACTTGTGCTCTGGGACAGCACAGCTGCAAGGCTGCACAACACAGGGGGTGAAAAAGCACCGGCTTTGCTCCAGCCCAGGGGCAGGCAGGGAAGCTGTTGGCAGTCCAGGAAGGAGGAAAGCTCTCTGACCTCTTTGTTCCTCTGGTGTTTTCCATCAGAATGAAACCCCTTCCACTGGACCTAGAGATGGCCCAACATCTATCAACAGTCCTCTGTCATTTTCATCCTGTTTCCTGTGCATCTTCCCTTGGCAATGCTCAGCAATGTGCAGGGAGGGGAAGCAGAGCCTGTCAGGCCTGGCTGCAGTGCCTGCCAGCACTGCCAAGGTGTGACTGGCTGCAGGCTGCCTGCCCATGCCTGGAGCCCAGCTCACAGCATGCAATGGGCTGGAGCCAGAGTGCAGGGCAAACAATGGCTGTGGAGATCATTGTGTGCTTTGGCCCCTCCAGCCTCACCTTGTTCTTGCTGGGGGTGAAGCGGATGCGCACGGGGGCAGAGGCGCCCGGCGGCACGGCACGGTACGCATCGCTGGAGCTCACCAGCTGGAAGTAAGGTGAGCTCTCCATGGAGACCTTCACCACGTGAAGAAACTGCAGCAAAGACATGAAATTATGATTTTGCCACTTGTGGAAACAGGATGAGAGGAGACCTGTCCATGCCCTGCTAACATCACTCCCTTGCCCCTTTTCCAAAGCACTTTAAGCTGAGCAGGCAAAGGCACATCATTCACAAGGCTGAACTTGAATCCCTTCTCTCTGGCTCCAGCATTTTGGCCAGGGGCAGTAGGGCAGCGCCTGCTGGGAAGGAAGGGCCGAGCAGGTCAGCACCAGCAGGATGGAGACAGAGCACCTGAACCAAGTCACCTGCATATTCAACAAGGCCAAAAAACCTGCTGGCTTCTGCCTGCACACAGCCATGAAGTTGTCATGTTCCAGAGGGGGAATGTGCTACCTAAAAGCAAACCAGCACATTGCTGTGGGGGAAGGAAGAAATTCCCTTCTAGCAGATCGGGTTTGGTAGGGACCTTCTGGGGATACAGTCAGGCAGACAGAGCAGCAAGACAGGAGACCAAACACTGTGGTCTTACTGGGAATAAAAGCAAACCTGAAAAGCAAAAGAAGGAATGAACACAGCAAGACAATCCCTAAAACAAGGAGATGGCAAAGAGAATTTAAATGGGCAGTAAAGCAGCAAGGAAGACTCATAAGACCATGAGAGCAACCAGCTTGCCAAAAGTGACAGAAACACAGACAGGCCGTGTCTATTGACCATGGGGCTTCAGAGGCATTTTCTGCCTGGAGAAACAGGACCAGCACTGACTGACAGTGTGGTTCCAGTATGCAAAGCCACTCGTGGCTCTCCAGGGCTTCCTGCTGCCTGTGCAGGCAAGCTGGGCTGCGGGCATTCCTGCCTGCAGCCAGCAGGCCAGGTTCTGCCCTCTGGGGTACACATGCACAGCGCACATGCATTTTCTAGCACACTGATAGCATCAACCCCTGAGCACCAAAATGCTCTCCAAAAGTCTAAACCAGATGATTTGGACTCCCTCCTGTCTCCTTCCACCAGCCCACTCTTGGCACAAGCCTCACTTGTGAAAATGTTTCCCTGACTGAAATTCAAATGGTCTCAAGTTTTCCTCTTTACAGTGGAACACAACTGACATTTTTCAACTTTTTCCCTCTCAGCTCTCTTGGGAAACTGCAAAACAATGCCAATTTCTTCAGGTGAAGGTGGAAACCTCCAGGAGCACATGGCTTTGGATGTGCTGTGCTTCTGCAAAGGGAAAGCAGAGCACCGTGTTGCTTTTGGAAAAGCTGAGCAGAGCTGGATGAAGCTGAGCAGGAGCCTCAAGTGGCACCTAAAGGCCTCTCACTGCTTCTGCTCCATCACTCTGATTGCAGGGCTCTTGCAGAACACGGTTCCTGCAGGGCCAATGCCATTAATGAGAAGTGATTCCAGCATAAAGTGCAGAAGGCTTAGCCCCTGAGCTTTGCCTGTGAGCTGCACAAAGGGAGCCAAACTGGCTGAGAGAGGCAGAGATTCCTACCAGGAGCCAAGATTAACCAAGGACACACAGGGTGTGCTATAGACCCAAGGCAAAGCAGGAGAGCAGGTAAGAACTGTACAGCCCTCAACATTCCTGTCAATCCAGAGCTTTCTAGAGAAGAAAACTCCTTTGGAATAGACACCATCAACGCCTGGCCAAAACCAGGGGACAATTCCCAGCACAGGAAGATTTCCACCATCTTGCAGAAGAAGGTGCTGAGACATTTTCTTCTGCATGTGCTGCAGCAGATAACTTGCTTTGCTGTACACTGAGGGAATGACAGCACTCTCCTCTTCCAGCACAGTGTTAAAGCTCTGGGTGCCAGCACTTACCTTGTCCTTATTCATGAGAGACAGCACCATTTCAGACACCTCCCGAGCGACGAAGTTCTGAAATACCAGCTCTGGTGGGGAAACCCCAAACCAGCTCTGTTTTGGGGCAGCTGATGGCAGCTGGAGAGGAGAGAGAGCAGGGAGAGCTTGAGCTGCTGAGAGGAAGGTTCATGCAGGAGAACCTTCCACTGATCCCCAGTGAAGTACAGACTCTGGGGGAGCACGTCTGCCCAGCCCACACTGGGCAAACAGTGGCTCCCCCACCTCTGCTCTGAGCTGATCCACAGCTGCTGGGCCACACAGAGCAGGCTCAAGCCAAGCTGCTCTTTTGGCATGGATTTCTCCAGGTTTCTTTCTCCAGAATGCCAGGCAGCACTTTCCTAAAACACAGCCCTGTGCCCTTGTGGTCACAGAGCTCTGGGGCACTGACTGAGCACTCATGGAGTAAGTAAAACCCATGAATTTACAGGAGACTCCATGGGAAAGGATTTGGGATGTCTTTTACTCTGAGACAGGGAAACCGAGGCCCACACAACTGCAAATATCTTTTTTGCTCTAGAACTTAGACATCAGTAAGAAGAGAGCAGGACCAGAGGAGGTGTGAGAGATGAGGTGACATTTGGCTGAAGCCAAAAGGTTATGAAGCAAAAGAATGGAATTTGTTGGTTCTCTGTGTTGTTTGTGGTTTGGATTTGTTCAGGCTGGTTTGTTGAGTGTCACAGTGAGAGGCACAGGGTTGAAGACCTGACCAAAAGGAAGGAGGATGAGAAGGGAGGGCACAGAAAAGTTGGTGCTAAGTAAAGAATGGAAGCTCCTGAGTGCCCATCCAATGGCAAAGGGCACAGGGACCGCCCCAGCCGGGTACAAAGGGGATACAAAGATTGCCATTTTCTCAGAGGGTGTGTGTGTGTGCTTGGCTCTCAGCGAGGGAGACATCCCCAGCTCAGCTGAATCCTTACTAAGAAACACTTTTCTTTTGCTTTGATGATTTTGTTCCTTTTCATTGTACTTAAAAGTTAGTGTGTTCCAAAGAGAGGAAAAGGCAAAAATAAAAAGACAAATGAGCTGAAAATAAAAAGACAAGTGAGGTGAATGCTGAATGAGGATAAGTTTCAGTTATTTTCTCAGCAACTTGGGTAAAAGTAGACTTGGTATCTCCTTTTTCAATGGCCTTTAAATGGGTGCTTTCTTGTCATTACTGCGATCTTATTTCATGCCATTGTAGAGGCATGTCTGGAATGACACGACAGCAAATGCTTCTGCAGCAGAGACATTGCTTGGAGAAAACTCTGCCCTGCTTTGTCTGCCTTCTCCAGCCACACTGCTGTCACTGCAGAGACGCAAGTAGGTCTCCTCTGTGACTTCACAGCAGACACATTCTGCTGAAGGGAGTGGCTGCAGCACACTGTCCCTTAGCTGTGCCCTTCCCTGAGGTGTTCCCAAGGCTCCTCTCCAGGACAATCCTTTACCTGGATTGTGTTCCGTGTCTCTTGCTTCCAATTTCCTACTCAACAGCCCACCTCAGTCACCTACCCCTTTGGACTGCGCTTTATACCGAGCTAGTCCTGCCAGAAAAGCACCTTTAAACACACCTCTGAGTAGGCACTGATCCAGATAAAGCACATCCATTCCCCTCTGCCCAGGGCCAGTCCCCTGTACATCTGGCAGCCTGCAAAATCTAATGCCCCGTCAGGGTCCAACACATTGTTCCAGCCCAAAGCAGTAATGCAATTTGTTTTGTTCAATCTGAAGGAATTCCGGCAGATCCTTGGCCTTCAAAGGCCAATGCTGCCACTCTGCAGGGAATCCTGTGGCCCCGAGCATTTGATGTTGACCACACCAAAGCAAGAGGTGGCTCCTTCAGCAGGAGAATGGCAAAGGGCAATTTTGGGTCTCTGTGTCCCCAGCCCTCCTCCCATGGTTTTAGCAATGGCAGCTGCACTCCAGCATCCCCAGCAGCTTCAGCAGAGGGTATTTGTGTGGGCTTAGTGCACATCAGGACTCCCAGTCCACCACTCCCAGCACCTTGCAATGACAGCACGACCTGGACACTGAGGTATTTTGCTGGAGGCAAGCCTGTCACAAACACACACCCTCTTCAAACTTCATGTGAAACAGAAAGGAAAAGAGCAGGAAAAGGCTACCTTTGGGCGAGTCTCACTCCTGTCTAGAAATGGGCCAATTCTGGGCAGAATACTCCCCCCAGTGCTGGCCTCCTTCTTCCTGCTGAGAAACTTCTCCCTCTGGAACTTAGAGGGAAGCAGCTGAAAGGCAAAAGTAAACCAGCTACAGCCTCAGAGTTGTGCTTGTTCAGAAAGGCTTTTCTTGAACAAGTGGCACTGGTGAATAACTTGTGATCACAGCCACTAGGACAGTCCTGGAAGCCCTGGGAGTTTTCCTGCTGAAATACTTAGCATCAGTGAATTAATAATACAGAGTGGAACACACATACTCCAGCCATATGGCTCTGTCCCATTGGCTTCTCCATGATTGGATGGGACATGGTTGGGGATTTCTGCTCTTTGGGCATTTGTTTCCTCTCACGTTTCATTGGATTGAGGCAGTGACCTTTCCAGAGAATGGGGAGGAGCTCTCAGAACTGCCTGAACTCCATCCCTGCACAACGCTCAGAACTCACAGCAAGGAGATATTGCTGCTGGATGAGTCCAAGAGATGCAAGAAAGGAACACTTTACCATAAGGGAGGTGCACAGGAATGTGTCCAGGTTTTAGTTCTCCCTGTTCATTGTTTTCTCTGTCTGGGCTGACAGAGCCCTCCACAGAAGAAATCAGAGGCATCTACTTGACAGAGCCTCAGCAGTGGGGCATCTTCAGCCAAGTGAGCTGCAGACAGCAAGGGACCTTTGTGGCCCTGACTCCAGTGCTGCCTGCAGGGCTGCATCTGTGCCCACACAGGAGCTGGGAGAGAACAGCTGCTTTGGGAGCTCTTCCAGCTGGGACCAGCCGTGGCTCTCAAGGCTTTGGGCAGAGTTTGAGCTTCCCTCGCCCACATGCCCAGGTGCCCAAGGGCAGGATGGTCAGAGCAGCACAGGTGAGTGCCCAGCCTGACAGAAGGAATTCCTGTGGCAAAGGGAAAGGGACAGAACACATGCTCAGGGCTTCAGCTGTACATTGGTTTCACTTGGCTCTGCTGGCACAGCCAGGCAAGACACAGCTGAAGCATCCCACAGTGTTCCCTATTGCACCAGGACAGCCCCAGCCACAGCAGCACAGCACAAAGGGCTGGGCAGGGGCTCTGCAGCTTCACAGCACTGCTGGACAACAGGGGCAGGGAGAGCAGGGACACCAGGGCAGTGCCAGCCTTAACACAGCCCAGTGGGTACTCACAGCATTAGGCTTCAGCCCTTCCCTGGACAAAAGACGAGGTGTTGGTGTCTTCTTTGGCAATCCAGACGCCATTTCCAAAGGACGGTGTGGCAGGTGAGCGACAATGCCTCAGTAAAACTGGAAGGAGAACCAGTGGAACTCTGAAAATCCACAACCCAATTCATGGCAGATTCAAGGCATATTCTGGTGCTAAAAATGTTACATTACTTGAAAGTAGCTAAGTGCTTGTTTGGTGTAAGTAGCTAGTATAGTTAGGCCTCTAGTTGGACTTCATTTGAACTATAGGGCTACCGTGTGCAATTCAAAGTTAGATCATATTGAAACCTGGAGCTAAAAATCTGAACATTAGTAACAGTTTGAACAGACAAAGCTGTAGCTTAAATATTACTCAAAACTAGCTAGATTGGGCCTCCTCTTCTTTAGGCTAAAGCACCCTTGCTCTCTCAGCTGCTCCTCACAGCTGAGAGACTCATGAGAGACTGGAATGTTATGGCTAATGGCTTAAATATCATTCTAAAGGACTTTCTGCCCATTGTGACAAAACTGTATAAAGAAGCTGCAACCACCCAAGCCCACCCTTCCCTGAAAATGCCTCCTGACTGGAACTTGGCACTGTGAGTTAAGCTGCCTAAGGGAACTTGAGACAAGATCAAGGTGACACTATTGTCCCATTAGCTCAGGTCTGGGGAGAAGTAAACAAGGCTGAGGAGAAAAACCTATCCACAACAAAGCCAAACCCAGCAGCTCTCCTGAAAATCAGCTCTGTCTCCGTTCAGGCTGGGGAAGTCATAGCCACAGACTCTTCTGCCGAGGCCAGGTTTGCACACAAACCTCCCAGCAAAGACCTCCACAGTGCCTCCAGACCCATTCCTGAGGCCTCGAGACCAGACGACTGCAGGGCATGCAAAGTAACACAACAAATCTGAAAATCCAGAACCCAACTCATGGCAGACTCAAAGGACATACGGGTGCTAAAGATTTTATATTGTTTGAAAGTAGCAAGAGACAGAGTCCAACTTGCCCCACTCCTGGGAGGTACCTGGGCAAGATATCACCTTGCCCAAATCTGCATTAATCCATTGGAATCTTACATTTTGCCAGACCTCACCACAGAAAAGACCAGAACAGGATTTAATGGTAGGCCAATGGGATCCATGGAATGGTGATATTTTCTACTAAATCTCTCTCTGTCACTCTCTTTCTCCTCCCCCCCTTCCCAACCTCCATCCCCCTCCCACTTTTTCTTTTCTTTCTCTCTCTTTCTCCCTCACATTTACTGTTCCATCAAATCCAGACCATTGACTGTTCCATCAAATCCAGACCACTGACTTTGGCATATGGTCTCGTTTGCACCTCAATATAGAGGCATCTCCCTTAAAAATTTTAAAACCCAGATGATAAAAACCCACTGCAACTTTAACAGAACTCGCTCACCTTTAAGCAGCTTAAGCAGTTACTAGAGGAAAAAAATGTATAGACTACTATCTTTAGAAAATGTTGCATTTCTTCAGTAAACAAAGCACAATCAGTAGTCCATTTATTGTTCATCCTCTCAGGTGTACATGTCACTGAACTACTGCGCCAGAAGACTGGCATGATCACATCCTCTATTTCCCTTTGGCATTCTCTTTCAGAGCACAGATGAAACAAAACCAAAAAGTTCAACTTTAGTCGGTCTTTACCTTCAAATGAAATTCAGGACTCCCTAGCAGACACCAGTGTTCTGCACGCTGCGGAGCTTTTCGCAGAGGCCAATGCTCTGCACCTTCAGCAATTCTCTATGCCGACAATTCACCTGGCCAATGGCCCGGGGCAGCCGCCTGCAGGAGCCCAGGCTGCGCACACCCAGCCAGGGCCGCGCTCTCAGGCAACTGAGGCCGCGCCGCTGTCACAGACGCTGAGGGCCCGGGCGCGGTTACCGGGCAACCGCGGCACCGAGGGCGGGGCCGAGTGCGGGGCCGGGCCGGGCCGCAGGGATTTGCAAAGTAGATTGGCACTGCAGCGACTGACTGCAGTTTGGGGCTTCCCAAGAGTCTTTCTGGAACTAATGAAAAGTTAAAATGTGGTGACGAAGGCACCTATGCCAGGTCTGTACATTGCTCTTTGCAGCACTAGTATTCGACCCTGGCTGGAACAGCAGGAGGGGCTGAGGCAGCAGGGAAGGGGGCTCAGCCTGGAGAAAAGGAGGCTCAGGGGGAACCTTCTGGCTCTGCACAACTCCCTGACAGGAGGGGACGAGAGGCTGCTGCAAGTTCAGGCAGCGCCGCAGCCGCGTGGCTCCCCCTCCCCTCCCCCGCTCCGCCTCTTCCTCCCTCCCTCCTCCTCCTCCTCCTCCTCCGCTCCCGCAGCCCTCGCAGCCCCCGGGAGGGGCGGGGATGGAGCCGGGACAGGTCGGAAGGCAGAGAGGCCTGGGGGGATGCCAGGACTGGGAGTGACTGGGCTGTACTGGGATCATCCTGGGAGCAGCTCCTGGGTGACTGAGTTCTACTGGGATCATCCTGGGATCACACTGGCAGTGAGGAGGAGCAGCGCGATGGCTCCAGCGCTGGGGCTGAGGGCGCTCCTGGGGAGCCAGGGGGGAGTGAGACCCCCGGCACCGGGACCCTGAACCGCCACTGCCAGCACTGGGAACCCCTGAATCCCCCTGTTCTGGACATCAGGACCCTCTGCTCCCCTTTTCCCGGGCATCCCATGACTCCCAGCCTCCAGACTTGGCGTAGGCTTGACTCTGGGACAACCTGGAACGCCTTGGTATCCCATTCCTGCCTTTCCCAGCCCCACCTTTCTGCAAAACCAGAGACACCCTGAACTCCTCCTTTCCGAACATCCCGGGTGTCCCCACTCTGGTCCCCCCTTTTTGGGAAACCCTGGACTCCCCTTTCCTGGGCTCAAGGACCCCCTGGAACTCCCTTCTACCTCTCCACGTCCCTGCCCCCCCCCCCCCATTTTCATGACCCTGAGACCCCGCCTGGCACCCCCATTCCTGAGAACCCAGATGGCCTTTTACCCCTTTGCTCAGTACTGAGACTCCCCTACACCCCTTTATCCGACACCAACTCAACCTTTTCCCAGCCCCTTCTTCGCTTTTTAGAAGCACAAGACTACTCTTTCTCTGTTCGAACTTCTCATGGGATTACAGCTATTTTAAGATCTGCTTACTTTAACATAAAGCCTTTACTTGATATCAATTTGAACACTTTCATCTCCTTATAGTTTTATGTGTTATGAAGAAAAAGAGTATTTTCTTGTTGTTTGGAAAATTAATCCACATCACCAGAGGTTTATGTCCACAAAGGAGACAGAGGAGTCCTTTCTGGCTTTATTCCAATAAAGGGAGAGGCCATGGGGCATTCCCCTGGGATCTCTTGAATTTTTCGAGGATGCAGCCTTCTTTTTATCCTAATTTCCTGGCCACATTTCCCTTCTCTCTTTCCCCTTGGCTGAGGTGCTTGAGAGGTACAGATGCCCTGATACGCCTGACACTGAAGATTTCCCAAAGATTTCCCTCTAATGTATAACCCTCCCTTTTAGTTTTTAATTCTTACAGAATTTAGGGGTTTTTCTTCCCCATTGTTTCTTTCATTTCTCAATGGCTTATTTCGTTAATCAGCAAACCTAAAGTGTATTTGTAAAAGCAAATCTCTTTTTCCATTCATCGATCAGTGGAATCCTTCCCATTCTTTCTTTTATCTTCCAGAGCTAGTTTTATCTACGATCAGACCCACAGATTGTTAGTAAAAACAAATCCACTATTCCTCTCCTTTACAGCTTACAAGATTTCAGCTCTAGAAACAAAGCATCTTCTCAGCCTTCTCATCTAATACTTAACTTCTTCTTTATTGACTTTAGTGTCTTCATGTTGTTTTTTATATACTTGCATTTTGTTCTTTTCTCTCACTCAAAAGAAGACTGAAGTACTGAAAAACTTCACATCACGCATGACGCCTACCTAACCCACCAATAACTTGTAACAGAAAGCTGTGGCTCAGTTGTGTTCAGATCAGCTTTATAGTTAGTGTTTAGTTTTCTACACCAGCCACAGAAGTCTCTGGTCTCAGCCACGCTAAGAAGAAGAAGAAGCAGCAGCCTGACAGCGAGATCTTCACAGCCACAGCCAGCCCTGCTCTGGCTAAAGCTCCGCAGCCTCCCCTGTCTCCTTGCCTCGCAGCTGCTGAAGCCCAGCCCAGCCAAACCAGAGCCCATGGAGAGAGAAACCAGCAAGCAGCCCAGAAAATAGAAAAGTAGCCCAGCCTGCAGCAAGACTGCCAGCCCAGCCCAGCCCAGCCCAGCCCAGCCCAGCCCAGCCCAGCCGCAGAGCAGAAGCCAAAACCCAGCAGCTCCCTGCCGACCAACAAAGAAAAAAAAGTTTCTGTATTTTTTCATCTTTACCATGTGTGTTTCACAAAAGCGTGTCTTGCTTTTCAGTAGCTCAACAGACTGTCAGATACACAAAAAACTTTGCATCACTTCCCTAAATTTCCTCCCACTCCAAAGCATAACACAGGGCCGCTGGGAGCAACTGGGATCAGACTGGGAGCAACTGGGAGCAACCAGGACCATACTAGGAGCAACTGGGAGCAACCAGGACCATACTAGGAGCAACTGGGATCATCATGGCATCAGAGTAGGATCATACAGAGAGGGACTGGGTCTGTGCTAGAGGCAACTGGGATCACACTGGGAGGAAATGGGGACATGCTGGGGACAAATGGGATCATACTGGGAGCAACTGGCACCACACTGAGGGTGACTAGGATCCTTCTGGAATCATACTGGAAGTGACTGGGAGCAGGCTGAGGGCAACTGGGACCATGCTGGGGCAACTGGGATATACAGGAAGTGACAGGAATCATGTTGGAGGTGACTGGGAGTGGTTATGAGCAACTGGAATAATGCTAGAAACTACTGGGAGCAACTGGGAGTGAGTGGAAACACATGAAGGACAACTGGGATATACTGGGGGAGACCAGGAGTGACTGGGATCACAGAGGAAGCTTAAAGTTACTGGAATAATACTGGGAGTATCTGGGAGTGACTGAAATCATACTGGGGGCAAATGGCACTGTACTGAGAGTGACTGGGTTCATATTGGAATCATACTGGGAAGGACTGGAACCATACTGGGAGTGCCTGGAACTATGGTAGGGATGAATAGGAACAGCTGGGACCGTGCTGGGATCATACTGGGAGTGACTGGGATGATACTGGCAGCACACTGAGTGTAACTGGAAGTGACTGGGACCATCCTGGGGGTGACTAGGAGCCACAGGGCCCATGCTGGGAGTGACCTGGGGGGAACCGGGGGAACTGGCCCAGCTGGGGCTCAGGGTTGTTCTCCCCCAGGGCTGCCCTGGCTCCTACTGCCACCCCCAGCCCCACAGAGCCGAGGGACAGGGGACAGCTGAGGGACAGGGGACAGCTGAGGGACAAGGGGACAGGGGCAGGGACGTGGAGAGGTAGAAGGGAGTTCCAGGGGGTCCTTGAGCCCAGGAAATGGGAGTCCAGGGTTTCCCAAAAAGGGGGGACCAGGGTGGGGACACTCGGGATGTTCGGGAAGGAGGAGTTCAGGGGGTCTCTGGTTTTGCAGAAAGGTGGGGCTGGGGGCTGGGAAAGGCAGGAATGGGGATCCAAGATGGTCCAGGGCATCCTAGGGTGACGCCCATGGCAAGTCTGGAGGCTGGGAGCCATGGGATGGCTGGGAAAAGGGGAGCAGGGGGTCCTGATGTCCAGAATGGGGGATTCAGGGGGACCCTGTGCAGGATGAGGGGAGCAGGGCGGTCCCGGTGCCAGGGGTCCCACTCCCCCCTGGCCCCCCAGGGCACTCCCAGCCCCAGCGCTGGAGCCATCGCGCTGCTCCTCCTCACTGCCAGTGTGATCCCAGGATGATCCCAGTAGAACTGAGTCACCCAGGAGCTGCTCCCAGGATGATCCCAGTTGCTCCAAGTCATTCTTTATTATGATGCAATTTGCCCCGGCACAGTTCCAGTTGGTCTCAGTTGCTCCCCCTTTGATCCAGTGTGTTCCAGTTCTTCCAGTTCCCCAAGTAACTCCCAGTGTGATGCCAGTCTCTCCCAGCAGGGCCGCAGTCATTCACACTTGCCCCCAATTGCCCCCAGCATGGTCCCAGTTCCCCGCAGCACGCTTCCAGTGGCTCCCAGTCACTCCTAGTCCGGTCCCAGTCATCACCTGCATGGTCTCAGGCACTCCCAGTATATCCCAGCTGCCCTGAACATTCTCGTAGTCATTGCTAGGCACTCCCAGTTACCTCAGCATGGTTCAGCTGCCCCCAGTTTTATCCCAGTCACTGCCAGGACATCCCAATTGTCACTAGCATGCATCCTGTCATTCCCAGTTTCTCCCAGTTCCTCCCACTGTGTGCACAGGGAGCTCCCAGCATGGGCCTGGTAGCTCCCAGTAACCCCAGTGTCACGATCCGTCCTTATGAATGGGTTTCGTGATCGTTCATGGATTGATCTCAGGGTGCAAAAAACCAACACAGTACAGGGGGATTTGCAGTATTAATCAAAAAAAATGCTCCTTTATTGAATGACCACAGCAAAATGCGATAGAGGGATTAAGGGAGAGAAAAATACAGAGAAAGAGAGAGAAAAGAGAGAGAGAGGGAGATATAGCTACCAAACGTAAAGATGAAGTCCTTTGGTCCTGTCCAGTCAAGGATCCACCTGTTACGTCAGGGAGATCTCAGAGGCGCAGTTCATCTGTACCCCAATATACTCTTTTTCAATGGGGGAAGGGAGAATGAATTTTGCAACCGAATCAAAGGTAGTTTTGGGGAAAGAATGGTGTTTCGAAAAGGTACACACAGTCCACGTTCGGCAGTGGGCGCGAGCCATTGTTTTCGTGGTCCAATGCTCACACCTGCAACATCCATCTCACTTTGGTCAGCTTGCCTCTCCCCACACAACTCCCCCGGGTTGGGGGTCTCAGTCCCAGTCCTTGGAAAGTATAAGAGGGAGCCTTCTCACATGGGGGTTTGATGTCTCGATCTCTTGATGAAGAGGCTTCTTATATCTCCGTCTGTGTGTCACGGTGGTTGCAAATGAGTGAGAGGGGTCTTCTGCAGGGTTCCACCTCTCAGGAGAAGTCCAGCCAGACCGAGAGGTGGGGCAGCTTCCAAGGCTGTTGTTGCAAAAAGGGCACGGTGCCCCCTTCTTCTCATTGGGCTCAGTGTAGCATTCAGCAAACAACACTGTGGTAGTGTGTTGTTAAGTTTCTTGTGTTATTCCCCCAATTTATGTATTGTTCTCCCCTATTATATGTAAAATGGTTTCGTTCCCCCAGTTTTTCCCACCACTGCTAGCCTGTCAGCTAAGTTGCTATAGCAACTGCTATTCATAGTTGCCGATATATAATTGCTTCTCCCCTGGTTTCCCTTATAAGTGAAAGTTGTTTCCTCCCTGTCCAGTCAATCACTCCCTTCCTCCTCCCAGGTTTCGAGAACCTTCTCCTCTCTGGAGATGGTGGTTGGCTGGGGTCCCAGGACACCTCCTTTACCTTTTGATTATTGGTCTCCATGGAGTGTCAGTTCTGTGAAGTTCATCCCCTCACCTTTCCTGATTGGCTCTGTCTGTACCCACCCCCTTGCTTTATAATCCTGTTTTCACCCCCTATGAAAAAAACTTTTTCCCGGATGGGTTCCCGGTGTTTGGATGCGGCATCACCGTGAATAAACCGATGTTTAACCCCCGGGTAATGGTCAGTTCCGTTCCTCTCATATACCAGCGAGGTACGCCAGTCCGCAGCCAGCACAGCCCGAGGCCATCAGGCTCCGAAGGGTGCTGGCCAGGAATTGCAGAGGGGCATCGGCCTTTCGCCCTCAGCTAGTCGGATTCTAAACTTCGGGCCACATACGATCTCCTCCGCAGATGGCGCCCAACGTGGGGCTTTACCGTACCCCGCGGACTGGACTTTAAATCTACTAGCCGTCAGACTTCCTCCGGTGTCAGTGGACTAATCCGCCTGAACTTTTTGTTTGCAACGCTCTTTAATTAGGTGAACCCCGGACTCGCTTCCTCCCCTGCCCTTTTAATTTTCCCTGGGAGCTCTACGAGGGGGACTGCCGTCTGCCGCCTTTCGCGCCTGCGGTGTCCCGGCCCGGTGACGCCGGGCCCAGCAGCGGGGCTCTCGGCGCGGCGCTGACTGGTTGCGGCAGGCTCTTTCAGCGCAGGGCGGCTTTTCAGCGCGGTTTGCCGCGGCGGGGCCGCTACACCCCCCACGATCATGGGTGTGGGTCAGAGCAAAACCCAAAAAGGAGTTTTTTTTGTAGTTAAGGGTTTGTTACTTGGAAGAGGTTTTACTGCCCCCAAGAAAGAGTTGATAGTGTTGATTAGATGGGTATTTTCACATTTCCCTGAAGTTTCCCCAGAAGTTGCAAAAGAGCTGAGTTTTTGGGCAGCCGTTGTGGCCAAATTAGACCAACAGGTTAACGCTGGGGAACCCCGGTTGTCTAACGTGACATACTGGGCAAGCAAAGTATTAACTTCGCTGTGCCCAGCCGGGAGTTCAAGAAAGGATCTTTCTTTTTCGAGTTTGTTCCCTAATTCTCCCGGTTCCCGCATCCTTACCCCCCAGCCCTCTCCCTCTTCACACAGGCAGGAGCCCTCGAAAGGGATTTTAAAGGCCAACAAAAAGCAGGGAAACCATTCTGCCCCTGCTCCCTCTCGACCTGCTCAGCCTCCCCGTCCGAGGAGCCCTGTCCAAGTTCCTCCATCCTCCCCTTCTACCCCAGTTCCCAAGTCCCCAGTTTCAACCCCTAAGTTTGTTCCGCTTAGTAATGAAATTCCACAAAGTAGCCCCTTTACTGTCCAAGATGGCGGGGACCACGCGGTCTCTGCCACCAGAGCTCTTTCTTCTTCCGCTAACCCATTCCTCCCAAGCACCAACCCCTTCCTTCACCCTGACCACACCCCTTGCTCAGTTACTCCTCTCTCATACCCTCCCTCCGTCCCGCTCACTCCTCAGCACTCCGCCCCACCTTCAGCTCCTCCTCAAACCCCTCCCCCGGTTCAGCCCCCCACTCCCTTCCCCCCCGCTCCGTTTTCGTTTTTCCCTCCGCCTCCGAACGCCGTCCGGGGGGCGGAGAAGGGTACTTTGCCACGCCCACTCCCTTGCCTTACGTCAGCGCCAAACCCCGCCTCAACCTCCTCCAGTTTCGGTTCCCACGCCACCCCCCCCAGCTCTCACGCTTTGTGTTCAGAGGAGGGGGGGGGGGAAAGCCGGAAACTGGAGCAAGCTCCCCTATTAGAAGCCGCCCCGGTAACATATCATATAGGGGAAAGGGGAAATGCACGGGCACAGTGGGTGCCTTTAGCACAGGTCCAAATAAAGGAGCTATGCAAAGCTCAGAAAGATTACTCCCGGGAGTCAGAATTCTTCCGGGGTTTGCTACACAATACCCTTGCTCAGGGAGATTTGGTACCGACGGATTTAAGGTCCCTCTTCTCTAGCCTGCTCAGACCCATGGAATTTAGAGTCTGGGTGAGGGACTGGAGGAGGGAAATAGTGGAAGTACTCCCAAGTTTTTGGGGGAACCTTACACTGTCCCATGACGCAGATGGTCAGTTAATTACGCAAGAACATCTTTTGGGTGAAGGACAGTGGGCTGAAGGGGCAAATCAAGCTAAAGCCTTATTCCCATCCCAGCTAGTAGAGACGGCCCGAGCAGCTGAGCGGGCCTTCTTTAAGTTAGAGGTAGTTACCTCCCAATGGGAAGATGCTGAGGTTTTGCAAGGAGCGCAAGAGCCATACATGGAATTTATCGAACGCCTATACAGATATGTGGAAGCGCAAGCGTTCGGAGAGGATGACAGGGAAAAAATGCTTGAGCAGATGGCTTATAGCAATGCCAACGCTGACTGCCGCAAGGCTATAAAAACTCTCCCTCGAAGTCCTAAGCCCACAGTAGAAGCCATGATAGATGTCGTAGTGCGTCAAGTCTCCCTGGCCCCAAGGCCTAAGAGAACATCTGTGCATTTTGCTGAATGCCCCGAGCAAGACTTCATAGAGGCTGAAGCTTCCCCCGTGGCCGGTCCTTCTACTTCTGAGTCCGGCAGGAGGACATCAGCAACCCATCCCTGCCATCTCTGTGGCAAGGTGGGGCATTGGATGCCTCAGTGTCCCATGCGCCAAGACTACATGGAATGGAGGCGGAAGCAAGACAAGAAGAAGACAGAGGAAAAAGACCATCCAAATGAGTCAGGCACCTCATCCCGAAGCAGAGGATGCAGAAGGAAGCTGAGTCACAGGTTCAGGCGTGCTCGCGGTGACGGAGAAAACCCTCCCAAACACCATCAGTTTCCTCAGATGTTTACTTCCTCCCCAATGCTGAGACTGCTGCTCCTACCCCTCTCGTCACTGAACTACCTCTGGTTTATTAATCCCAATCTCCCTCCCCCATTTCTTCTTCTTCTCCCGAACTGGATTTATTATTTGGGGCAGAACCATCTGTTTAAGTAATTTGCGTTTAACTGTTCACCTTTTGTCTTTTAGTACATTTCCCCAACTCACTTTTGATTTTCATCCTCCTAATTTGCAAGCTAGTCCGGAGGAAACTGACTGCGCCGAGTGCCACTGTCCCTTGCAATGTTCAGAAGACAAAGACACTCGTCATGACCAGCTGCGAGTTCCTGCATTCTAAGCTTAATTTGGACTTTTCTCTTCATTTTAACTTTTATTTGGTAAAAAACGGGGAGATGTGGTAGTGTGTTGTTAAGTTTCTTGTGTTATTCCCCCAATTTATGTATTGTTCTCCCCTATTATATGTAAAATGGTTTTGTTCCCCCAGTTTTTCCCACCACTGCTAGCCTGTCAGCTAAGTTGCTATAGCAACTGCTATTCATAGTTGCCGATATATAATTGCTTCTCCCCTGGTTTCCCTTATAAGTGAAAGTTGTTTCCTCCCTGTCCAGTCAATCACTCCCTTCCTCCTCCCAGGTTTCGAGAACCTTCTCCTCTCTGGAGATGGTGGTTGGCTGGGGTCCCAGGACACCTCCTTTACCTTTTGATTATTGGTCTCCATGGAGTGTCAGTTCTGTGAAGTTCATCCCCTCACCTTTCCTGATTGGCTCTGTCTGTACCCACCCCCTTGCTTTATAATCCTGTTTTCACCCCCTATGAAAAAAACTTTTTCCCGGATGGGTTCCCGGTGTTTGGATGCGGCATCACCGTGAATAAACCGATGTTTAACCCCCGGGTAATGGTCAGTTCCGTTCCTCTCATATACCAGCGAGGTACGCCAGTCCGCAGCCAGCACAGCCCGAGGCCATCAGGCTCCGAAGGGTGCTGGCCAGGAATTGCAGAGGGGCGTCGGCCTTTCGCCCTCAGCTAGTCGGATTCTAAACTTCGGGCCACATACGATCTCCTCCGCACAACACCTGTGGAAACAGTAGCTTAGCAATGCTCTCAGGTCTCAGGGCCTTGTGGTATATGATTTTCTCCTACAGAGGAGACGGGGGGGGGGGGGGGGGGGCGGATCTTCTCTTCAGTGGTCCTCAAATGACGATCGTGAGGCAGATGAGGGAAAATTCGGACAGACTCTTACACCTGCTCAAGGGGAGGTCTCTGTCCCTGTCACTCCCTTGCTCTCCCCCCCTTTTCTCTTTCTTTCCATCTCTCTCTCTACCTCACATTTTCTGTTCAATAAAATCCACTTTGGATTTGGTCTCGTTAGCGCCTTAATTGGGGCTGAGGCATCTCTCTAACAATTTTCTTAACCAGATTGTGACATGATTTTGGCACAGTGAGTTCAGGGCACTGTTGTCTGTCCCCAAGTGCCTTTGGCAACAGCATGGTTCCCATCCTCTGAGGAGGTTTGTGGCTCTCGCTGGAGGAACTCTTGGAAACTTGGACACAGCTTCCTCTGAGCAACTTACGGGAGAGATGATGAGGAAAATGGCTGTTGTGGGTGGCCAGTGAAAAGAAAATATTTTGTTGTCCTTCCTTGAAAAGTGTGTTAAAATCATTGGAGGAAAGGGAGCAAATGTTACCAGCGAGACTGACAAGGTTCATTCACCCCACGGTGAGGAACATAAGCCTGCTGAAAGTCCTACAAGAAGCCCAGCTCAAGTACCTAAATTCCTGAATATCTCCTGAATTCCCAGGCTTGGGTTCTTTGCCAAATGTGAGAATCATTTTTCTCTTGATCCCTGTCACCTTTGTGACAGCTACACAGAGCTTTCCCTTCCTTTTAATAATCTGTATTGGGCCAAATGTTCTCTTTTCTTCTATCAGAACATGCCAGCAGCTGAGCTGGAGCTGTGCCGGAAGCAATGAATATTGGAATTGCCACATCACTGCTTGGATTGTCGGTTTATTCATATTTGGGATTTGTTTGCATTTCCATCACAAGTTACTTGTGGGAAGAGCAAATATTCTTCAAAGTGATTTATGCAGAGTTAAGTTTGATTTCTGCCAAGTTTATTTTGTCCAGTGCCCAGGAGATGCTCAAGGGGTCTCTGTGCCTCTCGCCCTGGGGGATGCTTGGGAGGGGCTTGGGAGGGTTTTCCTGTCCCTGTCACCCCAGGCCATTCCCCAGGGGACAATAAAACCTCGCTGAAAGTGTAGCAAATTTTGCAAAAGTGGCAGTTAATGGAACAGTCAGTGCTACCTTGAGAGCTCAGTAACAAATCAAGGTGGCCCAAGGTAATTATGGGGCTCTGTGGACACCTAAAGTAGAACATTTAGTAAATGGCAGGTATTGAAGGGAAGAACTTGATTTGTCTTCCCCAAGAGTCTTGGGGACATTGGCAGGAGAAATTATGTCATTGTCCTCTTTATGGACTGTCAAGCTGACATAAAACCTGACTTGGAGGAAAATGTCCAAAGGCTTCACCCACAGAGACTTTTTGCCCGAACTCCCGAGAAGAAAGGATTCTGTGCCCCAACAACCCCATAGCTCAGCCCGGGGCTCATGCACAGCTCCCTGGCAAAGGCTGATCCCAATGGATGCTCCAAACCAGGCTGAGGGTTTGCAGCAGTGGGGGAACTGTCTCAGATGTGACGCACATATTAAACTGATCAAAAGAAAAACAATGAGGCTGTACTCTCCTGGGAGAACTTTGAGCACTTTATGGGAATTAAAAGGACTATAAAAGGGCTGGAGGTGGACTTTGTACAAGGGCTTGGCATGGAAATGGTGTCACAATGACAGAGGGGAGAGATAGGTGGGATATTGGGAAGAAATTCTTCCCTGTGAGCACGATGATGCCTTAACAGAGCCTGCCCCATTCTTGGAAGTGTCCAAGACCAGCTTAGATGGGATCTTGCAGCAACCAAGTCTAGTGGAAAATGTTCCTTTACCTGTCCCTGACAGGGGGTGAAACGAGATGATTTTTTAGGTCCCTTCCAGCCCATGCCATTCCAAGACTCCATTAATCTATGACTTCATGGGACCCACTGGCTTCCAGGAGTGGAGTGGGATGCGTTGCCTGGCAACAGGAGTTGTGTTGAGGAGGGGCCTCAGTCCTGCAAGGGATTCGGAAGGAGAATGAGCCTGCTGGCTGCTCGTCCTTTTTATCATTGCCTTGCTCATTGCTTCTATCAACCCTTTTGTTCACCCTGTTTGTCATCCATTTTGCTCATCCCTGACAGACCCAACTGGGCAGAAGGCTTGTGACAAATCAGGGACAGAGTGTGTGCAGACAGGGGGAGAGGAGTGTGCTCCTACATCCTGGAGTGTGCCCCAACCTTGCTGTGGTGTCATGGGTTCCTTTCTGTGCTGAAAGATGCTGTCCCAGTCTCTGGAGAAGCAGCAGAAGGAGAAAGCAGATCAGCAGGACATGATGGCTGCAATGGACATGGTACAGTCTAAGGGGCCTCTGTGCCAGCCCAGGGCTTCCCGGGCAGGGTGACAAATGCCCCTTGTCCCTTGGGGGCTGGGTGGCAGAAATTGTCCCCTTGGGAGGGGGAATTTCCTGAGCTCATGGGGTCCCTCACCCTTCACATGGTGGGACCAAGCTCACCAGGGTGATGGGGCAAATGGGGCCACAGCAGCCTGAAAGGGGCATGATGGCCTGCAGGAAGCACTCTGCCCTGGAACAATGTGCAGCAGCAGTTCAGCAATGCAATTGAAGACAAGGTGAGGGGTATTTTGTCCCCACCACGAGGAACTGGCACCTTTGGGACTTGACAGCCTGCGGCAGCATCCCTCTGAGGATCCCCCTCCAGGCTTTTCCCTGGAGAGCTCCATGTCACATCCTGGAGCAGCTGGCTGAGGCTGTGCACCTGTTCACAGCTGGATCGCCTGGAGCTGAAGACTTTCCGTAAACACCTGGAGGACTCCCGGAACAGGAATATGGAGGAACTCGAGGATAGGCTGTTGCGTGAAAACGCCGCTGGGATTAAGAAGTGAGTGTGATGGGGATTCTGATGGCTTTGGGAATGGAGATGGGAACTGCTCCTCTCAGGCAGGGCTGTCACACACTATGCCCCTGAGCTGGGCCGTGCCCTGCCCTCCTGGCTGTGCACACGGGGGGACTTTGGTGCCAGAGATAGGGACTGAAAGCACTGCAGGGGCTGCTTGAGATGGTGGCATGTGTGCCTGTGCCCTTCACCCGGCATCAGCCAGCACCTTGGGGATGGGGAAAAACAGGCTCAACAGCCCACGGTTCACCCTGCAATGGCCGTGACCCTGTGCAGTGACCTGCCCAGCAGCTGGCTGCTGCAGGGAGCTGCTGCCTGTGTGCTGCAGGCCTGTGGCCCCAGGAGCTCAGCTGGCCCTCTTCCCTCACCCTTCTTAGGCACCTGCCAGTCCCTTTCACGTGCCTGTCCTGTGACCGCATGCTCAGCGTGCAGGTTCCTGGCCAGTGAGTAGCACCAGTGCACAGGGGGCAGCGGGGCTGGCATGGGGGGAGATGGGTGCCAGCAGTGACCCACTGTGCTGGGCACAGGGGTGACAGTGTCTGCTTGGGAGGGGCTGATGTGGGGAGCCCCCTCTGCAGCCCTGCCCATCAGCAGGGCCTGTGGGGGCTCATCCCAAGGGCTACAGGCAGCGGGATGCCAGGGGCTACAATCCCATGGCTTTGGGGGTGCTGCCTCCAACAGGAACAGGTTCATTGTCCCCTGCCACACACCTGTGACTCCTGCCCTCCCCAGGTACCCCGAAAAACTCCCGTATTTGCAGCCGATGCCCCCTAGCAAGGAGCCACCGCCCAGCCAAAGGTAAGGGCTCTGAGGACACATTCCCCATGCCTGGGGTGCAGGGTAGCCCTGACACAGCAAGGAGGGCTCTGCACCTGGGCTGGGGCAGAGGAGCCTGGGGGGACGGGGCAGGGTAGGGGAGCAGAAGGCAGCTGTGGAGGGCCAGTGCTTGCCCCAGGGCTGGGGGCTTTTGCATTCCATGCCTTGCACTGCCCTGTCTGGCCCGCCTCTCTGTCCCAAGGTTGCTGAAAGCACATCTGATGAGCTGTGTCTGTTTTCAGTCTGAGCTCAGGCTTGGTGGGTAGTTGTGTGCCTCCTGTGAAAGGAGTTCCCAAAACCAGTCCCTGCAGCTGGGACAGCGCAGCTCCTGCCAGCTGGTGTCCTGTGCACAGGGACCTGCCATGGCCATGGCCAGCACACCTTGCTGTGGGGACAGAGCCAGCAGATCAAGCCTGGTGGGATGGGCTTGGGGCTCCTGCAGAGGGTGGACAGGAGCTGGCAGGGACATGCCCCTGCAAGCAGCACTGCCAGTGCCCTCCCTGGCACAGCAGGGTGATGCCCTGCATGCCACAGGGCTGGGCACTGAGCCTCCTCTGCCCCATCCCACAGGAGGCCGCTGGTCTGTGCCAGTGTCCCCCGTATGCCTCAGATCTCTGGGGACCATCAAAGCAGAAGTTTCACGATGCAGAACATCAAGGCTTCCCCACATACAAGTGCACAGCTGCAGCGTCTCCTGGTACACCACAACAAGGTAGGTGTGGTGAAGGTAGAGACACAATGGTGACTGAGGCTTTAAGCATTGCTGACTATCCAGGGGGAATCTGTGCCTTCAGTCCCCAGGGAGACCTGGGTTGGGAGGATTATTGGGGGTGCTGGATTGGGTCCTGCATTGCAGCCAGGTGCCCTCTCCTCCTCAGCCCAGTGTGACCCTGCTGCACGGTGAGGGACACATCTTGAGGGGCCATAATGACCAGCATCGCACGGCGATCAGGACACAGGATGGGTCACATATGGCCCTGTCAGGGCGAGGGGGTCAGTGACGACAGGGGGCTGATTATCTGCAGGGTGCTGGCTGGGGGATGAGTAAGGCTCTGTGTACAGAGCCAGGTAATGTGGCATGGGTATTTTGTGTCTGGGGTAAGAAGGAAGGGGCAGAATGGAGCAGGAGGACTGGCACAAGGGGCAACTGAGCTTGGAGCTGGAGTAACGTGGGAGAATGGCCATGCCCAGTGTGGGACAAGACCTTGAGTCCTGGTGCGCTGGGGCCAGCAGCTGTGGCGGCTCACCCTTGTCCTTCACCGCCCAGGCCCTGCCGCCTCAGGAGAGCACCGGGCAGGCACAGCTCCTCGAGAGGTGTCATGGGCCCCAGGGCTCGAGCAGCCTCTCCAGCCCCGCCAGACATCAACAGCCCCCGGCCAGCTGGAAAGGACTCAGCGCCCAATGCTCGACCTGGGACATCTTGTCTGAAGTGAGAAACACTGAGACAACTGTCATCAGGAACTTGAATTTTTACTTGTATATAGTTACTAAGTTAGTTGTATATAGTTATTAGGTTAATAAAAACTGTTAAAATTACGGGCAGAACCTTGTGTCACAGCCTGTCTCTCCCCAGGCTCCCTGCTGCTCCTTCAGCTCCTTCTCCCCTGCTGTGGCTCTGCCCCCGGGCTGAGCAGATCGAGCCCCGCGCCAGGCCCTGAGGCCGCTGCTGCTCCCGCGGCGCCTGCGGGGCAGCCCTGAGGCTCCCGGCCGGCTGTGGGAGCAGGAGCCACGCTGCAGAGCCCGTGGCCCTCACGGGCTGCGAAGGCACGGGCAGATGGCCACGGGGCCCGGCTGGCACTGCCGGCGTTGCTGCTCTCGGCTGCCGCCTGCAATCCTTACAGGCAGCCCTCATGCCGGCTCAGGAGCCGCTCGGAGCCGTGCCCGAGGGCTGGCCCCGACCCGCGGCCCCCAACAGCACTTGTCCCTTCATCTCTGCACTGCCACATTCCGAGCTCATTTGTCAGCTCCCTCCTCCCCTTCCTTTCTGCGGGGCAGCGTTAGGGGCCGGCCCAGGGGCTTTCCTCCCGCACAGCCGGCAGCCCCTTGCCCACAGCTCCCTGGCGGGAGCCAGAGCTGCTTTCCAGCCGGGCAGCTCCGCCGTGTCCCGCAGCCCGGGCCGGCTCCTGCCCGCTGCCGGCGAGGCCCGGCGGCTGGGCCCGGCCATCCCGGGCCAGAGCAGCTCCTTGGCCGGGGGAACACAGCCGGACACTCCTTGGGGGGACACACAGCAACACAAAGGGGACACACGGCAGGCACCGTTTCCCGTGTCCCCATTGCCGCAGAGCAGCGCCGTGTGCGGGGCTGGCACAGACCCGGGCACAAAGGAATGTCTGTGCTGTCACCGGAGAAAGGACACGGCAGGGGTGCTGCTCACGGATGAAGGTGGTCGGGGCTGGGGGGGCTCTCTGACCTTCTCACACCTGCGGAGGTCGGGGCAGTCTCTGTCCCTCTCAGCCCTGCTGTGACCCCACCCAAACATCATCGGGGTCAGAGGGACAGAGACACCCGCAAACCCCCAGAAGGGCCGAACCTGGGTTTGGTTTGGGGCTGAGGATTTAGGAAGGGGCTGGAATTGGGGCTGAGGTTGGAGTTGGGGCTGAGATTTGGATTAGAGCTGGGATTGGGGTTAAGGCTAGACATGGGATTGGTTTTGGGCTGGGGTTGGGTTTAGGTCTGGGGCTAGACAAGTTTGGAATTGGGATGTGATTAAATACAGAACTGTGAGTGTGTCTAAACATGGAGTGAGATTGAGACCAGGATCAGGATCAGGTTTGGGACTGAGCTCACCCAGAGCGGGACAGAGGGGATGTCACTGCAGGATGTCCCTGGCATCATCCCAGCCCTCCTCAGGCACCTGGGGAAGCTGGGTGCTCCAAGATCCAGGTGTTTGCACACTGCCCCTCCATACCAGGTGAGCATTCCCTGAGGGCAGCCCTGACTGTGACCCTTGGGGCTCTGGGATCAGCCCCTCATATCCCTGTGGGAGAAGCTGCAGACAGGATGAGAGATTTTCCCCCCCACTTCCCTGTGGAAAGATGAAGCCCAGCTGCCCTTTCCTTCTGGTGCCTCCTCCTCTCCTCAGCTAAAGATGTCAAACGCCCCAAGAGCAGGAAAATCCCCATTTCCTGTTTCCTTGTGGCTGCAGCTTGGAACACCCACCCAGAATTAAGGATTTTCTGACAGCCCTGCTGAATGACACTGGGAAGAGATTTGTGATAAAGGGAGGAAATTGTATTTCAACAGTAAATAAAAGGAGCAAAATTATTTCTTTCTGTCACATTTGTTTTCAGTCAGTTGCACTTCTGGCCCCAGGCCAGAGAAAAGGGTGGGGCTGGGGGCTGGGAGAGGCGTGGGGCTGGGAAAAGGTTGCGTTTGGTGCTCGATGAAGAGATGAAGGGGGGTCTGGGTTCTCAGGAATGGAGGTGCCAGAGGGGTCTCAGGATCATGAAAATGGGGGGGGGGGGCAGGGACGTGGAGAGGTAGAAGGGAGTTCCAGGGGGTCCTTGAGCCCAGGAAAGGGGAGTCCAGGGTTTCCCAAAAAGGGGGGACCAGAGTGGGGACACCCGGGATGTTCGGAAAGGGGGAGTTCAGGGGGTCTCTGGTTTTGCAGAAAGGTGGGGCTGGGAAAGGCAGGAATGGGAGACCAAGGCGTTCCAGGTTGTCCCAGAGTCAAGCCTACGCCAAGTCTGGAGGCTGGAAGCCATGGGATGCCCGGGAAAAGGGGAGCAGAGGGTCCTGATGTCCAGAACAGGGGGATTCAGGGGTTCCCAGTGCTGGCAGTGGCGGTTCAGGGTCCCGGTGCCGGGGGTGCCACTCCCCCCTGGCCCCCCAGGAGCGCCCTCAGCCCCAGCGCTGGAGACATCGCGCTGCTCCTCCTCACTGCCAGTGTGATCCCAGGATGATCCCAGTAGAACTCAGTCACCCAGGAGCTGCTCCCAGGATGATCCCAGTACAGCCCAGTCACTCCCAGTCCTGGCATCCCCCCAGGCCTCTCTGCCTTCCGACCCGTCCCGGCTCCATCCCCGCCCCTCCCGTCGGCTGCGAGGGCTGCGGAGGAGGAGGAGGAGGAGGAGGGAGGGAGGAAGAGGCGGAGCGGGGGAGGGGAGGGGGAGCCACGCGGCTGCGGCGCTGCCTGAACTTGCAGCAGCCTCTCGTCCTCTCCTGTCAGGGAGTTGTGCAGAGCCAGAAGGTCCCCCCTGAGCCTCCTTTTCTCCAGGCTGAGCCCCCTTCCCTGCTGCCTCAGCCCCTCCTGCTGTTACAGCCAGGGTCGGATACTAGTGCTGCAGAGAGCAATGTACAGACCTGGCACAGGTGCCTTTGTCACCACATTTTAACTTTTCATTAGTTCCAGAAAGACTCTTGGGAAGCCCCAAACTGCAGTCAGTCGCTGCAGTGCCAATCTACTTTGCAAATCCCTGCGGCCCGGCCCGGCCCCGCACTCGGCCCCGCCCTCGGTGCCGCGGTTGCCCGGTAACCGCGCCCGGGCCCTCAGCGTCTGTGACAGCGGCGCGGCCTCAGTTGCCTGAGAGCGCGGCCCTGGCTGGGTGTGCGCAGCCTGGGCTCCTGCAGGCGGCTGCCCCGGGCCATTGGCCAGGTGAATTGTCGGCATAGAGAATTGCTGAAGGTGCAGAGCATTGGCCTCTGCGAAAAGCTCCGCAGCGTGCAGAACACTGGTGTCTGCTAGGGAGTCCTGAATTTCATTTGAAGGTAAAGACCGACTAAAGTTGAACTTTTTGGTTTTGTTTCATCTGTGCTCTGAAAGAGAATGCCAAAGGGAAATAGAGGATGTGATCATGCCAGTCTTCTGGCGCAGTAGTTCAGTGACATGTACACCTGAGAGGATGAACAATAAATGGACTACTGATTGTGCTTTGTTTACTGAAGAAATGCAACATTTTTTAAAGATAGTAGTCTATACATTTTTTTCCTCTAGTAACTGCTTAAGCTGCTTAAAGGTGAGCGAGTTCTGTTAAAGTTGCAGTGGGTTTTTATCATCTGGGTTTTAAAATTTTTAGGGAGATACCTCTATATTGAGGTGCAAACGAGACCATATGCCAAAGTCAGTGGTCTGGATTTGATGGAACAGTCAATGGTCTGGATTTGATGGAACAGTAAATGTGAGGGAGAAAGAGAGAGAAAGAAAAGAAAAAGTGGGAGGGGGATGGAGGTTGGGAAGGGGGGGAGGAGAAAGAGAGTGACAGAGAGAGATTTAGTAGAAAATATCACCATTCCATGGATCCCATTGGCCTACCATTAAATCCTGTTCTGGTCTTTTCTGTGGTGAGGTCTGGCAAAATGTAAGATTCCAATGGATTAATGCAGATTTGGGCAAGGTGATATCTTGCCCAGGTACCTCCCAGGAGTGGGGCAAGTTGGACTCTGTCTCTTGCTACTTTCAAACAATATAAAATCTTTAGCACCCGTATGTCCTTTGAGTCTGCCATGAGTTGGGTTCTGGATTTTCAGATTTGTTGTGTTACTTTGCATGCCCTGCAGTCGTCTGGTCTCGAGGCCTCAGGAATGGGTCTGGAGGCACTGTGGAGGTCTTTGCTGGGAGGTTTGTGTGCAAACCTGGCCTCGGCAGAAGAGTCTGTGGCTATGACTTCCCCAGCCTGAACGGAGACAGAGCTGATTTTCAGGAGAGCTGCTGGGTTTGGCTTTGTTGTGGATAGGTTTTTCTCCTCAGCCTTGTTTACTTCTCCCCAGACCTGAGCTAATGGGACAATAGTGTCACCTTGATCTTGTCTCAAGTTCCCTTAGGCAGCTTAACTCACAGTGCCAAGTTCCAGTCAGGAGGCATTTTCAGGGAAGGGTGGGCTTGGGTGGTTGCAGCTTCTTTATACAGTTTTGTCACAATGGGCAGAAAGTCCTTTAGAATGATATTTAAGCCATTAGCCATAACATTCCAGTCTCTCATGAGTCTCTCAGCTGTGAGGAGCAGCTGAGAGAGCAAGGGTGCTTTAGCCTAAAGAAGAGGAGGCCCAATCTAGCTAGTTTTGAGTAATATTTAAGCTACAGCTTTGTCTGTTCAAACTGTTACTAATGTTCAGATTTTTAGCTCCAGGTTTCAGTATGATCTAACTTTGAATTGCACACGGTAGCCCTATAGTTCAAATGAAGTCCAACTAGAGGCCTAACTATACTAGCTACTTACACCAAACAAGCACTTAGCTACTTTCAAGTAATGTAACATTTTTAGCACCAGAATATGCCTTGAATCTGCCATGAATTGGGTTGTGGATTTTCAGAGTTCCACTGGTTCTCCTTCCAGTTTTACTGAGGCATTGTCGCTCACCTGCGACACCGTCCCTTGGAAATGGCGTCTGGATTGCCAAAGAAGACACCAACACCTCGTCTTTTGTCCAGGGAAGGGCTGAAGCCTAATGCTGTGAGTACCCACTGGGCTGTGTTAAGGCTGGCACTGCCCTGGTGTCCCTGCTCTCCCTGCCCCTGTTGTCCAGCAGTGCTGTGAAGCTGCAGAGCCCCTGCCCAGCCCTTTGTGCTGTGCTGCTGTGGCTGGGGCTGTCCTGGTGCAATAGGGAACACTGTGGGATGCTTCAGCTGTGTCTTGCCTGGCTGTGCCAGCAGAGCCAAGTGAAACCAATGTACAGCTGAAGCCCTGAGCATGTGTTCTGTCCCTTTCCCTTTGCCACAGGAATTCCTTCTGTCAGGCTGGGCACTCACCTGTGCTGCTCTGACCATCCTGCCCTTGGGCACCTGGGCATGTGGGCGGGGAAGCTCAAACTCTGCCCAAAGCCTTGAGAGCCATGGCTGGTCCCAGCTGGAAGAGCTCCCAAAGCAGCTGTTCTCTCCCAGCTCCTGTGTGGGCACAGATGCAGCCCTGCAGGCAGCGCTGGAGCCAGGGCCACAAAGGTCCCTTGCTGTCTGCAGCTCACTTGGCTGAAGATGCCCCACTGCTGAGGCTCTGTCAAGTAGATGCCTCTGATTTCTTCTGTGGAGGGCTCTGTCAGCCCAGACAGAGAAAACAATGAACAGGGAGAACTAAAACCTGGACACATTCCTGTGCACCTCATTGTTGGTAAAGTGTTCCTTTCTTGCATCTCTTGGACTCATCCAGCAGCGATATCTCCTTGCTGTGAGTTCTGAGTGTTGTGCAGGGACGCAGTTCAGGCAGTTCTGAGAGCTCCTCCCCATTCTCTGGAAAGGTCACTGCCTCAATCCAATGAAACGTGAGAGGAAACAAATGCCCAAAGAGCAGAAATCCCCAACCATGTCCCATCCAATCATGGAGAAGCCAGTGGGACAGAGCCATATGGCTGGAGTATGTGTGTTCCACTCTGTATTATTAATTCACTGATGCTAAGTATTTCAGCAGGAAAACTCCCAGGGCTTCCAGGACTGTCCTAGTGGCTGTGATCACAAGTTATTCACCAGTGCCACTTGTTCAAGAAAAGCCTTTCTGAACAAGCACAACTCTGAGGCTGTAGCTGGTTTACTTTTGCCTTTCAGCTGCTTCCCTCTAAGTTCCAGAGGGAGAAGTTTCTCAGCAGGAAGAAGGAGGCCAGCACTGGGGGGAGTATTCTGCCCAGAATTGGCCCATTTCTAGACAGGAGTGAGACTCGCCCAAAGGTAGCCTTTTCCTGCTCTTTTCCTTTCTGTTTCACATGAAGTTTGAAGAGGGTGTGTGTTTGTGACAGGCTTGCCTCCAGCAAAATACCTCAGTGTCCAGGTCGTGCTGTCATTGCAAGGTGCTGGGAGTGGTGGGCTGGGAGTCCTGATGTGCACTAAGCCAACACAAATACCCTCTGCTGAAGCTGCTGGGGTGTGCTGGAGTGCAGCTGCCATTGCTAAAACAATGGGAGGAAGGCTGGGGACACAGAGGCCCAAAATTGCCCTTTGCCATTCTCCTGCTGAAGGAGCCACCTCTTGCTTTGGTGTGGTCACCATCAAATGCTCGGGGCCACAGGATTCCCTGCAGAGTGGCAGCGTTGGCCTTTGAAGGCCAAGGATCTGCCGGAATTCCTTCAGATTGAACAAAACAAATTGCATTACTGCTTTGGGCTGGAACAATGTGTTGGACCCTGAGGGGGTGCTGGATTTTGCAGGCTGCCAGATGTACAGGGGACTGGCCCTGGGCAGAGGGGAATGGATGTGCTTTATCTGGATCAGTGCCTACTCAGAGGTGTGTTTAAAGGTGCTTTTCTGGCAGGACTAGCTCGGTATAAAGCACAGTCCAAAGGGGTAGGTGACTGAGGTGGGCTGTTGAGTAGGAAATTGGAAGCAAGAGACATGGAACACAATCCAGGTAAAGGATTGTCCTGGAGAGGAGCCTTGGGAACACCTCAGGGAAGGGCACAGCTAAGGGACAGTGTGCTGCAGCCACTCCCTTCAGCAGAATGTGTCTGCTGTAAAGTCACAGAGGAGACCTGCTTGCGTCTCTGCAGTGACAGCAGTGTGGCTGGAGAAGGCAGACAAAGCAGGGCAGAGTTTTCTCCAAGCAATGTCTCTGCTGCAGAAGCATTTGCTGTTGTTGTGTCATTCCAGACGTGCCTCTACAATGGCATGAAATAAGATCGCAGTAATGACAAGAAAGCACCCATTTAAAGGCCATTGAAAAAGGAGATACCAAGTCTACTTTTACCCAAGTTGCTGAGAAAATAACTGAAACTTATCCTCATTCAGCATTCACCTCACTTGTCTTTTTATTTTCAGCTCATTTGTCTTTTTATTTTTGCCTTTTCCTCTCTTTGGAACACACTAACTTTTAAATACAATGAAAAGGAACAAAATCATCAAAGCAAAAGAAAAGTGTTTCTTAGTAAGGATTCAGCTGAGCTGGGGATGTCTCCCTCGCTGAGAGCGAAGCACACACACACACCCTCTGAGAAAATGGCAATCTTTGTATCCCCTTTGTACCCGGCTGGGGCGGTCCCTGTGCCCTTTGCCATTGGATGGGCACTCAGGAGCTTCCATTCTTTACTTAGCACCAACTTTTCTGTGCCCTCCCTTCTCATCCTCCTTCCTTTTGGTCAGGTCTTCAACCCTGTGCCTCTCACTGTGACACTCAACAAACCAGCCTGAACAAATCCAAACCACAAACAACACAGAGAACCAACAAATTCCATTCTTTTGCTTCATAACCTTTTGGCTTCAGCCAAATGTCACCTCATCTCTCACACCTCCTCTGGTCCTGCTCTCTTCTTACTGATGTCTAAGTTCTAGAGCAAAAAAGATATTTGCAGTTGTTTGGGCCTCGGTTTCCCTGTCTCAGAGTAAAAGACATCCCAAATTCTTTCCCATGGAGTCTCCTGTAAATTCATGGGTTTTACTTACTCCATGAGTGCTCAGTCAGTGCCCCAGAGCTCTGTGACCACATGGGCACAGGGCTGTGTTTTAGGAAAGTGCTGCCTGGCATTCTGGAGAAAGAAACCTGGAGAAATCCATGCCAAAAGAGCAGCTTGGCTTGAGCCTGCTCTGTGTGGCCCAGCAGCTGTGGATCAGCTCAGAGCAGAGGTGGGGGAGCCACTGTTTGCCCAGTGTGGGCTGGGCAGACGTGCTCCCCCAGAGTCTGTACTTCACTGGGGATCAGTGGAAGATTCTCCTGCATGAACCTTCCACCCAGCAGCTGAAGCTCTCCCTGCTCTCTCTCCTCTCCAGCTGCTGTCAGCTGCCCCGAAACAGAGCTGGTTTGGGGTTTCCCCACCAGAGCTGGTATTTCAGAACTTCGTCGCTCGGGAGGTGTCTGAAATGGTGCTGTCTCTCATGAATAAGGACAAGGTAAGTGCTGGCACCCAGAGCTTTAACGCTGTGCTGTAAGAGGAGAGTGCTGTCATTCCCTCAGTGTACAGCAAAGCAAGTTATCTGCTGCAGCACATGCAGAAGAAAATGTCTCAGCACCTTCTTCTGCAAGATGGTGGAAATCTTCCTGTGCTGGGAATTGTCCCCTGGTTTTGGCCAGGTGTTGATGGTTTCTATCCCAAAGGAGTTTCCTTCTCTAGAAAGCTCTGGATTGACAGGAATGTTGAGGGCTGTTCAGTTCTTACCTGCTCTCAGTCTTTGCCTTGGGTCTATAGCACACCCTGTGTGTCCTTGGTTAATCTTGGCTCCTGGTAGGAATCTCTGCCTCTCTCAGCCAGTTTTGCTCCCTTTGTGCAGCTCACAGGCAAAGCTCAGGGGCTGAGCCTTCTGCACTTTATGCTGGAATCACTTCTCATTAATGGCATTGGCCCTGCAGGAACCGTGTTCTGCAAGAGCCCTGCAATCAGAGTGATGGAGCAGAAGCAGTGAGAGGCCTTTAGGTGCCACTTGAGGCTCCTGCTCAGCTTCATCCAGCTCTGCTCAGCTTTTCCAAAAGCAACACGGTGCTCTGCTTTCCCTTTGCAGAAGCACAGCACATCCAAAGCCATGTGCTCCTGGAGGTTTCCACCTTCACCTGAAGAAATTGGCATTGTTTTGCAGTTTCCCAAGAGAGCTGAGAGGGAAAAAGTTGAAAAATGTCAGTTGTGTTCCACTGTAAAGAGGAAAACTTGAGACCATTTGAATTTCAGTCAGGGAAACATTTTCACAAGTGAGGCTTGTGCCAAGAGTGGGCTGGTGGAAGGAGACAGGAGGGAGTCCAAATCATCTGGTTTAGACTTTTGGAGAGCATTTTGGTGCTCAGGGGTTGATGATATCAGTGTGCTAGATAATGCATGTGTGCTGTGCATGTGTACCCCAGAGGGCAGAACCTGGCCTGCTGGCTGCAGGCAGGAATGCCCAGCAGCCCAGCTTGCCTGCACAGGCAGCAGGAAGCCCTGGAGAGCCAAGATTGGCTTTGCATCCTGGTACCACACTGTCAGTCAGTGCTGGTCGTGTTTCTCCAGGCAGAAAATGCCTCTGAAGCCCCATGGTCAATAGACACCGCCTGTCTGTGTTTCTGTCACTTTTGGCAAGCTGGTTGTTCTCATGGTTTTATGATTCTTCCTTGCTGCTTTACTGCCCATTTAAATTCTCTTTGCCATCTCCTTGTTTTAGGGATTGTCTTGCTGTGTTCATTCCTTCTTTTGCTTTTCAAGTTTGCTTTTATTCCCAGTAAGACCACAATATGTGGTCTCCTGTCTTGCTGCTCTGCCTGCCTGACTGTATCCCCAGATCGTCCCTACCCAAACCTGATCTGCTAGAAGGGAGTTTCTTCCTTCCCCCACAGTAATGGGCTGGTTTGCTTTTAGGTAGCACATTCCCCCTCTGGAACATGACAACTTCATGGCTGTGTGCAGGCAGAAGCCAGCAGGTTTTTTGGCCTTGTTGAATATGCAGGTGACTTGGTTCAGGTGCTCTGTCTCCATCCTGCTGGTGCTGACCTGCTCGGCCCTTCCTTCCCAGCAGGCGCTGCCCTACTGCCCCTGGCCAAAATGCTGGAGCCAGAGAGAAGGGATTCAAGTTCAGCCTTGTGAATGATGTGCCTGTGCCTGCTCAGCTGAAAGTGCTTTGGAAAAGGGGCAAGGGAGGGATGTTAGCAGGGCATGGACAGGTCTCCTCTCGTCCTGTTTCCACAAGTGGCAAAATCATAATTTCATGTCTTTGCTGCAGATTGTTCACATGGTGAAGGTCTCCATGGAGAGCTCACCTTACTTCCAGCTGGTGAGCTCCAGCGATGCGTACCGTGCCGTGCCGCCGGGCACCTCTGCCCCCGTGCGCGTCCACTTCACCCCCAGCAAGAACAAGGTGAGGCTGGAGGGGCCAAAGCACACAATGATCTCCACAGCCACTGTTTGCCCTGCACTCTGGCTCCAGCCCATTGCATGCTGTGAGCTGGGCTCCAGGCATGGGCAGGCAGCCTGCAGCCAGTCACACCTTGGCAGTGCTGGCAGGCACTGCAGCCAGGCCTGACAGGCTCTGCTTCCCCTCCCTGCACATTGCTGAGCATTGCCAAGGGAAGATGCACAGGAAACAGGATGAAAATGACAGAGGACTGTTGATAGATGTTGGGCCATCTCTAGGTCCAGTGGAAGGGGTTTCATTCTGATGGAAAACACCAGAGGAACAAAGAGGTCAGAGAGCTTTCCTCCTTCCTGGACTGCCAACAGCTTCCCTGCCTGCCCCTGGGCTGGAGCAAAGCCGGTGCTTTTTCACCCCCTGTGTTGTGCAGCCTTGCAGCTGTGCTGTCCCAGAGCACAAGTGAGCATGGCACAGCTGCAGGGCCAGGGCAGAGGATGTGCTGTGCCCGTGAGCCCGGCCTGGCACAGGCACACTGGGCTCTGGGTGCCCTTGGTCAGCAGGAGGTTGCTGAGCTGCAGGGCACTTGGACACCTGCCTGCAGGAGCTGGTGCAGGGCAGGTACAAGCTGCAGGCAGAGCTGTGAGCCCAGAGCCCGTGGCAGTGACATTGCTGGGGCTCTGTCTTCATGCCTGTCCCTGTGCTTGCTCTGTCAGCTGGCACCCATTCCGTGCCAAAGGTGCTTTTGTGGGGAGGTTTGCACAGCAGTGCTGAGGCCCTGGCAAGTCTGATCTCAGTGCTGGGATCTGGAGGGTTCATGTTCTGATCTGGAGGCTTGTTCATACAGAAGGGTTGAGGGCATGGCATGGAAGGGAGGAAGCCTTGCAGGGAAACAAAGAGAGGCCCTTTCCAACAGCATCCTGCTACCTCTTAGCACTGTTCTTCTCCTGACTTGGTTGGACAGGCAAAGTTAGAGGGGATTTGTGAGCCAACTGATGTTTCTGCACCAGGCCAGAGGTGCAGGATGTCTTTGGGTGCAGCTGTTTTCTCCTCTTCCTTTTGCTGCTTAGAGTCAGTTGAACACTTTGTCCTATTGTCAGACAGTGGGAATACGGAAGCCTAAAGAGCAATGTCCTGTGTTCCCCAGCTCCATGTTGCTTAGAAGGGGCTTAGGAATTCTTTAACATCATTAAAGTTTAGAGTAGAAATGATGGTGGCCTAGGGCTGTTATCTGTATGACCCAAGTGACACAAGAGCTGAATGCCACTGAGACAGATTTTGCAAAGTGCACTGGTGCCTTTAAAATGTGACATAGTAGTAGAACTTAGTGTTCATTTGAGGGTGCAATAGGTAAAATGATGCCCTTGAAGGGGTATAGGAAGTGGTTTTTCTTCTGCCATGGGGATGGCACCAAATGTCCTGTGCTGAGCCATTTTCTTTTCCTGCAGGATTATTGCCACGAGCTGGTGTGCCTGACTGCCAGGGAAAGGATCGTTGTGCCAATTCGGGCCATCGGTGCCCGAGCTGTGCTGGACTTCCCTGCCCAGCTGGACTTCTCCAAGTGTCCAGTCAGGGTCAGCACCCAGCAGACTCTGCTGGTGTGCAATGTCGGTGCCCGGGCAGCTCGGTACCAGCTGAGCACCCAGAGGTGAGGCAGCTCATCTGTCCCTGTGCAAACACCTTTGAGTGAGAGTGGAGTTGGGAAAGAGCTCCAGAAGGAACCAAGCATTGGATCTGCTGCCCTGCAGCCTGGCTGGGAGTGAGCAGGATGGAAGGCATCTGCTCTTGCTTTCAGTGGCCTTGGAACTTTCTGTGTCCCAGATTTCCTGGAGGCTGCTGGAACATGTTGGGAGCTGGCTTGCACCCTGCTGAGCACAAGCAGCTTCTGAAATGCTTCCTCAGCACTGTCAGCCAAGCAGAGCCATTTTCTGGGAGGCCACAGGCACGTGGCTTTGCAGTGGTCCTGGAGAGGGCCTGTGGAAATCATCTGAGCAAACACACTGCTCAAAGCAAGAGCAGTGTCTGGGGGTTGCAAGGTTCCATTGGGAGACATGGACCTGTCTTTAGATGCCATACAAGGAAATAAACATGTCAATGGACCTAGTTACAAAAGCAGAAGAAAACAACCTTTTAAAACCCCCTCCATACCTTATCTTTTCTGCCTGTCAGGTGCAGTAGTGATTCATTGAGAGGATGGATCTAACAGGATGAGAAGTGTCTTAAGGAGCAGCTCACAATTAACAGAGAAAAGCCCAAAATTTAGCTTTCCAGGCCTATCTCTTAGGAGTAATTTTCCTTTGGTTATGTCAGTTTCAGGGATGTCTCCTTGACAGCTCTTCTAGCTGTGGGCTCAGGGAACAGTTTAGTGGTGTTGGCTGAAATTCAAAGGAGTTAAGTTTAGCTGTGGAGCTTGTGTCTTTGGGTCTTGGGGAGCCAGGTGTGTGTGAGAGATGAGTGCTCCAGCAGGAACAGAGGAGTCTGGTGGGTACAGCCCAGGGATGGAGGAGATGCGAGGGCTGATTTGCACTCAGTTTTTCAGTCCTGACAGCTGAGTCCTGACCTTGGCTGGATCCTCTTCTCCTGATAATTTGGAAAGAAGAGGACACCTTCTTTCTCAGGCAAGCCCTGAAGTCATCCGTGGAATGTTATTTCCATCGTGCCACCTGAAGGCAGGAGCATGTAACATGGGGCAGGAGTGGGAAGGGAAGGGAATGGAAGGTAGTGCTGAAGCCTGGCCAGGGATTCCCCTAACTGGCAGCTTCTCTATTGCGGTGAAATTTCTGGCTAAAGCCTAAGAACAGAATGCTGTGCCTTGCCCCCAGCAGGCCCTGATCCCCCAGCCCCAGCAGAGCTGCAGCAGTGCTGGCATCAGCCCCGGGGCAGATGCAGGAGCACGAGCACTGATCTGTCTCTGGGGCTGCTGGGGCCTTGTCCTTCCTCCCCTCCCTCCAAAGTCTCACGTCCAGCACATGAACATTGCTGGCCCAAGGCTTCTCCATCAGCCAGCAGTGATGTTCTCACCAGTGGCAATGGGAACAGGTCAGCCCATAATTACAGCAAGAGGTCCTGAATGAGCAGAACCTGAAGTGAGTTCATCAGCTGCCACTGCTGACATGAACAAAGTTCAGCTTGCCAGATGTTCTCTTTGTTTTCATGTGTGATGCATTCATCAGCAAAGTCCCCAGAACACATTTGAAGTGACAGATTGACCAGCAACAAAGCACCAAGGCCAGGAACTTTTGTTTCCTCACTGGGGCTGTAGAAGGGCACAAAGCCCAGCAGCTGCTGGGCAGAAGCACATTTCCCCTGAGCTGTCCCTGAGCATCAAAGCACAGAGTCTTGTGTTTGTCAGGCAAGAGCTGTTTACCTGGTGACTAAATCCTGATTGCTCCTGTTAAATCCAAAGTGCAGCAATGCATTTGCATCAATATTTCCAACACATTGCACAGAGTTTCTCTGCTGGGCCAAGCAAACTGTTACCAGCCTGCATGACAGCCCAGAGTCCCAGACTGCAGTGCTGGTAAACACACAGAAACCTCCGGTTCTGCTTCCTTGATGTGCTCCTGCTCATGGTGCTTCATTTAGCTGGGATTGGACCCTTCAGACTGTAAATGGCATCGTCCTTTTGGGTTTCCATGTCACTGTATTGCTCTAATCTGTATTTGCACTCTTTCAGAGTTTTGATTGCTCCTTTTCTTTGAGTAGCTTTCATTGAAATGCTTAGAAAAGTTGCCCTTTTTAGGCTAAATCACGATGTTTCCAAGGTAAAATAAACCAAAGAAGCACACTGCCAATTCAACAGGAACTATTCCTTGGTCTTCAGGGAAAAGTTCCTTCTCCCTGTCTGATTCCTAGGCTGTAATCTCCCGGGACAGGGAGTGCCCTAACCTTTGCATCTCTTGAGATGAGGTTTATAGGCAGCAGGAAAAGAGAAATTCCTGAGGCAATCAGTGTCAAGCTGTGCATGCAAATAGCTCTGAAGCCTCTCTGTGCTTTTCACAAAGCATTCTCTGATGGGATTGCTGGCAGTGGGAGCCTTGAGCCTCATTGCAGACAGCTGGATGCAGAGTATGGGGAGCTGAGGTCATTTTACCCCCAGGATCTTGTGAGAGCTGGATCTCCTCAGCAGTGGCTCAGTGTCTGTTTGTGATCCTGTCTGTTCTGTCTCTTGTGCTGCCTGTGCTTGGATTGCTCCCTGCTTGGCCAAGATTGCCAATGAAATAAGGGAGATGGGTAAAGAAGAACAAGGAAGTTATTCCTTAGCAAGAGAAAAGTGGTGAGCAGGTGTGCCCATAGTGGAGAAACAATGATGCTGCCTTTGTTTTGGGAGAAAAAGTGCTGCTTTTTTCATTTGGAAATCAAGAGGGAACCTTTCACCATCAAATAATTGATTCTCCTCTGTCCCTCCCCCAAAGTGGCCATGGGCTGTTTCTGCATCAGCAGCTTTCTCCTTGAGCAGGGGCAGGTGTCTCTTGTTGAGATGTGCAGAGCAGAGCCAGGGGCAGTCCTGTGAATACAATAGAGGACACAGGTCACTGGTTCTTGATTTTGAACCAAAAGACAGAGTGGACACTGATTGGCATCAACCATGAAATCAACTGGTGAATGTTGTGCAGCTTCAAGTGCTGATTTCAGTGGATTTTGGTGGCTTTTGGAGTGTGTCTGCTGAGTTCAAGGACAGGTGAGGTGCTGTGCTTGATTCAGGACAGCCAAGTTTGGTTGTTGAAACTCTTGCTCTTGGCTGTGCCAGCTGGTGCACTGCTGACCAGCTGGTCCTTTCCTTTAGGAGTCATCTGTGCCCTGGGTAGAACTGTTGCTGCACTTTTCAGAGGATGTTTGGGAATGCCCTGGATTCGTGTCTCAGAAAAGTGTCTGTAATGATTGTGTGGGTCAAACTGTCTTGAGAAAGCTCCTCCATGGGAACAGCAGTTGCTGCTCAGAAGGAGCAAAGCAGGGAAGCTGTGGCTGGAAGGGCTGCTTACAGAAGTTTGTGGGGACACCTTATGTCCATGCCATTGCAGATGGGGAAACTGAGGCACGGAGCCATGTCTGGGTGTGTGTTCAGGATCCTTCATGGGACCCCCAGCAACCCGGTGGCTTCTCCTGCCTGCCCTGTGCCCAGAGCCCATCAGGGGCTGTTGGCTGCTGCCCCTTGGCTTGAGCTGCCTCCTGTGCCCAGGGCCCTGTGCTGAGCACACGGGGCTGGGTTGGTTGGAAATCCAGGGTGCCCTGAGCCCGGGTTTTGTGCCCCCGAGCCACGACAGCCGGACCTTTGCAATGCCTTTAACCGAGCCATTGCTGCTCTGTCCTCGGCCTGCAGGGGCAGCGTCACTGCACCGAGTTTACACTTCGACCTCGCTGAGCTCGACTTCGGGGACATCTCCTTTGGTGAGTGTTCCCTGGGCTGGGACACAGTCTCAGGGGTCTGTGCCTTCCAACAGAAAAGCATCCCTCACTCCTGCTCTGCCCCAGCAGCCTCTTCAGGCTGTGAAATGCAGGGCTGCTGCTGCCTCAGGGGGCATTTTGCCATTGTGAGATCCCATGGAAGCAAGGAATAGAAAGGCAGTATTTTCTGGTGTCTCTGTGCTGCTTTAAAAGACAGATGTCTGCCAAGGAAGGTGGGAATCTTCCTGCAATGGAAAGATGAGCCCCTCCCTCCAAATGCTTATCCCTTTGAAATGACAGGGGTCCCAGGAAAAACTGTGGGAAAAGAAATAACAGTTCTTTGCTAGACTGTCTCAGGAGAGCACAGACAAGAAGGAAAGAACAGACATTTGCCAGATGCCAAGTCCTGTTTTTCCCCTTTGGTGGAGTTCTGGTCACAGCAGGAGGAGCTGTGGGCTCTGGCAGGGCAGTGATCCCCCCCAGCCGGTGCGGGAAGGGAAGGAGGAAATGCTCCTTTTGCAGAGCCCCAGAGGGCAGGGGAGTGTGGGCAGTGCCCAGCAGCACCAGCAGCAGCGGGGCAGGCAGGCAGGGTCGGTGCCAGCGCTGAGCTGCAGCCAGGGCAGCCCCGGCCGAGCACAAACCTCCCGCAGCAGCAGCGGCCGAGCTGCGATCCCCGAGCGGGAGGAAGGGAAGCTCTGCTCCCTGCCCAGCCTCAGCTCCCACTGCACAGCCGCCCACGGCATCACGCCACAACTCCCAAAAACCCCCAAGGGAAAAGCCCAGCCCAGGGCCAAAATGCCCCAAAACCCCCCAGAACCCCAATCCCCCTTCCCAGACCAAGGGCAACATTCACGGCCAAGCCTAAACCCAGAGCAATGAAGTTCATGAACTTCTGAAGGAAATTCATTGCCTTTTTTGAGCTGCTTCTTCCCCAGCCTGCATCACCACGGAGGCGCTTGTCAAGTTGACTTTGGAAGGAATGAAACAAGAAAGGCAAGAGATGGAAATATGGTTCTGAAGCAGGAGATTGATCCTGCTGAATCCAATTTCATTCCTAAGGGCTCTTAGGCTGAAGGCAGCTGTTGTATCTTTGCTTCTTTGTAACTGTTGACTGTTGTCTGCATGTGCTGGCCTCAGTCTCGTTGGAGGTTTTGACATCTGGGTTTGTCCTTTTTGTGCCTCTCTTGCCTCCCCGCTGGAGTCCCTGCTGGAGCTGGCAGTGGTCACTTGGATGGGCACAGAGGAGCTCTGGGCTGCAGCTGCAGTTGTTTTTTCTCCCCATCTGTGTCCCAGTGACTCTTGGTGAGCAGGCCTGGGGAGAAGTCTCCTCCCCACAGAGCTGGCCAGCCCAGCCAGATGTGCAGTGCAGAGCAGGCTGTGGCTGCTCTGTGCGCTCTGCAGGACATCCCCACCATGAGTGGCTGTATCTCTGGCTTTGCAGGATGGAAAGCAAATCTCAGAGCCAAAGTGGGGTAAACCCTTGCAGGCAGCACTCTCAGTGAGCAGCATGGCTGTGATGTCCCTGTTTGTTGGGTGACGTGGGACCTGGTTCCTAATTGCTAATCTCAAAGCAAGGCTTGGCTGTGCCCCAGTTGAGTGGGCTCTGAGCTGTCACGTGCTCAGTCTGTTTGGCCCAAAGCAAGAGATGCCTTAAGGATCCTGCAGACAGAAGCTGCATTAGGGTGCTTTGCCTCACGTTCTAGTTCCTGATTCCATCCTCACTTTCTTTTGCTGTAGCTTCTTCTTACTGACAGCTCACTCTTTATATGTCTTGAAAAAGGTGGGAGTGTTGGCAGGCTGAGCAGGGAATTGGACAGCTTGAATTCTCAGAGTAAATGCTGGGTCTGGGTGCACACTCATCACTCAGAGAGAACTGATGCTGGTTTGGGGCAGGTGAGGAAGCTCGTCCCCATCACAAAGAGAGAAGCTTGCAGTGTTCAGCAGGGCTAGGAGTGGGCATTTTCAAGGCTGCAGTCTGGAATCTGTGTCAAAGGGAACTAAGTGACGATTAATTCCTCACGCAGCTTCTGGGTGAGCTGCAGTTCAGATAATAAAGAGCTCAGCTCCAATCCCACTTTGGTCCTGCCAGGATATTGCCCCCAGGATCATGCCCTGCTGGGTGCCTGAATGGATGTTTGTGTCCTTGCCCAGGCTTTCCCTACACGCAGCGCTGCCGCCTCACCAACAGCTCCGCGGTGCCCCTGACGTTCCAGCTCCGCATGTCGGACGATGGCACGCAGCCGGCTGTGGACAGCGTGGATCAGATCCGCTGGGAAACCGACCTGGCCTGGAGCAAGGGAATCCATTTCTATGTGGAGCCCAGGGAGTTCAGCATCAATCCCAGCCAAGGCACCATCCTCCCCCAGGGACACCAGGACATCGAGGTACGGCAAGAGCCCGGCCACAGCCACTGCAGCACCAGGGCTGGAGCTGCACTGCAGGGTGGGAGGGCTTTAGCTCTGGTGCCAGCTTGGAGCATCCTGGCACTGAGACATCTGCACTGCTGGGAGGCCCCTGCTAGCTGGCTTACTCGGGATTTTCCTCAAGGAGCACTGTTTGCTTTCCAAAATCATATGCTGAGCTCACAGACCTTATGGTCAAGGCCTGAAGCCATTCTTGTGTTTTTGAGAGCGATTGATTTGATTGCAATGGGGCAGAGCAAGGATGAGGGCAGAAGGTGGCTGTTTGAGAGATGTCATTGTATCAAGCAGTGAGCTTTTCTTCTTGGTCTCATTTCCCCCCTCCTGGGGAGCAGAATGATTTGTGTTCACTGCAGGAAGCTCCAGTGGAGCCAAAAAATCTGCAGCCATGTGTAGCGGTTCAAATTTATTGTATTGATTCCTTTTTAAGTGGTTTGTTCTGTGGTACCCCGTGTTCTCCCCGAGTTGGTTTACCCCTGGGGAGGGTTTTACCCTCCCTCAAAGCTGTCCCTCATGCCATTCCCTGCCCCTTGTTCCAGCTCTTTCCCTGCTGTCAAACCCAGCCCCTTTTGTTCCCCAACCTTCTTTGCCAATTTAACCTGGAGCCAATCCCTGTCTGCAACACCCCTTTGGAATTCCCCTATTCCTGGAGACCCCATTAACCCATGTGAGCCATCCTCCCCACCCTCTTACCCAAAGTGGCTCCAGACACTTGATGTAATCCCCTCAGTGCTCCCCTGAGGATTCCCTTTTGGTTTGCTGTTTGTATCCACCCCCTGCTTTGTGTCTGTACAAAATTCCTTGCACAGGAGTGTGCAGGGCTCTTTTGGCTCTGATCCTTTTGCTTGGGATAAACCCTTTCTTGTGAAACTTCAAGACACAGATCCTTCTCCTTTCTTCTCTGCCTGGTCCCTGTGGTGGCTTGTCTCTTGCGGTGTAGAGCAAGAGGCTCTGAGGGCTCTGCCTCTGGTCAGTGCCCACCCTGGGGCAGTTCTGAGGGTTCTGCCTCTGGTCAGTGCCCACCCTGGGGCAGTTCTGAGGGTTCTGCCTGTGGTCAATGGCCACCCTGGGGCAGTGCTGAGGGTTCTGCCTGTGGTCAATGGCCACCCTGGGACAGTGCTGAGGGTTCTGCCTGTGGTCATTGCCCACCCTGGGGCAGTTCTGGCTCTGAGGGTTCTGCCTCTGGTCAATGCCCACCCTGGGGCAGTTCCCCACTCCTGATGTGGGGCTGGAGTTCTCAGAGCCAGCCCGGGCTCGGTGTCCCAGGGCAGCCATGAACTGCCCAGCACCTGCTGGGCCACACTTTTCCATCAGCCTCCTGCTGTAAAGCTGAACTCATTGTAGTCAAGTCAGATTTCCTCTGCATGGATGTTTTTGTAGTCAGATGAGAAATTGGCCCCTTAATTTGAATGCAGTGGTGCATGGAGCTGTAGTCTAATGTTTTAATGTAGCTGACCTGTGCCCTGATAGTAAGGTGTGTTTAACAAAACTGGTATTGCCAAAAGGCTTTTGTTACTCTGAGACTGTGCTCTACACATGGAACAGCAGAAGAATTAAGGGCAAATCCTCCCTCAGGAACTGGAGGGTATCACCCGTGGGTAATGAGCTTTTGTAAGGAAGAATTGACTGTTCTTCTCTTCCACCAGGTGACCCTGTGCTCCAACACGGTGATGGAGTTCTACCGGAGATTGCTGGTGGACCTGGAGGGTATTGGCAAGGGAGTGGCAGCCCTGATCATCACAGCCAGGTAGCAGCCCTTGCCTGGCCTCCCCCAGGCACTGCCTTGCCCAGGCTGTGGTGGCAGCAGCTGCCAAGGAGAAGGGCTGCTGAATGCCCTCATGTTGTGCCAGCTGGACACGAGAACAGCAGTGCTTGGGCAGCGGCCCGTGATGAAAAGCACGTTTGCTCACAGCCCAGCACGGTCCTGGGCCCTCTTCTAAAGGCACCAGGAAAGATATCATTGATTGGCCTTGTTTTTGGTGCTTGAGGTGGAACAAATTTCCCGAGGGCCTCCTCTCCTTCTGGCTGCAAGAGGTGGAGTTGTGCTGGTTGTGAGCACCGTGCACTGGTTTGGGCCACACCAAGCAGCTGCTGAGAGTCAGGCTCTGGCTCTGTCCGTGAGGGCACATGGCAGGGGGAAGTGGCTCCCAGCAAGAGTGGGGAGGGCAAGGTCTGACAAGGGGAAAGCAGCCTTTGATGTGGCAGGTCAGCTCCAGTTTTTGTCCTTCCCTGTGCTTCCCATTTTGAGCTTTAATGTTGTCAGAGTTGAGAGCAAAAGTGGTTGTTGCTGCAGCAGAATTCCATGGTGCTGTGCTGCTGTGGGTGTCAGTGTGATGCCCAGAGGGATGCAGCTCCCTGGTGCTGTTCCCTGTGCCAGGCAGAGCCATCCAGGCAGTGCCTGGGCTGCCATTGTGTACAGCAGGTAGAGCTGGGGCCAGGCAGTGCCTGGAGCTGTGCAGTGAAGGAGCCAGGGAGCTGCAGGGCCTGGCAGGGGCTGATCAGCCCCTCTGTGGGGCAGCTGCTGTCTCGTGCCCTCCAGGGCTGGGGCAAAGAGCTGAGTTCTCAGGCAGGGCAACAGCACCATGGCAGAGAGGGGAGTCATTTTTACTGAGACACTGGAGCTGTGTGTTCCTTGAGCCTTAGGGAGCACTGATCCTTGTTGAGTCATTTTTACTGAGACGCTGGAGCTGTGTGTTCCTTGAGCCTTAGTGAGCACTGATCCTTGTTGAGTCATTTTTACTGAGACGCTGGAGCTGTGTGTTCCTTGAGCCTTAGAGAGCACTGATCCTTGTTGGGAAGGCTCCCCCAGAGCTCGTGGGTCACTGGGACTGTTCCGGAAGTCCTTGCAAGCCTTCTTGGGTAAAGGAGGGGCTGAGGCAGCTGTGGGGCAAAGTGCTCTGCCTGGGGCCCTTGGCAGCCTCTGGGTGCTGCCTCTCAGGGTTTGCCCCTCCTTGACAAGACATGTTGGAGTGGGAAAAGGTAGAAGGCAATTTATCCCTGTAGGGCTCTTCAATGTGCATTTGACAGTGACCAATGTGTTCTGCTCCATTTCACAATCTTTGGGGGTAGGCATTCTCCATTCTCTCAGTATCTCTGATTGTTCTGGGGTCATCTCTTTGCCCAGATGTCTCGTTCCTGAGCTCCAAGTGTCCTCCCCAGTGCTGCTGTGTGATGAGTGCCACCTGAAGGTGCCTTATGAGACGAAGATCCTCATTAGGAATCCCAGCCACCTTCCTGGCTGCTACGGGCTTATTCCCCAGGTTTGGCATCACATCCACCTCCTCCTGTCAAATATTCCTGAGAAGATTATTAGGGGGAAAAAGGGTTTGGATAAGACCTTGCTGCTTTCTATTTAGTCTTAAAGATCTGCTGAGAACAGGATCCTACCCAACTGTAAATTTTAGGAGGCAGTTTAAGCTCCTGAGGAAACAGCTGATGTTCTAGTCCTCAGGGTGTTTTCCTGTGGGAGATCTTAGAGGGTTGTGAAAAGCTGCTGCACCCACAGACAGCAGTGCCTGTGCTGGCAGCCTCCTTGCAGGATGCCCTGGGAGTGCTAAACCTACAATTCTTGCATCTTACTTGTGCCTTTGACCTTTGTCCTGGGGAGTTTTAAAGGTGTGTGTAAGTTGCTGTTGTGGTGGATGTTAAGGAGCCTAAAGTTTCTTGAGAGGTCCCTCTGAATCTGCATTTCATTGTGTCCCTTCCAGAAACGCACGGAGGACTCTGCTGTGCTCTACTCCAGCCCCAAGCCCTGTGGGATTGTGCAGCCCCAGAGCACAGCAGAGATCCCAGTTGTGGTGGCAGTGCAGGCCCTGGGCACTCATCGCACTGACGTTCTCATCGGCGTGTTCGGGGATGAGAGAAACCCCCTGGTGAGGGCAAGGGGAGATGTGAGCCTGTGTGCAGCTGCTCCTGGCAGGGTGCACAGGGACAGGGATTCTGCCGGGGACAACAGGCACAGGCTGCTGGGGAGAAGGACAGGAGGGATGGGGGGCACAAACAGCTCCTGCCTTAGAGGTGGGAATCTCAGTGTCTGACACAGAATGGAGCTGGGCTAAGCTGGAATCCAGGGGCATTTGAGTTCATTATTCTTTCAAATGCTGTTAACTTTGGAAACATCTGTTTGAAAATATCATCTCTCTGAGCACAAAAGAGGATGTCAGAAGTCTTCTAGGAACCTTGAGCTTTCTGTAAAAGAAAGGAAAGCTGGCATTTGAAGACTGGTTGAAAGGATTGAAACTTCAATTAAAACATATGGAAATGGCAATGCCAAATTCCTTGGATGGCACCAAACATCTGAACCCGGGCCATCGTGGCACTGCCTGTAAATCAGTGAACAGGAAGGACAGGCAATGCAGGCTGTGCCAGGGAGCCTGAAGTTTGACCAAACAGTTGCTTTTAACTATCAGGCTGCTTCCCTTAAAGAGGAGGGTTTCTCCCCACCAGAAGAACCAGTTGTTTAACTGTCAGGCTGGTCTTACCTAGAGATTTCTTGCAAAGATAAAAGCTTTTGGACAATAATTTTTAGTTTGAAAGGTTCTCTTACCTTAATCCTTTTCGATTTGGAGGTGAACATGTAATTTTCTTTTTCCCCAAAAGCCCAGCATTTCAGCTGGAGAGTGGTAGCTGTCCCTAAAGAAATAACTTGAGCAGGGTTGAGCTGTTGAAGGTTTTTTAGGTTTGTCTGTTGTGGTTTGTTTTGGGGATTTTAAAATCTTTCTTGCTTGCTTCCTGGAACAGAGAGCACAATTACGGAGCTCAGGACAGCTGGCAGAAATCTCTCCAAGTCCAAGGCTGGCAGAGCTTGGCAGGATCCCAGCACCACAGCCTGTGTATGTATGGATGGAAGGATGGATGGATGGGGAATAGGACCTGAGTCACCTGGGAGTGTTGGAAAATGTCAACCAACCCCCCAGCAGTGTCAGGGGAACATTCCTGATAAATCCCTGGTGGAGCTGCACAGTTTCTGGCCTTGGGCACTGGGTGGGCTGTGCTGGCTGAGCACTGGCTGGGTCTGCCCCTCGGGGTCTCAAATCTCACCTTTTTGCTGCCTTCTCTGTCTTTTCCTCTCCCACTGTGCATTTTGCATCCCCACTGGGTGTTAATGCCTGTCCTCTGTAGTTGCTCAATGCAAGCAGTTGCAGCTGCTGCAGCACCTCAGTGTCATCCCTGGGCTGCCTTTAGAACAGATCTGCCCCAGCCTGGACTGGGAAGGGCTGGATCAAACCATTTCTCAGTTCAACGTGCCAGCACTCAGCCAGGGGCTGCATCCTGGCCAGGAGCTGCTCGTGCAGGTGTCCCTCCCTCCCTCCCACTGCAGGTCCCTGTTCATAGTTATTTATTTTCCAGAGATGAGCTCCACCCACCTAAATTCAAACCCCAGCCACCGCAGGAGAGGAGAACCAGTCTGGAATCCCCGGCATCTCGATGGAGGCACTTCAGGACTGGAAAGGTGGAGGCAGCCAGAGCCCTGAAAGAAGTGCAGGATTTTACCCACTCTTCAGGAGCAGAGATAGATTTTCTTGTACACCTACTGCTTGCTTTGCCTCCCCAGCCTGCCAGCACCAAGTCCTGCTCATGCTGAGCTCCCTTTTTGCTGCCCTGCTCTGCTCTGCCCTGACAGTGGGCTGGGCAGCAGGGCCAGTGGCTGGACATTGCCTGAGGGGGAGGGAGAAATAGGAGAGTTTTCCTGGGAGAAGCTGACTCAGATCCTACAGGCCTGTGCTGAGTGTGGGATTTTTTGTCTTGCTTCCTTCCCCATGTAAGATGAGGCTTTTCTCTGCATCATCATGGTAACACCTCCAGCTTCCCTCCCAGAGCAAGCTGGGATGATCCTGATCTCCATGGAGCCTCTTCCCAAGGCAGCCAGACTCCCTGTTTGCAGGGCTCTGCTTTCACCCCGAGCTGCTATTGCACTGCTGGCCCTGGAGCTGTCTGACAAAGGGAGACTTTGCAGGGGGCTGTCTCTTCTTCCCAGCATAGAAAATGGCTTGTTTCTTGGGTGCCAGCACCAACTCCTGAGCACCCTCACCTCCCTCGAGGCTTGGAGGGATTCAGGTGCTCCCTGGACGTGGCTCACACTCCCCTGGGAGCGGAGAAAGAGAGAGGGAATCTGTCCCCGTTGCCCACTGTCAGTGTGGCAAGCAGGGCTGGAGCTGCCAGTGCCACTGGGGGCCCTCAGCATTGGCCACAGAGGGGCCTCCCATCCCTGCAGGCCCATCACAAAGTGCTGCTGGAGCAGCTGCTTGTTGGAGAGGCCGTGCAGGACACGTTGTGGGGCTGCCCAAGGACGCTGTGCGGCACCTGTGGAGGGCACTGCTCCTCCTGCAACTCCTCAGGTGCTCCACAGGAAATTTTTGCAGGAGCTTTTGCTGTAGCACCTTGAGAAAGAAGCATTTAAATCAGAGAGAGAGGGGAAGAGCCTCAGGAGTCAGATGAGCTGGGCTGGACTCCTTCCCTCAGCTCCAAGAGCTCTCACTCTGAGTCTCCTCCTTTTCTAAAAGCGGGAAGTTTTGAAACATTTTAAAGGCAAGTTGTGAATCAAAGAGAATTTCTACTACCAGGAGCCATCCCAGTTCACTTTCATGTCATGTACTAATTAATGCATTGACCCGTGAGTATGGGAGAAGATTTTCCCCATAGTCCCTGCACTGGTCAGTGGCATGGATGCAGGATGAGGTGAAGGTGATTCTGGCAGTGTTTGGGGAATAGGCCCCCTGGCTACAGCTGCACTTTGCTCCAAGATGCTCTTCTGCCTCCATTTCCATGCTCAACACCTCAATCTCTCCTGTCTTCCGTCAAGGCTTTCAGTATCCTGCCACTGCCAGGTGTGCTGCAGCCAGGAGAGAGCCAGCAGGTCTCCTCCACCTTCTCTGGCCAGCTCACCACCACCTGCAAGGTCCCGGAGCTGTGCCACGTGGAGGGAGGCTCCACCTCCGAGGTGCTGGTGCCCAGGGCAGCCTCACATGTCAGCTCCTCCCTGAGCCCCCAGGAGATCAACTGTGGCTCACAGGCCCCTCTCAGGGACAGGTGAGTCAGCCTTCCGTGGGTTCCTGCTCTGCCATGGGTTATTGTCCCTGCAGGGCTTCCCTGCTCCAAGGCCTCTGAGCTCAGAGGAGCTGCAGAGCAAAGGCCAGCAGCAACACAGGGATGGCCACTCTGAGCTCCCTGGCTGCCAAGAGAGGAAGGACCTTCTTCTGTTGAGACAGAACCTCTTCTTCTCTATTTGAGTTCTGAGCCCTGCTGGCTTAGCTGCTGCCTGCAGGGAGCTGGGCTCTGGGCTTGCCTTGGCACCACCTCTAGAGGTGTCTTAAAGTCCATGGTGTTGAGTGGCATCTTCTTCATCATCTGCCTTCTTCACCAGAACAGTGGGATTGTGGTATGGGCAGGCGTGGGGCACAGAGCAAACCTTGCTTTGGGTCCTGCTCCTGCCACAGATGAAGTCCTTGCAATGCTGACCTGCCAGGGTTCTCCTTATGGTGGGACAGCAGCCAGAAAAGCTCCTGTCCTTTAGGCTTCCCTGCAGCTGCAGCTGTAGGCAAGCACAGGAGAAGCTCAGCTCCAGCAAGGCAGCCAGCTCAGGACACACAGGCCAAGTGTGGAGCTGGGAGTGGAGGCTGCTTAAAGCCAGCCTGTGCAGCAGGACTTCTTCAGGCCAGGCTGGAGTTGGTTTCATGGGGAGGAGATGGACGAGGCTGCTTCCAATGGTTTCCATGGCAGCCAGCACTAGTTTGCTTGGTCCCAGCTGGGTTCCAGCAGGAAATCTGGCTGACAAGAGCCTGTTTTGCAGGAGAGGAGTTCCTGCAGCCTTTGCTTTCTGACTGATAAGATTGTTCTCATGAAGGAGCAGGCTAGGAGTCGTTAAAACTGAAGATCATGGACAGAGACTCTCTAACTAATTAAAGTTAGACAGTGGGATGTTTATTAACACCGGCGGGTGGCACCAGAGCCATCCCTAAAAGGCGTGACCGTGCTGTCCAAGGTTCTTTGCCCTCTCTTTATTTCCCAAGATCTTACATACAATACATCTGCACAACCCCAGCACCTCCCATCCCTGCTCTGTATTCAAATGAGGTCATTGGTCCTTCACTCCTGTGCAATTCTTCCATTGAACTGGGTCAATGGTCTCAAAGTGGGTCAGTGGTCTTTATCAGGTCTCTGTGACCCTCTGGCACCATCCAAGGTCCCCAACTTAGTGATTGATTGACATCAAGCCCAGGTGCTAACCATTGTTCTACTGGTTTCAAGATGTTCTTATACCAGTTCACTTCCTCCACTTCCCTCTAGAAAGATGCTACTAATGGTAAACAATAGAACAATCAGCTCCAGCTTAAGCATCTCATAATCATTAACCTATGGTCTGCCTATCTAACTTACATCCTGATCAATGGGAATTGCTTCTAACCCTCAGCTGAAATCTGAACTCTTTAAAATCATGCCTCAGCTATGCCCAGGGAGAAGGGGGCTGAATGAGCTGAGTAAGAACTGTAGGAGAGCTAAGCAGATGTCAGCAATCTGTGCTCTGCTTTTAACTGGGAAGCCAAGAGACAAAGGGCGTTTCCAGGCACCAGCGCAGAGAGCTGCTGGATCAGCCTTTGGCAGGGGCTGGAGAGGTCTGGCTGTGCCTTCAGAGGGAGCTTGCACAGTCAACACCTTATGATGGCAAAGCTCAAGTTTGGCTGGTCCTGGAGGTCCCCTTGAACCAATTCCCTCACTTGGGATGTTCCCAGCCTCTGTGGGTTGAGGAGAATTCACGGAAATGGCCTCAGGGTCAAGGAATGAAGTGCAGGGCCAGCCAGGACTAGGGAGCCGAAGGTTCTGGTGGGACTCTCAGCCATGTTTTCTGTTTTGTCTGCAGAAGGGAGCTGAAAGAGCCAGCTCAAAAGGTCAAGGAGGAGGCAAAAGCCCTAGAGGAGGAAGACAGGAGGAAGGAGGAAGAGATGCTGAAGAAGGGAAAGAAGAGTGTCTCTGTTGGGAAGCAACCTCCAATACCAGCAAAGGGGAAAACCAAGACCCGAGAGAATATGGAAACCGAAATCCCAAAAAAGAAAACCAAAATCCCAGAGAGGAAGGAAATCAAAATCCCAGAGAAGAAGGAAAGCAAAGCATCAGAAGGGAAGAAAATGAAAGCATCGGAGAAGAAGGACACCAAAGCATCAGAGAGGAGGGAAAGCAAAATCCCAGAGAAGAACGAAGCCAAAATCTCAGAGTAGAATGAAGCCAAAGACCCAAAGAAGGGGGAACCCGAAGCCGTCAAGAAGGGGGGAACTGAAATCCCAAAGGACTAAGCTAAAATGGAGAAGAACTCTTTGTTCATACAACTCATTTTACACAGTTTAACAGACCTTGTGTGCACCTTTAGTTCGTTCATAGATTTCTTATCAGTTAGTCGACTATTGGTTAATAAAATAGATTTTACTTGTGCATCTAATCTCTCTATTGTATTGTTTATGTCTTCACTGATTCTCATGGGACAAATCCCTTGTTATTCCAGGTGCGTTTGTTTTTCACCCTCAGAATAGAATGGTCACAAAGTCTCATTCTCAAAATAGCTTCACATGGGAACTTGTAACTGCTTATTTGCACTCAGAAGAGACGATAGGCCAGCTATTGATATGGCCGAACAAGGCTTCATGTCAAAAGGCCTTTCTTTTATCATTACTCTACCTGTCTATGACATCTCCCGTGGTGTCCTTGGACCCAAATTGTCACAACTGACCCATGGTTCCATGAGGTTCCCCAGTGTCACCGTGGTGTCCTTGGACCCACATTGTCACAACTGACCCAAGGTTCCATGAGGTTCCCCTGTGTCACCATGGTCACTGTCAGAGGCTGGATGAGATCAATGTCCTGAGACACCATGGGATGAGCTGTCACTCAGTCACACAGTGGGGACAGCACTAACCCAGCCCTGATTGCCTGTGCGATCAGAAATCCCACCTGGGGGAGGCTCACAAGGGCCCGGGGGCTTAAAAACATAGAGCACAAGGTGAGCCCGTGGTATGGACTCTGCCTTCTCCTGGGGTTTGTGTCCCACCCACACTGAAACCCTAGGAGCTGTTAGTCATATGTGTGTCTTTCTATAGAGCTTCTGTCTTTCTGTCTCTCTCTTTCTTCTCCTTCTAATGCTCTTTGTATGGAACATTTTTGGATACCCTAACAGCTTACGTGTTTTCACGTTTCCAGGATAAATGGGCTAAGTTAATGAAGTTACTGCTATGATAAGTGTTTTATGTGTAATTTGATATTGCATTAAATACTCTTCCAAAGTTCTTGATTTTTTGCACTTTGCCAGTAGAATTTTGTGTCATTTTGACCTCTTACGAATATCTGCCTGGTGTTTCTCCTGTGCACCAAACTCGAGTAAAGGTGGTAGATGAATTGGTGAGTTGGCACACAAACCCCGAACGGAGCTCCGAGTGCATGGAGGATCAGGGCGCTGTGAGTCGCGTACAATCCCTGCAGTGGGGGGACACGGGTCCCTAGCAGGGTTTAGGGTGCCCCAAGTCCAGCAGCAGCACTGAGTACACCCAAGAGGGCCCCAGTGCCCAGGGTGGGACGGCGGTGCTGGGGGTTCGGTGTGCCGTGGGTCAGGTAGAAACCATAAACCCACTGGAGGCCCCGGGAGGGATTGGGGTCACAGGGCAGGGCAGGGCTGGGCTTACAGGGCAGGGCAAGGCTGAACCTGCCCCTTCCTCCCCCACACACAAAATGTTTAGAGCCAACAATCTCCTCTGGTCTGTCACAACAGGCAATGCTGGAGGTGAAATCCCAATTGTGGCCATTGGCACCTGGCTGAGAAGGACAGTTCTTTTCCATGGGAAGGAAAGCACAGAGCATCAAGGTTTGGAAGGCAGGTAGGTGAGAGCCTCACTAGGCCAAGGTCAGCTAGACATGTCAGTAATAGCAGATTTTGGATTTAGGGAATTTTGGAGGTGGAAACGCAATCTCGGCCATGGGCACCTGGAGAAGCAGGACAGTTCTTTCCCATGAGAAGGAGAGTATGGAGCCTCCCCCAGTGTTTTGGGGACAGATGAGAGGTGACCCTTGTGAAACTACTGCCAGCCAGAGTTGTCCTGGCAATATTCCAATGGGAAGAATTCCTGGATATAAGGAACTTTGGAGGTGAAATCCCAATTCTGGCCATAGGTGCCTGGAGTAGAAGGACAGTGCTTTTCCATTGGGAAGGAAAGCACAGAGCCCCAGTGTTTCAGCAGCACATGAGAAGTGAACCTCAACGTGCAAAGGTCACCTGGACCAGTCAGGCAGTCCATGGGAAGCCAAACCAGTCAGAGCTGTTCTGTGTTCCCTTGGTTTTATGGGGCTCCATAGTGTCACACTGGTGCGTTGGATCCATGGGGTCCCACAGTGTCACAGTGCCCCCAGGTGTCAGATGGTCCTACAGTGTCACAATGGTCCCAAGGATTCCATGAGCCCTTGCAGTGTCACAATGGTCCCTGTGGCTCCCCAGGCCCCACAGTGTCACGGGACTTCTCTGTTCCATGAGGTCTGCAATGTCACAATGGACCTTTGGACCCTGGGGCTTTGCTGTGTCACAATGGTCTCCTTTGGCTCCACAGTGCCACAATGGACCATTGATGACAGGAGGCCCCTCTGTGTCGCCGTGGAGCTTTGGTTCCATGCAGCCCTGCAGTGTCACAATGGTCTCCTTTGGTTGCCCAGTGTCACAATGGACCACTGATGACATGAGGCCCTGCTGTGTCACAATGGACCTTTGGTTCCATGCAGCCCTGCAGTGTCACTAAGGCCTCTTGGTTTCACGAGGCCCCACAATACCACAGTGGTCCTCCCAGGGTCACAATGATCTCACTGGTTCCTTGAGGCCTCACAGTATCACAACGCTTGACTTACTCCATGGGGCGTCATAGTGTCACAATGGTCTCCATGAGTGCCCTGTCACAATGGTCTCTGTGATTCCATGGTGACCCTCAGTGTCACAGTGGCCCCTTGGTTCCATGAGGCTGTAAAATGTCTTAATTGTCTTTGCACGGTTCCACGAGGCCATGCAATGTCACAATGAACTTTTGGTTCCATGGAGTCCCACAGTGTCACAATGGCCGCTTGGTTCCATAACACCACAAAGTGTCATAATGGTCTCCACAATTCCATGTGGCCCCGCGGTGTCACAATGGACTCTTGGTTTGATGGGGCCTCTCAGTGTCACAATGATCTCTACATTCCATGGAGCCACACAGCATGAGTACAGTCCCCTTGGTTCCATGAGGCCCAGCAATGTCCAAGTGCTCTCCATGATTCCATGAGGCCCCGCAGTGTCACAATGGTCCCTTGGTCTCAAAGAGCCCCATAGTGTCACAATGGTCCCTTGGTTCCATGGGCCCTGTGCTGCTGCATTCCCCCCTCCCCTTCTTAGGCCGCCCTACCAGCTGAGAAATGCTCCTTGGGCCTCAGCCTTGGCCAACTGCCCCTGGGCTCAGCTCCTCTGCAGCTCATCACAAACACTGTCTGCTCCAGGCACTGCTGCTGCCCAACCAGCTCCTGGTTCCTGTAGGAGCAGCCCTGGGAACTCTTTTTGTTCCCTCAGTGGCACAACATCCCTGTTCTCACACTGCCAAAGAAAGCTGTTGGTGCCAAGTGCGGCCAGGATGAGCCATTGCTGGGACTGGAGCCCCTCTCTTGGGGCCCTGCAAACAGCGCTCCAAAAGGAGCCCTTGGAGCTCTCCTGGGCCAGCGACTCCCTCTGAGTGGGGCCTCTCCCAGCTGGGAACTCTCCCGTTTGCTGCACTCGGGGATCTCGAACAACGACGGAGCCTGGGCCGATCCCCCCACTCCTCCAGGCTCAACCCTTCATGCGCTGGGGAGATGCCAAAGGATCCACAGGGAGCATTGCCTGCCCTCAGGGGAATTGCTCACAGGTGCCTTGCACTGACTCTGTGTCTGTGCACATAAAGGAATGCCTGTGCTGGGGAAATGTGGCAAAAATTCTGTTCTCTGTGGGGCTTGAGTGCCTTGGATAGCTGAGTCAGTCAGGCCTGTAAGTGAGGGTAAATCACAAGGTCTAAGGGAAGTTAAATTCTGCCAATAGTTTTTCTTTTGCTAAGTTGTAAGTTTAATATAAATTATTAGCTGTGTTAAGTATTGTTAAGTGTTATGCCTCTTAAAAATTGCTATGTCATAGGTTTTAAGTTAGGTTAAATACTGTTAAGTGCTGTTCTTTTGCTAAACAGTGATGTTTAAGGGATAAGTTAAGATATAAGTTCAGTCCTGTACATTTGAACTCTGTTCAACTTTAGGCCGTATTCATTTTATCCTTGCCCTAGCTGGCCTTGTGTCTCACACACACACAGGGACAGTTCTCAGTTCATTTCTGGTTTGATTGCTTGGATATTGTTTGGTTTTGTTTTTGCTTTGTTTCCTTGGTGTGCCTGAAGTGTCCAGTCAGGAGCAGAGTGACTCTTGCCAAGGAACTTTGTGCTGCTGTCCCGTAATGTTAAATCTGTTTTTTGCTGATACCTTGCTGGGGATTTTTTCAGCGCTCTCAGCCCCTCGTTTGTAACAGGGTGAAGGAGCCCTGGCCCAGGCTCTGGCCCTGGGGAACACAGGGACGCTGCCGGGGGATCCCTGTCCCCCTTTTTCCCCCCAGGGCCGCGGCCCCCCATCCCCGTGTCAGGCTCTGGAATCGATCTCGTGGAACATCCTCTGGGGGAGGCTGTGGGATCCGGGGAGACAGGGGGCCCAGGGGGACAGGGGACCCCGCTGTGCACGAGCAGGGTTGGACTGCTCTGGGGGGAGCTGTGAGGGGGGCTGGGGCAGAGTGACCTCCCCAGTGACCTCACACAGCCCTGTGATGTCACACAGCATCCTGTGATGTCACACAGCTATCTGTGATGTCACATTGCCTCCTGTAATTTCACACAAACACTGTGATACCACAGCCCACTCTGGGATGTCACACCACATCCTTGTGATGTCTCAGAGCCAGCACTGGGATATCACTCTCTGAGGTCCTACAGCTATGCTGTGATGTCACAGAAGACTCTGTGATGTCAAAAGGTCACTAAGTGATGTCAGTGTCTGTTCTGTGGTGTCACAGCCAGCTCTGTGATGTCACAAAATCCTGTCTGTAATGTCATACTGACACTTTGTAATGTCACAGCACACACTTTGACCTCACAGGCAGCTCTATGTCATACAGCCATGACATTAAGCCACAGCCTGCTCTGTGATGTCACAGAATCTCCTCTATGATCTGGTAGCTGCTCAATGACCTCACAATCCAAACCCTGTGATGTCATAGCCCAATTTGTGATCTCACACAGCCCACTCTGGGCGGCCACACAGCCCCTTACTGACATCACAGCTGCTCTGTGCCTCTATGACACAGCCACAGAGGTGCTGCTGTGACACAGCCCCCTCTGGGACATCCCACAGCCCCTGCCAGTGCTGAGCCCCTGTGAGCTCGGTCTGTGCCCTGCTGGTGTCCCTGAGGGGCCCTGGCAGTGCCCCAGCCCTGCTGGGCTGTGCACAGGAGCTGCTCCTGGCCAGAGCTGTCTCTCTGCAGCGCTGCCCTTGCCAGGAGCTGCCTCTGGGCCAGGAGCCCGGCCCAGCTCAACAGCACAGACACAGCACAGGGACTTTAATGACCCTCTGGGGCTTTGGTGCTCTTTGCATCAGACCCAGTCCCTCAGAGAGGGCTCAAAGAACTTCTCAAGAATTCAATGTAAGATCGAAACACTGAAATTTCTTGTACTTTCAGTACATTCCTGTGAGGCACAAGACTGACAAAGTATCACCAGGTTCAAGGTAGAGGAGAGAACTGGTGGCAGTGATGACAGGTGGGGACAAGCAAGGGAAAGGTGTCTCTGATGCTAAGCAAAGCTGTGCCTCTGTCCCTGCAGGCTGTCGGCATCCCCCGGCTGCCCCACCTGGCTGGGCCCTTCCTTTGCTGACAGCTCTGCCTCCTGCCTGACTCTGCCTGCCCACACAGAGCCTGGGGCTGCTTCAGGCTCCTTCTGGGGGACATGCTGCACCACAGCCCTGTCCTGGCAGGGAAATTCCTTTCTCCTGCTGTCCAGTCTGGGCCTCCCCAGGTGCCCTTGGCATTAATATTTTCTTTCTCAGGCTGTTTTCTACTATGCGAAAAGGATCCACCATCTCTGAAACCACCCTTCAGTCCCTCCCAGGGCTCTCCTCTGCTGTCCTCAGTCTCCATCCCACTGAACACAGAGCTCCTGTGTCCCTATAGAGTTGTCAAGTGCTTGAGGCCAGGAGCAACTGAACAAGAGGGACAGTTCTTTTCTATAGGAAGGAAACCACAGAATCCCAGGGTTTGAAGGCAGATGAGAAGCAGTCACCAGAAGCCAAGGCCAGCCAGTCTTGTCTGTCCTTGCAGTTTTTGTCTTACAGTAACCCTTAGATATTCAGGGAGTTTTGGGGGTGGAATTCCATTTCAGACATGGGTTCCTGGATTGGAATGACAGTTCTCCATAGGAAGGAAAGGGTGGAGCCCCAGTGTTTCAAAGGCTGATTAGAGGCAGCCCCAAGGAGGCCAAGGCCAGCCAGACATGTTGTCAGGGAAGAATCCTTGGACAGAATTTGGCAGGCCAAACCCCACTTTTGTCAATGGGCAACTGGACAAGAGGGACAGTTCTTTTTCCATAGGGAGGAAAGTACAGAGCCCCAGTGTTTCAAAGGCAGATGAGAGCTGGCCCTCAGGAAACCAAGGGAACCTGGACATTCCTGGCAGCTTTTGTCTGGGAGCTATCCTTGGATATAAGGAATTTTGAAGGTGGATTCTCAGTTTTGGCCATGGATGCCTGGACTTGAAAGATGTCTTTCTCAATGGGAAGAAAAGCATAGGCCCCCAGTGTATTGAAGACAAGGCCAGCCAGAGTTGTCTGTCCTGGCAAGTTTCATATGGGAATAATCCTTGGATGTAATCAAATCTGGAGGAGAAATCCCCATTTCGGCCATGAACCCCTGGAGAAGGACAGTTCTTTCCCACAGGAAAGAGAGCACAGAACTCCTGGGTTTCAGGGGCTGATGAGAAGTGACCGTCAACTTGCCAAGGTCAGCTGGGCCAGTCAGGCAGCCCCCAGGAGGCCCAGCCAGACAGACCTGTTCCATGTTCTTGGATCCTTGGGGCCCTGCAGCATCACAATTGCCCCTTGGTTCCATGAGGCCCAGTGATATAACAACGGTCTCCTTGGCTTCACAGTGGCACAATGGCCCATTGCTTCCATGAGACCTTGCAGTCTCCAAATGGTTTCCTTGTTTCCATGGGACTATGCAATGCCACAATGGCCCATTGGTTCCATGAGGTCACAGTCTCAAAATGGCCCCTTGGTTCTATTGGGTTCCCCAGGTTCACAATGGCCCCTTGGTTCCACCAGGCCTGGATGTGTCACACTGGTTTCTGGCTTCCATGGGGACCCACAGTGTCACAATGGCCCCTTGCTTCCATGAGATCTTGCAGTGTCACAGTGGTTGCCTTAGTTCTGTGAGTCCCTGTGGTGTCACAATGGCCCCTTGGTTCCATGGGGACTCAGAGTGTCAGAATGGTCTCATTGGTTCCATGAAGCCCCTCAGTGTCACAATGGTCTCTTTTGGTTCTGCAGTATCACAACGGCACCTTGGTTCCATGAAACCCTGAAGTAGGGAATGGCCCCTTGGTTCCATTGGGCTCCTCACTGTCACACAAGTTCTCAGTTCCACAGAGCACTGCAGTGTCACAGTGCTCTCCTTGGTTCCATGGTGCCACACAGGGTCACAAGGGCCCCTCAGCTCTACAAGGCCCCACAGTGTCACAACAGCCCCTTGCTCCCATGAGGCCGTGCCATGTCACAATGGTCTCACTGGTTCCTTGAGGCTCTGCAGTTCCACAACGGCCCTTGAAGTGTCACAATAGTCTCAGCAGGTTCCCCCACTGGTTCACAATGGCCTCATTTGTTCCATGATGCCCTGTAGTGTAACAATGATGTCCTTGGTTCCACAGTCAGGATGGCCCTGAGGTCTCATGGAGTCCCACAGCCCCTTATGGAGTCCCACAGTGTCACTTTGATCCCCTTGATTCCATGAAGCCCTGCCATGCTACAATGGCCCCTTGGTTATACAAGGCCCTGCAGTGTCACAATGGCCCCTTCGTTCCAGTGGGTCCTGAAGTGTCCTAATGGTCTCCGTGGTTCCATGAGGCCCCACAATGTCACAATGGACTTCTGGTTCCATGAGCTTTCGTACCGCCAACAACAGTCTTCCTTGGTTCCACAGTGTCACAATGGACCCTTTGCTCCATGAGGTTCAGTAGCGTAACATGGACACCTTGATTCCATGAGGTTCTGCAGTGTCACAGTGATCTCCTTGGTTCTGCGGCCCTGCTGTGGCTGCTGTGTAACAATGGACCTGTGGTACCATGAGGTTCCATATTGTCACCATGGAGTCTTTGTTTCTACAAGGCCTTGCTGGGCCACAATGGCCCCTTGGTTCCATGAGGTTCTGCACTGTCAAAAATTATCTCCTTGGTTCTGCAGTGTCACAATGGACCCTTGTTTCCATGAGAGGCCTGGGCTCCCACAGCCCTTCACAGACCACTATGGCCTCTCTGAGTTCCCCATGGCCCTTCATGGCCCCTCAAAGCCCTTCATGGCCCCTCAAAGCATTTCATGGCCCCTCATGATTGATGGTCCCTCAAAGCCCCTCACGGTCCCTCATAGCCCCTCATGGTCCCTCACAGCCTCTCACATCCCGCTCATGGCACCTCATGGCCCCTCACAGCCCCTCATGGTCCCTCACAGCCTCTCATGGCCCCTCACAGCCTCTCATGGTCCCTCACAGCCCCTCATGGCCCCTCACAGCCCCTCATGGCCCCTCACAGCCTCTCATGGCTCCTCACAGCCTCTCATGGTCCCTCACAGCCTCTCACAGCCCCTCATGGCCCCTCACAGCCCCAGGCCTGGGGCTCCTCTCAAAGGAGAAAGGGTCAGGCCCTTGTTCTCCTTTCATTTCAGTCCTTTCAGAGCCACGAGTGCAGAAAGGCTGAAATGGAGCCTTTACCCAATGTTTCCCTCAAGGTTAACTGCGGGCTGAAGCTCTGTGCTGGCCCTGGCCCCAGCACCACCATCCCTGCAGCCACCAGGCCTTTGCTGTCCCCCCGTGTCCGTTCCCTGTCCCCGAGTCCCGCCCGGCTCTGGCAGCAGCAGCAGCCGCAGCGCAGGGGGCGCCGGCCCGGCCCAGCCGGGGCTCCCGGCCAGGAGCAGCAGCAGCGCCGGCCCCTTCCCGCCTGCTCCTGCCTCGGCTCCCAAGGGCTTCTTCCAGCTCAATTCTGGAGCACAGCAACCAGCACCCACACACAGCCCTGACTGCTCAGGGCCCGCCTGTGCTGCCCTGAGCCAGCCCTCAGAGGAAGAAAGGATCGGGTTCCAGCGCTGTTTTCAAGGCTCTTTTACTCACTCTGAGCTGACAGCAGGAGGCTGCTGGTGCCTCTGCCTTGGGAATTGCAGATCATGGCTGGTCTTGGCCGTCTTCTGCTTGCAACCTGAATTTTATCAATACAACTGCACTTGCCTCTTTCAATCACTGCTGCCCACTGTGCTTTTGTGATGGTGAACTCAGGGTTTTTGTCACAGGCATCATGATTAGCAGAGACTGAAATGCTCACAAGTCCTTGAGCACTAAGTCAAGGGGAATGAAAGCCTCACAGACCACTTTTGCAGCACTCAAACACCACCCTGCTGCTGGTGCTATTGAAATAGAATCAACCTACAGAGACCATCACAGAAATTGCCTCTGGAGTGGCAAATCAAATGAAAAAATCCACCAGGACAACGAAAAAACAGAACTTGACTGGCTTCATTGCTTCCTCGGAGCAGCAGAAAATGGAGATGCCCAGAGGTATTTTGCACTGCTGCTGATCCCACTTGGAGCCCAGCCCTCTGCAGAGTCCCAGCGGGAGCCTGAGCCCAGCCCAGGGAGCTCCCAGAGTGTCCTGGAGATTCTCTCTGCATTCGGTCAGGCTTGCATTCCCCAGCAAGTCCCCAACAAAACCTCCTGTTTTCTTGGGTTAGAACAGGCACAATGAAAAACTCAGCAATGGCACAAGAAAAAGAAAAGACAAGTTGTCAAGGAATCCAAACATTTGTCTTGCTTTGCTGCAGAAGTTGTACTGCACTTACGGTGTGGAAAGTCAAGAGAAGCTGCAGTTGGGGGCACATCTTGTGACAGAAGCTGCACCTCATTCTCCAGGAAAGGTTATTGAAAAGGGCAGACAGGACTGGGGAGAAGTGAAACAGCTTTCCAGAAGTGAAATAAAAATGGAAAGGAACAATCTGAGATGTTTTCCTGTATTTATTTCTATGCTCCCATTTTCCATGTTGCACTGCTTCTCCATGCCATGAATTCCAAATGCATCTCACCTCTAAGACTGGTAACTTAGCGAGTTTTAGTCAGTGTAAAATACCATGAGCTACACACAGTTTGCCTTGCCCTGGTTTTGTTGGAAAGCAATGCTGGAGCCATCAGTGCAGTGCTTGGGTCAGGCACGAATCCTGCAGGCAGGGAATGTGCCCTGCCAGTGTCTGAGCCTCAGCAGGGACAATGCACAGCAGCGAGCGAGGGATTTGCTGTGCCCTGTGCAGGAGTCAGGTCTCTGGATCTGGGCTCAACACAGCGAAGTTCCTGTGTTTGGACAGACTCGGGGGCTGCCCTGAGGGCAGTGAACAGGAGAGTTCCCTGCTGGGAGAGGCCCCAGCAGAGGAGGGGATCTTGTCTCTCCTCGAGACCCTTTAAGGGTCTTCCGGTCTCTTTGAAGTGGAGGTTTTCTCTTTGGGGTTTTTTGGGGGAATCCCCCCACTCCAAGGGTGTTTTTTCCTTCCCATTTTAGGGTGTTTGTGGGGCCGCAGCCACACAAGCCCCTTTCAAGGGGGGATCATGATGGCTTTAAGTTACATTTTTATGGGGCCCCCACTCCAAGCCCCTGTAGGGGATGTTTTGCCGCCCCGGGTGATTTTTGGAGTTCTCTCTACCATCGCTGCTTTAAGGGCCCCCACTATGGTCGGGTCCCACTATAAGTCCCCTTAAAAGGGCAACACCACTCCCTTTGATTCCAGACACTGGAGCCCGGGAGGGAGAGTTGGGGGTCCCAGGGGGGTTTGGGGGTCCTAGGAAGCTTTGGGGGAACCTGGGTGATGGTGATGGGGACTCAGTGCTGGGTATAAACTGTTGTGAGGGGTTCCCGGGAGGGTTTTGTGTATACCGGTGGTTTTGTGGGGTCATGATGGATTTTTGGGGGTTCCCAAGGGGGGTTTTCAGGGGTCCCAAAGCGAGGGATAAGGCGATGCCAGAGAGAACCCAAGGCTGTTTTGGGGTACGTGCTGGCAACAGAGATGGGGATCCCGTGCCAGGTGTGAACCTTCTCAGGGGGATCTTGAGGGATGTTGGGATATCCTGTGGGAATTTTTATGTCCTGGGAGGGTTTGGAGGAGTCTGTATGAGCTTTTGCGGTCTTGGGGAGCTTTTGGAGAGCCCAGGGATGATTTTGGGGTGTTCCAGGGGGTTTGGGGTTCCCGGCAGGTTTTGGGGGTACTTTGGCAATGCCGGTGACAAAGCTGGGACCCCGTGCTGGGAATGAGCCCCCTCACTGAGCACAGGCAGCGTCAGCGTGTTCAGGGGGATCCTGGGGGCCCAGGGGGTCACCCCAACTCCCAGGGGACCCCAAATGCTAAGGGACCCCCGAACTGCCCTCAGCGCTGGATCTGCCGCAGGCTGGGGGGCACCAGCACTCAGCTCCCAGCCCCACTATCACAGGGGGGCTGTGGAAGAAATCTGGGGGGGCACGAACAGGTCGGGGGGGACCCCCAAAGTCCTGGGAATGGGGGAACACAGGGGAACTCCCAGGAATCCCATGTGCGGCTTATGGGGGACCCAGGAGGAGTTTAGTGGGGCTGGGTGGGACATGGGGGACCCCCAGGAGTCTGGGGAGGGGGGAAGAACAGGGTGACCCTCAGGATGGGTTTGGGGGGAACCGGATTGGAGCCTCCAGACACCGAATCCGATGAGGAGAACAACGCCAATGGCAGCGCGGACAGACACAGGGAGCACCAGGGTGGGATTCCCGCTGGATTCCGGCTCTGGGAAGCAGGGCATGGTGAGGCGGGGAGGGGAACCCCCATCCCGCTGCTCCCCATTCCCAAAGGGAGGAATAGGGGTCCAGGGGGTCTCTGGGTGAAGGAAAAGGGGGCTCTGGGGGCTGGGAGAGGGGGGATGGACGGGAAGGGAGTGTGGGGGTTGTTGGTGCCGGATAAGGGGGGGGGCAGGGTGGAACCCATGCCCGGGAATGGGGGTGCGGGGGGATGGCGGCGCCAAGGAATGGGGGTTCAGGGGCCCCTCGGTGCTCCGGAACGGGCGATCACAGAGTCCCGGTGCCGGGGGTCCCCCTCAGCTCTCGCCGCCCCCCGGGTCCCAGGAGCACCCCCAGCCCCAGCGCTGGAGCCATCGCGCTGCTCTGCTGCGGCCCCGCCCCCTGAGCCGCCTCCGCCCCCGCCATTGGCGCCGCTCTTTTCTGCCCGCCAATGGCGACCCGAGTCTGCAGTGACGTCACCAGTCACTGCAGTCTGCAGTGACGTCACCGATCGCCGGGTAAAGGGAGGCCTGGGGGTGAGGGGCCCCGGGCTGGCCGGGAATGGGGTCCGGGGGTCCCCGGGCTCATGGAAACGGGCGATCCAGGGTCTGCCAGAGGAGGATACCCGGGAAAGGGGCTGCAGGGGGTGTCGGGGCAGGATAAGGGGGTTCAGGGGGTCCTGCAGCTGGGGAAGGAGATGCGGGGGGTCTCAGTGCCCAGGAATGGGCATTCAAGGGGGTCCCCGGGGGGCTCCCCAAAGCCCGTCCCGAGAGGCAGCAGGAGCTGGCTCAGGAGCTCTGGGCAGAGAAAAGGGGGTGACCCCGGCTTGGGGGGACATGGGAGACTCACACACGCCCCTGGGGGGACACGACCCCCGGGGACCCCCCCTCACCTTGTCCCGCAGGGGAGGCCGAGCCCCAGCCCGGGCAGACGAAGTCCCCGAGCCCCGGCAGCATCCTGGGGGGGCGTGCGGGGCCGGGAGGGGCAGGATCCGGGAAACGGCGGCGGCTGCCGGGGGCCGCGGGTGCCTGGGAACCGCGAACGCGGCGGCGGCGTCTGTGACAGCGGCGCGGCCACAGCTGCCCGAGAACGCGGCCCTGGCTGGGTGTGTTGCAGCCTGGGCTCCTGCAGGCGGCTGCACTGAGCCATTCGCAAAGGGAATTGTTCGCGAGGCATTGGCCTGCGCAGAGAATTCCTACACCTGCAGAGCATTGGTCTCTGCAAGATTCCTACACCTGCAGAGCATTGGCCTCTGCAAGATTCCTACACCTTCAGAGCATTGGCCTCTGTGAAGAGTTCATCAACGTGCTGAGCATTGGCCTGTGCAAAGAGTTCATCAACGTGTAGAGCATTGGCCTGTGCAAAGAGTTCATCAACGTACAGAGCAAGGTTCCCAAATTTCCTTTGAAGGTAAAGATTGACTCAAGTTGAACTTTTTGGTTTTGTCTCATCTGCACTCTAAGAGAGAATGCCAAAGGGAAATACAGGATGGGATATTGCCTGTCTTCTGATGCAGCAGTTCAGTGGTGTGCCCAGCTGAGTGGATGAACAATATATGCTCTACTGATTGTGCTTTATTTTGCACAGAAGAAATGCAAGATTTTCTAAATGTACTAGTCTATTCATTTTTTCCCTATAGTGATTGCCTAAGCTGTTTAAAGGTGAACAAATTCTGTTCAAGTTTCAGTGGGTGGTTATCATCTGTTTATTAAAATTATTAGGGAGATGCCTCTGAATTGCTGCAGCAGCCTGGCTGTCTTCAGCTGACATTCCGGCCAGAAGCCTTGTGAACACATCAGAGAACCCACACAACAGGAATTCCATCCTTGGGGAAGGAAAGGGCTTTCCCTATGTCAGGTTGCACAAAGCTTCTGCTCCTGGACAATTCCTGGCATGGCACATCCCCTTCTCTGGAAAAAAAACAGTTGCAGTTTTGTTCCACTCTCATAATTGTAAATTATTTCCTCCTTCTAAAAAATGTAAATCCAGCCTCATTCACTTTAGACATATGGACCCTTGTTCTGCCACTGCAGATTTGGGAGAAAATGCATTTGACCACTGTTTTCCCGTTTTCAGAGACCTTGGAGAGGACCCAAAAATCCCCCAAGATGGGGTTTGGAGGCCTCATCACATAACCAGCTGGTAGAGGCTGCAGGTTCAGGGCTCAGTGGGGTGGAGACTGAGGACAGAACAGGAGTAGCCTGGCAGGGGCTGAAGGGTGGTTTCAGAGAGGCTGGAGCTTTTCTTCCTAGAGGATATAAGCATGAGAAGGAAATAATGGCACCAAGGGCAGCTGGGGAGGCCCAGAGTGGGCAGCAGCAGAAAGGAATTTCCCTGGCAGGGCAGGGCTGTGGTGCAGCATGTCCCCAGCAGGAGCCTGGAGCAGCCCAAGGCTTTGTGTGGGCAGGCAGAGGCAGGCAGGAGGCAGAACTGTCAGCAAAGGAAGGGCCCAGCCAGGTGGGGCAGCTGGGGGATGCCGACAGCCTGCAGGGACAGAGGCGCAGGGCAGGGACACCGTGGGACAGCCTGGGCTGCACAGGGCACAGGGATGGGCAGCAGCTGCAAGACAGCCCTGCCAGAGCCACCTTGGGCAGCACTTTGGCCATGGCTGCTGGGCCTGGGCCTGAGGCCATGAGGGGACAAGTGACCCTTGCAGGGCTGGGGCCTCATTGCCTCCTTGTCCCTGCTCAGCAGCCTGGCAGGGGCCGCCCCATGCTCCTGCCCTTGGCATTGCACATCCCCACATGCCAGTGACCATCCCAGGAAGAGCCCTGAGCAAGGAGGGAGGGACAGCATCTGCCTGGCCAGGGGCTGGGGCTCAGGCCTTGGCCCTTGGCATTCCTCAAACACATCCAGGTTTTTGCTCAGCACCAGAGACGCCTTTGTCTTGTGTGTCCCCACCTGTCATCCCTGCCTCCAGTGTTCTGCTCTACCTGGAGAAAACTTTCTCAGTTGTGTCCCTCAGTGAGACCCATTAAAACTTCAAGAAAATTTGGCATTTAAATTTAACTTAGTGTTCTTGAGAAGTTTTTTGAATGCTCTCTGGGACTGAGTCTGATGTAAACAGCCCCAGAGGTTCATTAAAGTCCTTGTGCTGTGTCTGTGCTCCTGTGCTGGGCTGGGCTCCTGGCACAGAAGGAGCCCTTGGAAACCAAGAACTCAAAAAGACATTTCTCCTGATGAGCAGCACTTCTCCCAGCCCAGCAGGGCTGAGGGCACTGCCTGCAGGTGTCTGAGAGCAGTGAAGCAGAAGGAAGCTCAATGCAGCTGCAAGGACAATTCTGCACTCATTCATGGAGAAATCTTCACAGCTTTTGACACAGTCAATCTCTGGATGCAGGGATCTCCTAAAGCTGGAGATGGCAGGACTGGCATGACTGTAAGGATGGCTCTGCTGCTGTTTCTGCTTTGGGGGAGGATGTGCTGCAGAGCGGGGCTGCCCTGGGCACCATCAGAGGGACAGGGCAGGACGGCTCCTGCTGCCAGGGACGGCTGCAGGGGGTGAAGCTGGGGCTGCAGCCAGGGCTGCCCAGGGTTGTCCTGCAGAGCAGCTCCTGCAGCCCTCAGGGCTCTTGGCCAGCCCAGGGCATGTGCCACCTGCCAGGGGCAGCTCTCAGCCTGCCTGGCACCTTCCCATGAATGCTGCAGGGGAGCAGTGGGTGCAAGAAGTGACTCCTGCAAGGGCAGCTCCTGCTGCTTTGGAGAGGGTGATGTATGGGCCAGGGCTGCTCAGAGCTCCAGCTCATGCCCAGCTCATTTCTGAGGGGATTTTTCATGAGCTCATTCAGGGCTCAGGTTTCCTGCTTGTGTCTCTGCTTTCCTGAATCTGTGCTCCCACTTTTCCCTGCCTCAGCTTGGTGGCAATGGAAACTCAGCTGTGCAGGGCAGAGCAGGGGCTGAGGCTCTTAAACCATCACACTGAGTTTTCCTGTGAACCTCAGCAAGTGCCTGCACCTGCCCAGCATCCAGATCCATGCAGCATCACCTTTCCATGATGCCCAGGCTGGGGGAGCTGTTCTTTATTCCCTGCAGGGCCGAGCAGCTGCAGGGCAGGGCTGGCCCAGGGGCTGGGCTGGGCTCTGGCAGCTCTGGCAGGGAAGGAGCCTGGGGCAACAGGAGCAGCTCGGGCTGGGACAGCTCCAGCAGCAGAGCCGTGGGCAGGAAGGGAGGGAGGCAGTGCTGAGGGAAGCCCTGCTGCAGGACAGATGTGGCACCTGCTGGGCCTGCCCTGCAGGGCACACACTGTCGTGAGCAGCACAGCTCTTGTGTCCCCTCGCAGCCAGCACAGCCCTCAGCCCGGGGGCTCGGGGTCCTCAGTCCCTCCTGGGCCGGCAGAGCAGCCCCAGAGATGAAGGGCATCTCTGCGGCCCTGTGCCCATTCCCTGCTGACCAGGGCCTGAGGGCCACTGTCCTGCCCTGCTGCTGCCTGGCAGGGGCTGGCCAGGGCTGGCCAGGGAAAGGCTTTTCCTCAGGCCCAGCTCTCTCTCTCTCCTTGCCTTGCCCAGGTGCTGCTGGCATTGCTGAGGGGGCTCTCTGCAATGGCAGTTCCAACTGCAGGGCCAGGCCCAGCCCTTGGGCTCCTCCTGTGCAGGCTGAGCACAGCAATGGGGTGTCCCAGCTCCCTGTGCCCAGGCAGCTCTGGGCAGGGCAGCCTGGGAGGCTGGCAATGAGCCCACTCTCCTCAAGCAGTGCCATGGACAGGACCCTTGATGTGTCCTGGGGATGCCACCCAAGCTGTCAGCTGCCTCCAGGGGACACTGGGGCACAGGAGTGTCCTTGGCTAGAGGGGGCTGAGACTGAGACAGGCTGAGACAGTTTGCTCTGCTGTGGGTCCCACTGCTCTCAGCTGTGTCAGGCTGATTTCTAGGGGAACACAGAGAATGCCCTGGATCGCAGAAAAGGCAGCTGGGAAAAGATGGATTGAGAGAGCAGCTCCCCTCACCCTTCACTGAGTTACAGCCACTGCTCTTGCATTGCACAGTTCTCTCTAATCTCCCTGGGCACAGCAGGAAACCCTCCCAAACTGCCTTTGGCCATCACCATTCCTTAGCCCTGGGAGAGGAGATGCTGCCAAGCTCCTCTGCCTCAGGAGCAGTTTGGGCTGATGAAATCCAAGCCAAGGACTGGCCCCTGTCCCCGTTCCCATGACCTCACTGCTGAAGAGCAGAGCTGATCCCTTGGTGTCCACAGGCACAGCCCCTGCTCGTCACAGCAAGGGGGCCAGATCCCAGCAGAGCTCCAGGCACGGGGCTGAAGGAAGGACTCTAATGAAAGGAAAATTGGGTGATACAGAGCAGGAGGGGCAGAAATGGGAGAGAGGGCTTGGACATTGCTCAGCAAAGTCTGCTCTGATTTGTCATTGTCCTCTGCTTGACTAGGACTACATGGGCAGAGTGAAAAAATGTCCAACAGCAGCTCCATCAGGCACTTCCTCCTGCTGGCACTGGCAGACACGCGGCAGCTGCAGCTCCTGCACTTCTGCCTCTTGCTGGGCATCTCCCTGGCTGCCCTCCTGGGCAACGGCCTCATCATCAGCGCCGTAGCCTGCGGCCACCACCTGTACACGCCCATGTTCTTCTTCCTGCTCAACCTGGCCCTCGCTGACCTGGGCTCCATCTGCACCACTGTCCCCAAAGCCATGCACAATTCCCTATGGGACACCAGGAACATCTCCTACACTGGATGTGCTGCTCAGGTTTTCTCCTTTCTTTTCTTTATCGCAGCAGAATTTTCCCTCCTGGCCGTCATGTGCTACGACCGCTACGTGTCCATCTGCAAACCCCAGCACTACAGCACCCTCCTGGGCAGCAGAGCTTGTGCCCACATGGCAGCAGCTGCCTGGGCCAGTGCCTTTCTCAATGCTCTCATGCCCACGGCCAGTACATTTTCCCTGCCCCTGCCATGGCAATGTCCTGAGCCAGTTCTTCTGTGAGGTGCCCCACATCCTCAAGCTCTCCTGCTCACACTCCACTTACAGAAAAATTTGGATTTCATTGTTTGCTACATGTTTATCTTTTGGTTGTTTTGTGTTCATGGTTTTCTCCTATGTGCAGATCTTCAGGGCCATGCTGAGGATCCCCTCTGAGCAGGGACGGCACAAAGCCTTTTCCACCTGCCTCCCTCACCTGGCTGTGGTCTCCCTGTTCCTAATTACTGCAGTATTTGCCTATTTGAAGCCCCCCTCCTGTCCTCCCCATCTCTGGATCTGGCCCACCCCCTCATCTACAGCCTGAGGAACCAGGAGCTCAAGGATGCCCTGAGAAAATTGATGAGACTGTATTTTCAGAAGCATTTCAGAACAATTTTCTGCTGCAGAGCCTTCAGAATGTAACTCTTTACAATCTCAGACTTTTTTTCCCTATTTGTTTATTTCTTCTTTGCTAACTTTTCCATTGTCATGTTGTGGTTTTTACAAAATGCTTTACTATTACTCTTTGCATTTGTACATTAATGTCTACTTTTGTTGTGAAATTAAAAGACTTAAATAAAAAGCATTTAAATAAAAATAAATTATTTTGTTGATCTCTGCTTCCAGGATTTTTGGCAGCCCTTCTCTGTCCCTGCAGGGGCAGTGCCTGTGAGCAGAGTGGAGGGAAGATACTTCCGGCACAGCAGCACAGCCAGGGACATTAGCCCTGGCTCTTCCCACATCTGCTCTGCCCAACTCCAGCCTGTCCTTCCCAGCCCTGCTGTGGCTGTAAGGCCGGAGTGCTCTGGCAACTTGGTCACTGCCCTGCTGCGTGTCCCTGCTGTGGCCACAGGCAGGGCCAGGCCATGGGCACTGCTGGGACACAGCTGGGCTCCAGCACAGCAGCTCCAGCAGCAAAGGGCATCTCCTGAGGGCAGGGCAGGGAGGCTTTGCTCCCCTCCAGAGCTGCTGTCAGCAATGTGCTCCAGGAATGCCCTGGCACAGCAAAGCCCAGTGCCTGGGGCAGGGGGGGAGTGTGCAGGGGAGGCTCACAGCAGTGTCCTGGCACAGCCAGAGCTCCTGGAATGGACCTGAGGCAGCAGCAGAGCAGGGCCTGGGCTGTGTCTTTGTTCTGGGGCAGCCTGGGAAGGTGGCCCAGGGCAATTGTCCCACACCAGCCCCTGCAACCACCATTGCCAGCACTGGCCTCTCCCCACCTGCAGGAGGTTGTTTGTCCCTGCACGGAGGGACACCAAGTGACCAGGCCAGCAAGCCATGTTTGCTCTGTGCTGAGGAGATCTCAGCAGTGCATTGTGTGTGTGTGGGGAGATGAACCCCAGTGAGCACAAACACCATCAGCAGCACCCAGGGGTGGCACAATTCCAGTGGCACAAAACAGGGCCTTGAGGCCACTTCACTCTGAGAGTAACGTCCTCTGGGAAAACACCTGGATTGTTTGCTGGGTTGTGGTTAGGACTGCACAGAGAGAAATATCCCAGGCAGGGAGGCTACAGGGAAAAATGCTCAGGGCAGCCATGGACTGCACAGAGAGACATTGGATACAGTGAGGGTCTGTGGGGAGAAATCAGAGCTGCCTCCCTTCTGAACCACCCCGAGGACCTGGACAGGGCTGTGCTGTGTTCTGGGCACTGACCTGGAACTGAGGGATGTGGAAAAGGCCTTTGGTGTCAGGTCTGTTGAGAAGGCTGGGCAGTGTCACTGTGGGACCTCTCTCAAACCCCTTGGAAAGGCCAGAGCCATCCCAGAGGGTCCTGGGCACTTGGGAAGGGCAGACATGGAACCAGTCTGCACACAGGGCAGGGAGGGGGACTGGGAGAGTCACAGCCTGGTCAGGCTCAGCAGGGAAGGGGATGTGGGAAATCCTCCTGCAGCCATTCCAGGCACTGGCAGGACAGGGCAAGGACTGCAGAACCCACGTGGGAGGGAAAAGAAGGGGATGTTGTGTGTCCAGAGTTCTGCCAGACCTGGGACAGGGTCTGCTGTGGTCTCCTCAGAGCCAGACTGGAGAGAGCTGGGCTGAAGGAGTGGAACATGGGCTGGGTGGGAATTTGGCTGAACAATAAGGGTCAGATGTCATCCATGGTACAGAGTTCTCTTGGCAGCCATGGCCTGGTGACACCCCTCAGTGACCAGCCCTTGGCCACCACTGTGGAATATTTCTATTATGTCTAAACCCACATGAAATGTACTTTCAATTCCTTTGTGGATGCTGCCAAATTTCAGGGACTGAACTGATGTGTGACTGTGACTGAACTGATCTAGTTAATGGTGACTGCAAAATGTAATTGGGCAAGATGACTGAGTTGGGTAAATTTGTCTTGCTGTCACATGCCAAGCAAACCCAAGAAAGGGCAGAAAAAACTTATGCATCAGAATAAAAGCAGTTCAATGGGGAAAACCCCAAACCCAACCAAAAAACCAAATGCCCAAACCCAATCAAAAAACCCAAAGCAAGACCCACCCACAACAACACAAAAACCCTATAAACAAACCAATCACAAGAAGAAAAGGTCACAAACAGAAAAAAAGCAAATCCACAGGAAATGTCTTAACAGCAGCAAATGTTTGACCGCCTTGTGCCAGAAGAGGATTCTGTATGTGTTGGTGCTGTTTTGAAAGAAAAATGTCTGAAAAAAGAAATTAATCTCCTACCCTCCTTGTCCCCCCACTTGTCTCAGATGATTGCTGATCATGGTGTGACATGGAATGGAACATCCCTTGGCTCAGTCCAGCCCAGCTGTCCCATCCCTGTTCCCAGGAACACTTGCCCACCCCAGGCCCATAGGTTGGGGGGGTTGCAGATGCCTCATGCAGGGCAAGCACTGAGACAAGGACAGGAGAACAGAACAACATTTACTCTTGTCAAGGACAGTAGAACAGAACAGCACAGCCTTGGAGAAACTCATTGAGGATGTGCCTCTGGCAAACAGAAGTCACATAAAATGCAAGCAGGATGCCAGCTCAGCTCTGCAAGGCTGACAAAGCAGAAGTTATGCAAAACAATAATGTTGCTCCTACTCAAAAGGAGGGGTCAAGGAACAGTCAACTGAAAAGGACACTGGATGTTGAAGACAGACCCCAAAGAATCATAAAAGGATTTGTGGTAAGGGGTGCAACTATGTCAAATAAACTCAAAGGAAGTGGGGATAGCTAATGGATACATAATCAGTGTGTGTGATAAGAACTCTGTTTATTCAATGCTTAATGCAGTCCAGTGGAGGGAGGATGGCCCAAGTGACCACCATACTATAATAAAGAATACCTGCTTTCAAATACTCAAAACTCTGTCCAGAAGTTTCTATCCAGTGGGTTTCAGTATCAGTGGTGTCCTTGACTCCATTATGCCCCACAGTTTCACAATGGCCCCTTGGTTCCATGAGGCCCTGCTCTATAACAATGCTCTCCTTGTTTCCATTGGGTTCCATACTGTCAAAATGGCCTCCTTGGTTGTGCACTGCCACAATGCTCTCCTTGGTTCCACGAGGCCTTGGTGTGTCACAACAGCCCCTTGGTTCCATCAACTGCCAGAGTGTCACCCTGGTCTCTTGGATCTGCAGTGTCACAATGGACAATTGGTCACAAGCAGCCCCACTGTGTCACCATGAATATTTGGCTCCACAGGGCCCCACAGTGTCACAACAGCCCCTTGGTTCCACGAGGTTCCACAGCATCACCATGGTCTCCTTGGATCCGCAGTATCTCCATGGACCATTGGTTCCATGTGGCCCTGCTGTGTCACAGTAGTTCCTTGGTTCCATGAAGCCCCACTGCATAACGATGGAATCTTGGTCCTCTGAGGTTCTGTACTGTCCCCATGGTCCCCTTGGCTCTGGACTGTAACAATGGACCCTTGGTTCCACAAGGTTCCATGATGTCACAATGGACCCTTGGTTCCACAAGGTTCCATGATGTCACAATGGTCTCATTGGTTCCACAAGGCTTTGTTTTGTCACAATGGACCCATGGCTTCATGAGCTTCCATGGTGTCACCATGGTCTCCTCAGATCCACATTGTCACAAAGGACAATTGGCTCCATGGGCCCTGCAGTGTCACAATAAACCCTCAGTGCCATGAGGTTCTGTGGTGACCATTCTGCCTGGTTCAACAAAGCCCTGGAGTGTCACAATGACTGCTTGGTTCCATGAGCTTCCATAGCATCAACAATGGTCTCCTTGTTTCTGCAGTGTCACAATGGACTCTGGTTCCATGAGGTCCCTAAATGTCACTGGTCTCCTAAGTTCCATGTGGCCCTGCTGTGTCACCACAGTCCCTTGGTTTATGAAGTTCTTCAGTGTCACAATGGTCCCTTGGTTCCATGGTGCCACACAATGCCACAAGGGCCCTTAGGCCCAACAGGGCCTCATAGTGTCACAATGGACTCCTTGGTTCCATAAAGACACAAAGTGCGACAATGGCCCTTTGGTTTCACAAGGCCTCAAAGTGTGAAAATGGCCTTCATGGTTTCATGAGGCCATGCTGTGTCACAGTGGACCTGTCGTTCCATGATATGCTTTCCTGTCACAGTGGTCTTGTTGATTCTGCACTTTAAGAATGCCCTCTTGAACCCTCGGAGCCCCACAGTGTCACTATTGTGCCCTTGATTCGATGAGACTTTGCTGTGTCACAATGCTCCCTTGGTTCCTTGAGGCTCCTTCTGTCATAATGGTCTCAGTGTTTCCATGAGACCCTGCAATATCCCAATGGACCCTTGGTTCCAAGGGCCCTGCAGTGTCACAAGGCTGCCTTTGCTCAACGAGTCCTGCAGTGTCATGGTGGCCCCTTGGCTCCATGAGGCAAAGCAGAATCAGAATGGCCCCTTGGTTCCATGGAGCACCACAGTGTCACCATGGTCCCAGTGGTTCCACAGGGCCCCTCAGTGTAACAATGGACCTTTGGTTCCATGAGGTTCCTCAGTGTCTCAGTGGCCCCTTGGCTCCATGTGGCCCCGCTGTGTCACAGTGCCAGGTGGTTCCATGAGGCCCTACAGTGTCCAAATTATCTCCTTGGTTCTGGAAAGCCCCACAGAGCCACAATGGACCTTTTGTTACAGGAGCCTTTGCTGGGTCACAATGGAGTTTTGGTTCCAGGAGCTTTCACACTGTCAACAATCATCTGAGCACAACAGTGTCACCATGGATCCTTTGTTCCATGAGATTCCATCGCATAACATGATCCCCTTGATTCCAGAAGGTTCTGCAGTGTCCCAATGGACCACTGGTTCCATGCAGCCCCACACTGTCACAATGACCCCATGGCTCCAGGAGCTTTCACACTGTCAGCAATGCTCTCCTTGGTTCCACGAGGCCTCGCTATGATACAATGGACTTTTGGTTCCATGGGGTTCCACTGCATCACAATGGACCCTTTGTTCCATGGGGTTCCACAGTGTCACAGCTGAGTCCTTGGTTCTGTGAGCCTCTGCTGCCACCAAATGTCCAAAATATCAGAAAAAGTCTCCTGAATACTCATTTGGTGTTTATAAGGCTATCATTTCTTCAGGCCTGAGGTCCAAGATGGGAAAACTCCTAAGCTTACATGGACATGTAATTCTACCAGTGTCTTGCTTATACACAGTCCCTAAATGTGAATTACAATTTACCCATTTCCATAAAACCCACTCAAAGTTCCCAGATTCACTCCTTGTTTTTTCTATCCCTGCACCCTTGAGCCAGATGTCTTCTTCTTCTCTTCCACCCATCCTTGCTGGGAAAGCAGCCCCTGAATGCCTTGTTCCTGTGCTGAAAGTTCACAGGCAGGGTAAAAATGGAATGAACCCTTTTGGTATCAGCCCCAGGGCAGGCAGAGGCAGGCAGGAGGCAGAGCTGTCAGCAAAGGAAGGGCCCAGCCAGGTGGGGCAGCCGGGGGATGCCGACAGCCTGCAGGGACAGAGGCGCAGGGCAGGGACACCATGGGACAGCCTGGGCTGCACAGGGCACAGGGATGGGCAGCAGCTGCAAGACAGCCCTGCCAGAGCCACCTTGGGCAGCACTTTGGCCATGGCTGCTGGCCCTGGGCCTGAGGCCATGAGGGGACAAGTGACCCTTGCAGGGCTGGGGCCTCATTGCCTCCTTGTCCCTGCTCAGTAGTCTTGCAGGGGCTGCCTCATGGTCCTGCCCTTGGCATTGCCCATCCCCACATGCGAGTGCCCATGGCCAGGAAGAGCTCTGAGCACTGAGGGAGGGACAGGATCTGCCTGTCAAAGTCTGACAGGAGCGCATCAGCCAGCAGGAACAAAGGCAGGTGGTGACATGTCCTGAGCCCCTGCCCTGATCTGTCCCTGCCACCAAGGGCCCAGAGCAGCCTCCTCTCTGGGCCACTTGCCTGTTTTCAATGCCTTGCACAGGCGCTGGCCCTGCCCCTGAGTCCTGCCCCTGCACACTCAGCCAGGCTGAGATGGACACTGATGGTTTCTGGGCCAGGCTCTCGGAGCCCAGCCCAGCTCCCTGCAAGCTCTGCCAGCTGCCCTGAGCTCTGGGCAGCACCAAGGGCCTCTCCCCAGCCCAGCCCAGCCGGCTCTGGCCCCACAGCTCTGCTCAGGCCAGGCTGCTCTGGGCACTGCCCCACAGCCTCAGCCCCTGGCAAGGGCACAGCTGCAGCTGCAGCTGCCACAGGACTCAGTCCCAGAAATGGGTGAAGGTGTTCAAGTTCCCAAGCTCTTGCTGGCCCCAGGGGCTGATGGCATTTGTGCTCCCTCAGGTTCATGTCCCCACACCAACAGCATAGGGGTGCTCCCCCTGCTGTGTGCAATGCAAACAGGGGCTGCTGAGCCAGTGCTGCTGTGTCTGTGCCTGCAAGGATGGGGCACCTGTGTGAGCTGGGGGAGAGGCCAGGGCTGCAGAGGGGGGATGTTGTTGGCAGCTCCATGAGGACGCTCTGGGATGCTGCCCTGGGCTGTGCAGCGCACTGGGGATGGATCAGCCCCTGCTCTGCTGCTCCTTCCCGTCTGCCCCAGGGCCCTTTGCAGAGCCCCAGCCCTGCTGTTTGCCCCCAGCCTGCCCACGGCCAGCCTGGGGCTGCTCACGGGGCTTTTCTGTGCTGAGCATTGGCCTGGCTGTGTTCTTGAGAGAGCCTGGGCAAGGAGCCTGGAGCCCCCCAGGCCCTGGCCTGAGTCATCAGTGCTGCCCCAGCAGTGCCCATGGCCTGTCCCTGCTGCAGCCCCGGCACTGCCACTCCCAGGGCTGTGCCCGGCCCCAAGAGCACTCAGGCCCTGCAGCAACACCAGGGACACCAGGGCAGCGGGGCAGGGCCACGGCAGCAGCACTGGCAACACCAAGTGCTGCTGCTGCTGGGCACAGCTGCTGGGCCAGCAACTGATCTGCCCCCAGCTCTGCACACAGACATTGCTGCTGCAGCTCCAGAGAGGGCAATGAAAGGGCATCTCTGCAGAACACTCTGCTGGGAGATCCTTTAGTTCCTTTAAAGCCACCAAGAGAACAGCCCTTCATTGACACAGTCTGTGGTCACAGGGAAGGTGCAGAGAAACAAAATGAGCTATGTCACAAACAATAGCATTACTTTGTGGACAACATTAAGAAGTAAAACTAAGAAAAAGGACCACCAATATGAAACCAAAAAGAAGAATCAAAGATGACTTTTATTACAAGTGATTTGCAGAAATTGACCATCAGTTTAATGGTCCTGAAACCATCCAGTCATCAGTCTCTTCACTGCAGCCTTGAGCTCCTGGTTCCTCAGGCTGTAGATGAGAGGGGTTCAAGGCTGGAGGCACCACTGAGTACAGAACTGACAGGGCCAGATCCAGGGATAGGGTGGAGATGGAGGGGGGCTTCAGGTAGGTAAAAAATGAGGTGCTAATGAAAAGGGAGACCATTGCTAGGTGAGGGAGGCAGGTGGAAAAGGCTTTGTGCCGTCCCTGCTCAGAGGGAATTCTCAGCACAGCCCTGAAGATTTGCACATAGGAGAAAATCATGAACACAAAACAACCAAATGCTAAACAGGCACTAACAGCAAGAAGCCCCAATTCCCTGAGGTTTGAGTGTGTGCAGGAAAGCTTGAGGATCTGGGGGATTTCACAGAAGAACTGGCCCAGGGCATTGCCATAGCACAGGGGCAGGGAAAATGTATTGGCCGTTTGAAGGAGAGCATTGAGAAAGGCACTGGCCCAGGCAGCTGCTGCCATGTGGGCACAAGCTCTGCTGCCCAGGAGGGTCCCGTAGTGCAGGGGTTTGCAGATGGACACGTAGCGGTCGTAGCACATGATGGTTAGAAGATAGAACGCAGCTGCAATGAAGAACAGAAAGAAGAAGAGCTGTGTGGCACATCCTGTGTAGGAGATGTTCCTGGTGTCCCAGAGGGAATTGTGCATGGCTTTGGGGACAGTGGTGCAGATGGTGCCCAGGTCGCTGAGGGCCAGGTTGAGCAGGAAGAAGAACATGGGCGTGTGCAGGTGGTGGCCGCAGGCTATGGCGCTGATGATGAGGCCGTTGCCCAGGAGGGCAGCCAGGGAGATGCCCAGCAAGAGGCAGAAGTGCAGGAGCTGCAGCTGCCGCGTGTCTGCCAATGGCAGCAGGAGGAAGTGCCTGATGGAGCTGCTGTTGGACATTTGCTGGGGCTGCACATGGGAACCTGTTCATGAGGAAAGGACAGTGAAGAGTTTGAGGAGATGTCTATAACCAAAATCAAAGCCATTTCCCATACACCCTCTTCTTAAAACACATAGACACACTTGTCTGTTTAAGAGTTCTGACGTTTTCTTTTTAAGCTCTCCCCATGTTTCTCCTGCTCTTCCAGGATATCAGAAACCCTCGGCATTTCTGCTGCCCTTGGTATAACAGAGTAAGTTCCCTGTGGCAAGATAATGAGTGGAGACTGGAGGGAGAAGGTCTCACTTGATTGTGTTTGGAGTTTCTTTGGGCTTTCAATTTTATCAAATGGAGAGCCCAGCTCCACATTTATAGCCAAGGTCTCACGTTGCTCATTTCACCAACCCAGCAGCATTTTCAGTGTCAGAACACCTCTGCCTTCCCTCAGCAATCCTATAACTCAGAGATGCTCTAGGACAGGTTTGCACCCTGGACTGGAGCTCCTAGCCTGGACTGAAATCTCAAGGAGATTTCAAAGTGTCCTTATGATGGCATTGGTTTGAGGGAGATGCAGCTCCTTCCCTGCCTGCACTGACAGCATTGCCCAGAGCCAGGCACTGGGGACAGCGTCACCCTGAGCCAGCTGTGCCCCCTGCCAGAGCCCCCAGTGCCAGGCAGCTGCTCCCAGCCCTGTGCTCTGCTGAGGGAACTGGGCCCGGGGCTGCAGAGCTGCCCCACGGCTCTGCTGCAGCTCTGCCTGGACAGGAGGGGCTGCAAGCCTTGGAGCCCCGGCCCTGAGGGCAGAGGCTGGGCTGGGGGCACAGGAGGGAGGAGGCTTGTTCAGAGGGAGGGGCTGCACTGGAGGGGTTCCTGGGGACATCTCTAAACTCTCCCTGCCACAACATTGCTGGGCTTTGTTTTCTCTTATTGCCTGATTATCTCTCTGCTTCCTGGAGATTTTCCCTCCTGCAGGTGTTTCCCTGTGTCTGATCTCTCCCTGCCAGCACTCACAGACCCCAAATCTCTGTGCCCTCTCCTTGGCCCTACAGAACCCTGCCTGTTTGCAGGGCACTGGCTGGGGCGGGTTCTGTTTGCAGCTTGGAGAAAGGACAGCTCAGACTGAGCCTCATGGCTCCAGCAAAAGTAATGTCGTTGCTGTCCACAGGCAGAGGAGTGGCTGAAAGCACATTAGGGACCTCCTGTGAACCTACTGATCACTAAAAGTAACAGTTCAGATGTCTCAGGTACTTGTCAAAATTCATAATCATCCTTTCATATTTATAACCCCTCCCCGCCATTCTCCAATAGTAGGAAACTGAATACACTCTTAGGAAATTTCCTCATTTTTATCAAAATCCTTGTCTTGGAAATATTCTGTGACTGATCAGAACCCCTCAGTACATCAGAACTTCATGAGCATTTCACCTCCCTTGCACCAGAAATACCCAGAGTTGTACTCACAGAGTCTGTAGGCATTGGGATGTTCAAGCTTTAGGAGACCACTCCAGGAGCTGCAGCTGCATTGTCCTGCAGCCAGAGGTTCCTGTGCCAAGGGCTGGCTTTGATTCTGCCCCAGGCACTTCTCAGCACCTTCCCAGCCCTGACTGATTGAAGCTCTCTGTGCCTCTGTGCTGTGCCCAGGGTGGCTGCAGGCCACTGCCCTGGGGCAGCAGAAGAGCTGCTCATCAAGAGAAATGTGCTTATGAAGCTCTTCTTGGTTACCAGGAGCTGCCTCTGTGCCAGGAGCCCCGCCCAGCTCAGCAGCACAGACACAGCACAAGGACTTTAATGAGCCTCTAGGGCTTTGGTGCTGTTTACATCAAGCTCAGTCCCTTAGAGAGTGTTCAAAAAACTTCTCAAGAACTCAAACTTAAATTGAAAGTCTGAAGTTCCTTGAAGTTGTTATGGGTCCCACTGAGGAACATAACTCAAAAAGTGTCCCCAGTTCCAGTTAGAGCAGAACACTGGAGGCAGTGATGACAGCTGGAGACAAGGAAGGCAAAGGTGTCTCTGGTGCTGAGCAAACCTGGATGTGTTTGAGGAATGCAAAGGGCCAAGGCCTGAGCCCCAGCCCCTGGCCAGGCAAAACCTGTCCCTCCCTCCTTGCTCAGGGCTCATCCCAGGATGGGCACTTGTCGACGGAAGGAGACCAGGACATCAGGTTGATCATCACAGGCCCAATTTTATTGATCAGCACAGCGGGTTAAATACAGTTCGTAATTAACTTCACGCATATTGCAAAAGTTGAGCTCAGGATTGGTTAGTTACATATCAGCAGTTACACCTACTTTTACATTCCTATGGTCCTACTTTTGATACTTTCTACATATTCTTAGGAGATATTCAGGACTAATCTCTACTCCCTTTCTCCATGTTGCAGCAAGGCCACTGATTGCAAGCTGCTGACATCTCCTTTCAGCTTGCTGACTGCTGATTTCTCAGCTTGACCAGTGGCAATATGTCAGCATGGCCTTTCTCAGCTAACCAACTATTAATAAAGCTCTCCACATTAAAGCTCTCCACATTTCCCCCGTTTTCTTCCTGTGCAAGGAAATTAGCTTGCCAGGTTTTTGCTATTGTACGGCTGACCATGTTTTGAATGCAATTAAAAACACAAGGCAAAATCAGCAAAAACAGTAAAATTACACCCAGCAGTCCTATAGCATAGATCACAAGGTTTCTTAGCCACGGTCCAAGTCCTAAGCTTTTAAGCCATTCGTCAATTCCAAAACCTTCTTCTTCCTTCAGATTGTGAAGTCCCTGTTGCAGTTCTTTTATCTTACTGTGAATGGACACCGAATGGTCAGACAGATTCATGCAACACATTCCCTCAAATTCTTCACATCCATGTCCTTGTGCTAAAAGCAAAAAATCTATGGCAGCTCTATTTTGCAAAACAGCATGGTTAACACTCTGCACATCTGTGGTTAGCATGTCTAGGATTTGTGATGTCTTGTTCAGTTCACTCTTTGCCCAGCACCCTAATTGCTTTGCTAAATTCATAGCCTTATTGGCAGATCCTCCCGGCAAGATAGTTGAAACAACCACTTGTTTGAATGTGCCCCAAAATTGTGGATCTCCTATCGAGCTGCAGTCTAAGTCATGTGTGCTACGTCTCTTTCTGTTTGAATTTTGACTCAGCTGCATTAGCAAGGACACATTAGGATGAAACAATGACAGTTTACCCAAATAACAGGGTCCACCCTGTGGTCTAGCTGGTATGCCATTCCATGCCCTGTCTCCGCAAATTAAAAATATTCCCGTGGGTAATTTCATTGGTGCAGTGATTTTTGTGCTGTTACATTTACTGTAATGCTGCGGAGAGATTTCACTCACATTCAGGAATGAATCTAGGGTGGCCCATGTTTCTTGTGGTCGGTTTGAAGACTTAAAGCTAAACCATCCACCAGCTGTAGTGTTAGACAAACTGGCGTTTGTACTGCCAAAAAGGTCCAATTCCTCAGGAGGAGAGTGCAAAGCACAGAATACGCTGCATTTCTTTCCCGTAGAGCTTTCCTTAATTGTACCAACAACTCATACAATCGTTTATTATTCACTTCCTTAATTGCTGCTTCCTCTATTCGTTTGGCTACTCTTGCAACATACATAGAGTCTGTAACCACATTTAAAGGTCCCTGTAAGTTGGATACTGCCCATACTACTGCTAACAATTCCAAAGTTTGTAAACTATCCGCAGGGTCTGCTGTGATGATTTGATGTTTCCATTGTCCTTTTTCTTGCCAAGTGACAGCAGCACGCCTTGACTTCTTTCCTGCATCTGTAAAGGCTGTAATAGCTCCTTCTATAGGGCATTCTTCTCTCAAGGGTCGAGTAATCCAGTTCCATTCTGTCATCCATTGCAAAACTCTAGGCACTAATTTGCTGGTATCCACTTTTGCAGATGATGTCAATAATGCTTCCTGTAAATCCTTTGAGTTAATCAGGTACCAGTCCAAGGTTTCTTTTTCCATAGGCAGTCTAATGGTAGCAGGTTCTCTACCATCCACTTCAAGAATTCTGAGACGCCCCTTTTTGATTAATGCAGCCAATTGTTCAATTTTTGAACATATTGTTTTCTTATGCTGTAATGGTGGAGACAACCATTCCAACACCTGTATCTCCCCCGTTTTCTCTTGTTGTTGAGAGAGAGCACCAAGCAGGTGGCAAGGGCTATTCCAGATAGTAAGGTCAATAGGGTGGTCGAGTTGTCGACGAGACACGTACCTCTGTTGTACACAGTCACTGATTTGCTGCAAGGCAAGACGATGCTCCTGTGTCAGGCATACAGGAGTAGTAGGGTCAACACCCTTTAACAAAGGCCGTAGGGCTTCTAACAAATGATTCGGTATTCCCACAATAGGCTTTAGCCACTGTAAGTCCCCCAGCAACTTCTGTGCATCATGTAGAGTCTTAATGTCCAGTTGTAACTCCAATTTTTGAGGTATCACTTTTTGATCCATCAAAGTCCATCCCAAATATTTCCAAGGCTTTGTAGTTTGAATTTTCTCTGAAGTAATATCAAGTGAATATGAAGCAAGGGTATTTCTAATAATGTCAATCTGCAAAGAGGAAAATGGTTGTTGCTGTGCAAACAAGATCATGAGCATGCATAAGGTTATCCCCTTTTAGAGGCCATTGCTTAACCATCACCGGTGTATCTGTTTTCCAGGTGAGTGGAATGGGGAAAGTCCAAGCAATGGCAATTACCCCAAAGGGTGCTGATTAGTTAACACCACTCCCAGTTGTGTTAAAATGTCCCTTCCAATTAGGCAGGAGACTGTAGGAGGCAGTTGCACAATTGAAAACACAGCAGATATTTGTTGATCCTCAATGGACACAGACAAAGAAGGCGACCTGCTTGCCAATGTAAATCTTCCTACTCCGGTGAGCATGTTTGCTGATGGGAATAGAGGCCAATGCTGTGGCCATGCCTTTGGAGAAATAATGCTGGTATCTGCTCCTGTATCCAATAATCCATAAATGGTTATGCTTTCATGCCCATAAGTAACTGTGACCTTTTGCTTTGGTCTGTTTTGTAAATCCACAGTTAAAAGTGTAACACCAGTGGAGCCAAAACCTTTTTCATCCCGTGCTTGTTCAGTAAATGGTTGTATTCCAGAGGTCATTTGTGATAGTGGTATCAATTGTGCAATACGTTGTCCTTTTGTAATTTTGATTGGAGGATAGAGGGTGTAAGCCATGATTTGTATTTCCCCTGTAAAGTCTGCATCAATAACTCCAGGCAAAACAAATAATCCCAACATAGTTGTAGAAGAGCGTCCTAATAATAATGCTCCACATGTTTGTCCATTTAATATAAGAGGACCCTTTACTCCAGTTGGTATTTGCTCCCTGTTGTTGCGGGTTGCAGACAAGAGGTGGCTGCGATGTCGCGGCAGCTGGTGCTGGTGTCTCTGATGTCACGGCAGCTACTTGTGTCTGGGCGCGGCCCCCGTGAAACGCGCTCTGCTGACAGTTTCCCGACCGCCGTCTACAAGCTGTGGTGTTGTGGGAGCTGGATCGGCAGTGAGCCACTTCGGAGAGGAGCAAGAGCAGCTAACACCTGATTCTGAGCAGCTAACACCTGATTCTGATTAGACTCTGCCTGCTTTTGTAACCCCAATCCTAACTCCTTTATAGCATCTACTAGAAATGCCTGCGAAGCAGTTGGCATTAATGCCATTCGCTCTAATGCTTCCTCAATGGTCCAATTTGCTCCCAAAGTAGATAATACTCTTTGGGTTGCTGGATTACTATTTTGAAGGGCACACTGCTTCAATATCGCCCCCTTAAGAAAGTCTGCCACACCGGCCCGGTCTATAGCAGCAGCCGCCCTATCGATAAAATTTCCAAATGATTCTTCTCTATCTTGCTTAATACCCATATAAATTGGTAATCCCCCTGGCTCTTTAACCATATCTATCGCTGTACGCACCAATCTCATAGCCTCTCTAAGCTTATCTGGTCCCAATATCATCTGTGCCTCTGTACGCAGAAATGCTCCTAATCCCATAAGTACATCCACTGTCACTCCATGCAATGGATCTCCCGGAGCCCGTTGTACAGCAACTGACTCATTTACTAATGCTTGCCAATGTGCATTAAACAATAATTGTTGATGCTGAGTAAATATTAAACGCACTATCCCTTTTAAATCATTTGGGCATAAAATCTGAGTGTTAAAGAGATAATCTAACATTTGCTTAACAGGTTCACTTTTTACACCAAACTGACTAACTGTAGAACGTAGCTGAGCTAACAACTTCTAATCTAAGGCAGAATATGCTGCCACATTATGCATTAAATTCCCCTGTGCATCATATTGTGGTGTATAAGTAACAGGACATGCAAGACTAGAAGCAATTTCTACGGCTTCACCATCTCCTATTTGCATCGCCTCTTTTGCCAAAGCAGACCAAGCTTCCCTCCTTTGTTTAGCCATTTCCCCCCATAGATCACGGTGTGCCCCTGGGATGGGAGCTGGCTCTTTGGAGGTGCTATGCTGCTGGCATTTTAGTGCAGGCGCCGAGTTTTCGCATTGGGAAGGCAGTAAAGCAGAGGCTGGCTCGCGCGGGGGAAGCGACCCCCCCGCAGCTGCAACCGGAGTTTGCTCAGGCAAAGCCGGCGCGCGCGGGGGAAGGAGCCCCCCTCCCGCCGAAGCTGAAACCGGAGCACGCTCGAGCAGAGCCGGCTCGCGCGGGGGAAGGGGCCCCCCCGCTGGAGCTGTAACCGGAGCCGGCCTGCCCGGGGGTAGCGGCGGAGGCAAAGCCGGCGGCGGAGGCAGAGCTGGCTTGCCCCCCCCACCATCTGACCCGCCTGAAGCCGGCAGTGGAGGCAAAGCTGGCTTGCTTTTACCTCTCCCACCCGGCTCGCCTTCCCCCTCAGACAAGGGAGGCGCAGACGGTTCCGCACTTTCTAAAGGCATGTCTTCAACACTACTATGCTGGGGATTTTTAGGCATAAGTATCTTAGTTACAGAAGGTGCTAAAGGGTCATCCTCACGACCATATCCTATATTCCTCTTATGAGCTTCTGTAGCCCTTTCTGCTGCCTTTCTCTCAGAGACCTGCTGAAGCAATGCATTATACACCACCCGCCATAATTTCCCAAACTTTTTAGCTGATCTATCTCCATCTAACACAGAGTCCATTAACACCTCTCCAAAATTTTTCCACTCTGAAAGCTCATGTACTGTATGTGGGTTAGTAAACATACCTATAGAATGACCATAAGCTAACAACCCCGGTAATTCCTTTTTTAAATCTATCTCTTTTACCCCTCGCTTTTCTAAATTTGAGGAGAATAAATCATATGCCGCTTGCCTATCCATACCTATTCAGTGCGCACTGTTTAGCAGCTTCCAGACTTCGGCGGCACGTAGAGACTTGAGCGATCCTCAAGGGTGCTTTTTATAAATAATCCGGCACCGTCCCGCTGCAAGGACTCTCACCCAACTTCCGGACCCTGGCGAGTTCCCTTTTTTCTTTGTAATCCGAGAAAAAAGGACAGGGATTCAACGTTGCCGCATCGTTGCCCGCAGCGTTGCCCGCATTCTCCACCATTTGTCGACGGAAGGAGACCAGGACATCAGGTTGATCATCACAGGCCCAATTTTATTGATCAGCACAGCGGGTTAAATACAGTTCGTAATTAACTTCATGCATATTGCAAAAGTTGAGCTCAGGATTGGTTAGTTACATATCAGCAGTTACACCTACTTTTACATTCCTATGGTCCTACTTTTGATACTTTCTACATATTCTTAGGAGATATTCAGGACTAATCTCTACTCCCTTTCTCCATGTTGCAGCAAGGCCACTGATTGCAAGCTGCTGACATCTCCTTTCAGCTTGCTGACTGCTGATTTCTCAGCTTGACCAGTGGCAATATGTCAGCATGGCCTTTCTCAGCTAACCAACTATTAATAAAGCTCTCCACATTAAAGCTCTCCACAGGCACTGGCATGTGAGGATGTGCAATGCCAAGGGCAGGAGCATGGGGTGGCCCCTGTCAGGCTGCTGAGCAGGGACAAGGAGGCAATGAGGCCCCAGCCCTGCAAGGGTCACTTGTCCCCTCATGGCCTCAGGCCCAGGCCCAGCAGCCATGGCCAAAGTGCTGCCCAAGGTGGCTCTGGCAGGGCTGTCCTGCAGCTGCTGCCCATCCCTGTGCCCTGTGCAGCCCAGGCTGTCCCACGGTGTCCCTGCCCTGCGCCTCTGTCCCTGCAGGCTGTCGGCATCCCCCGGCTGCCCCACCTGGCTGGGCCCTTCCTTTGCTGACAGCTCTGCCTCCTGCCTGCCCCTGCCTGCCCACACAAAGCCTAGGGATGACCCAGACTTATTCTGGGGGCCATGTTGCACCACAGCCCTGCTCTGAGAGGGAAATTCCTTTCTCTTTGGGTCCTGTCTGGCCCTCCCTATCTGTCCTTTGCATTAATTCTTTCTTTCTCTGTCTGTTCTCTACTATGTCAAAAGGATCCACCACCTCTGAAACCACCGTTCAGTCCCTTCCAGGGCTCTCCTCTGTTGTCCTCAGTCCCCACTCGACTGAGCACAGAGCTCCTCTGTCCCTGTACAGTGCTCATGTGCTTGAGGCCTCCAAACCCCACCTTGGGAGATATCTGGCCCCTCTCCAAGGTATTGGCAAATGAAAACATTCTGCTCATAGTCTAAGAAAATCACCTCAGAACAACACCAGTCAGACCTGTGTGTCCTGGCTACTTTTGCCTTGGAGCAATCCTTGGATAGATGGAATTTTTTAGGCTGAATTTCAGTTTTGGCCATGGGCACTTTGATGTGAACAACGATTCTCTTCCATTGGAAGGAAAGCTGAGGCCCAGTGTTTCAGGGGCAGATGAGCAGCAGCCACCAAGGGCCAAAGTGAGCCAGACCTTTCTGGAATTGCAGCTTGTGCCTGAGAGAAATCCTTGGATACACATAATTTGGGAGGTAGAATACAAGTTTTGGCCACTGGTCCCTTGATGAAAAGGCATTTCTTTTCCATATGAATGAAAGCAGAGAGCCCCAGGGTTTGATGGTAGATGAGAAGCAGCCCCTGGGAGGCCAAGTCAGCCAAACTTGTCTCTCCTGGCAGCTTTTGCTTGGGAGTTATCCTTGGATATATGAAATTTATATTTATATTTATATTTATATTTATATGGGGCCAAATCTCAATTTGGCCATGGCCCCTGGATGAGGAGACTGTTCTATTTCCATCACAAGGAAGGCAGAGAGCCCCAGTGTTTCAGGGGTAGATGACAGGTGGCCATCAGAGCCCACAACACCTGTGAGAGCAGGCAGGTTTTGTCTGGGAGAAACCCTTCATATAGTGAATATTTTAGGAGGAGTAGGCCATGGAGGAATAAGAATATTCTTTTCCATAGGAAGGAAAGCACAGAACCCCAGTGCTTCAGGGGCTGATGAACTGCAGGCACCAGAGACCAAGGCCAGCCAGACCTTTCTGTAATGGCAACTTTTGTGTAGGAGCAATCATTGGATATAGGACTTTTGGTGGTGGAATCCCAATTTTAACCATGGGCACCTGGAGAAGAAGGATGGTTCTTTTCCCTTAGGATGGAAAGGGCAGAGCCCCAGTGTTTCAGGGCAGCATTCAGGCAACCACCAGAAGCCAAGGCCAGCACGACCTGTCTGTACTGGGAGATCTTGTCCGGGAGAAAAAACCCTTGAATGTAGGAATTTTGGAGGACAAGTACCAGTTTTGGCCATGGGTGCCTGTGCAGGAGGGCCAGTTCTTTTCCATAGGAAGGAAAGCACAGAGCCTCACTGTTTGAAGGAAGGTGAGAGCCAGCCCTCAGGAAGACAAGGTCAGCCAGACGTGTTGGTAATGGCAGCTTTTATATGTGGGAGAAATCCCTGGATATTGGGAATTTTGGAGGGGGAATCCCATTTTGGCCATGGATGCTTGAATGAGAAGGGCAGCTCTTTTCCAATTGAAGGAAAGCCCAGACCCCAGGGTTTCAGGGGTACATGAGAAGAGACACTCGACATGCCAAGGGCAGTTGGAGCAGTCAGGCCAAGCCAAGCAGGCCTGTTCCCTGTGATCCATGGGGCTCTGCAGTGTCACAGGGGTGGTGTCATATTGGATCCTTGGTTCCATCAGGCCCAGACGTCTCACACTGGCCTCTTGTTTCCACAGGGCTCCAGAGTGTCACAATGGTCCCTGGCTTCCATGAGGCCTGGTAGTGTCAAAGGGGTCTCCATGGTGGTGCAGTGTCACAATGGACCCTTGGTTCCATGGGGATTCACAATGTCAGAAGGGTCTCCTTGATTCCCTGAGGCCCTGCAGAGCCCCTTGATTCAAAGAGGCCTCCAAGTGTCACAGTGGCCTCCAGGATTCCATGAGGCCCCACAATGTCACCATGGACCTTTGGTTCCATGGGGTCCTGCACTGACCCATGGATCCTTAGTTCCATGGGGCCCTGCAGTGTCACAATGGACTCCTTGGTTCCATGGTGCCCCACCGTGTGACAACTGCCCCTTGGCCTGCCAAGACTCCAGAGTGTCACTGTGGTTCCTTGTTTCCATGAGGCCTTGCAGTGTCACAATGGTCTCCATGATCCCATAAGGACTTTCAGTGTCACAACAGACCAATGGTTTCATGGAGCCCTACAGAGTCACTATGGTCCCTTTGGCTCCACAAGGCTCTGAACTGCCACAATGGCCCTTTGGTTCCATGATGCCCCAGAGTGTCACAATGGAATCCTTGGTTCCACGGTGTCAGAATGGACCCTTCATCACATGGACACCCACAGTGTTCACTGCAGTCCCCTTGATTCCACCAGGCCCTGCCATGCTCTAATGGCCCCTTGGTTCCAGTGGGTCCCAAAGTGTCAGAACAGTCTCCATTGTTCCCTGAGGCCCCACAATGTCACTGTGCTCCCCTTGGTTCCACAGGGCGCTACAGTAGAACAATGGACTCTTGGTTCCATGAGGTTCCTCAGTCACAATGGTCTCCTTGGATCCACAGTGTCACAGTGGCCCTTTGGCTCCATGTGGCCAGGCTGTGTCACAATGGCTCATGGTTCCATGAGGCCATGCAGCTTAACAAGGAATCCTTGGTTCCATCAGGCCTTGCTGTGTCACAAGGGACTTCTGGTTCCATGAGCTCTTACACTGCCAGCAGCAGTCTCCTTAGTTCTGAAGTGTCACCATGGTCCCTTTGTTTCATGAGGTTCCGCAGTAGAACACAGTCACCTTGGTTCCGTGAGGTTCCGCAGTGTCACAATGGATCCATGGTTCCACCAGGTCTTGCTCTGTCACAATGGCCCCCTGGTTCCAAGAGGTTTCTCAGGGTCACAACGGTCTCCTTGGATCCGCAGTATCACAATGGACCATTGGTTCAACGTGGCCCCAGTGTGCCCAAATGGATTTTGGTTCCATGGGGTTCTGCTGTGTCACAATGAACCCTTTGTTCCATGAGTTTGCACAGTGTCACAGCTGACTCCTTGGTTCTGTGAGGTCCCACTGTCACCAGATCTCTGAAATATCAGAATAAGGCTCCTTAACACTAATTTGCTATTTCAGAGGGAATAATTTATTCAGGCCTGAGGTCCAACATGGGATAATTCCTAACCTTATATGGACATGTGATTCTACCAGTGTGTTGCTTATATACAGTCACTGAATGTGAATTACAATTTACCCATTTCCATAAAATCCACCCCAAGTTCCCAGATTCACTCCTTGTTTTCTCCATTCCTGCACCCTTGAGCCAGATGTCTTCTTCTTCTCTTCTACCCATCCTTGCTGGGAAAGCAGCCCGTGCGTGCCTTGTTCCTGTGCTGAAAGTTCACAGGCAGGGTAAAAATGGAATGAACCCTTTTGGTATCAGCCCCAGGCTTTGTGTGGGCAGGCAGGGGCAGGCAGGAGGCAGAGCTGTCAGCAAAGGAAGGGCCCAGCCAGGTGGGGCAGCCGGGGGATGCCAACAGCCTGCAGGGACAGAGGCGCAGGGCAGGGACACCGTGGGACAGCCTGGGCTGCACAGGGCACAGGGATGGGCAGCAGCTGCAAGACAGCCCTGCCAGAGCCAACTTGGGCAGCACTTTGGCCATGGCTGCCGGCCCTGGGCCTGAGGCCACGAGGGGACAAGTGACCCTTGCAGGGTTGTGCCTCATTGCCTCCTTGTCCCTGCTCAGCAGCCTGGCAAGGGCCGCCTCATGCTCCTGCCCCTGGCATTGCACATCCCCACATGCCAGTGCCCATCCCAGGAAGAGCCCTGGGCAAGGAGGGAGGGACAGGATCTGCCTGGCCAGGGGCTGGGGCTCAGGCCTTGGCCCCTTTGCATTCCTCAAACACATCCAGGTTTGCTCAGCACCAGAGATACCTTTGCCTTGTTTGTCCCCAGCTGTCATCCCTGCCTCCAGTGTTCTGCTCTAACTGGAACCTGGGGACACTTTCCCAGTCATATCCCTCAGTGGAACACATTAAAACTTCAAAAAACTTCAGCGTTTCAATTTAATTTTGAGTTCTTGAAAAGTTTTTTGAAGACATTCTCAGGGACTGAGCTTGATGTAAACAACACCAAAACCCTGTGAGAATCATTAAAGTTTTCCTAGTCAAGTGATGGAAAAAGATTTCAAAGAACTTGTAAGAAATACACATTCTTATTTTAAATGAAGTATTTTATATTATCTCCCTTTAGAGCAGAGATTATTTCAGCAGTCTGTGATTGATATTGACTCAGGGTCTCTCCTCAGCAGCTCTGGCCTGCTTACAGAAGCTGTGCCTGGAGCTCTGACCCAGTGTGGACAACCTTGCTCCACATTGCCCAGCCCCATCATGTCTGTCCTCACTGCCCTGGGCCCTGCTGTGCTTGGAGAGCTGGCTGCACTCACCTAAGAGGGATTTTCACTTTTTGGGGTTTTTGAAGCAATCTGAACCTCCTGAGTTTCCCCAGTGCAAACAGACACACTGCTCAGGTGTGTGCCAGCCCCAGGTGCCACCAAAGGCACTGCAGAGCTGCCCCGGGCCAGCTGTGAGGGTGGATCATCAGCCCAAGCTGCACTGGGCACTGCAAGGGGCTGTGGCCATGGGCACTGCACTGACCCCACTGCTGGGTTTGGCTGCCACGTCTGCCGTGAGAAACTAAACTGTCCTTGGAAAAACTGGGGAAGACTGGGACATACTGGGGTACACTGGGAATGCTGTGGGAGACACTGGGACATACTGGGAGTGACACTGGGGAAGAGTGGGACGACCTGGGAACACGAGGAATGCTGAGGGGGAATCTGGGTGGACTGGGATGGACTGTGGGGGTACACTGGGACATACTGGGAGTGATGCTGGGGCAAACTGTGGACACTGGGGCATCCTCTGGATGAAACTGGGGTGAACTGGAAGGGACTGGGAATAAACTGACGTGTATTGGGAGGGACGGGGCTGTACTGGGAGGGATTGGAGGGGCACTGGGTTTGAACTGGGCTGTACTGAGGATGAACTGGTCGGCACTGGGAGGGACTGGAGGAGGGTGAATGGGCTGTTCCCACCTCCACCGCATCCCATTTGCCGAGGCTCCCGCCAATCACTGCCTGCAGCCAATCAGCGCCAGGTATCCAGGCTTGGGGGCGGTGCCTAAGGTTGGCGCCATCTTTCCTGTTTGCCTACAACTCTCATCATGCCCCGCGGCCGGTTACAACCCCGTTAGAGCCAGAACTACAACGCCCGTCATGCCCCGCGCTCCACAGACACCCTTCCCCCCCCCCCCCCCCCCCCGCGGGATCCGCCCCCGTCTGTCCCATAAATGCCCCCCAGACCCTCCAGGATCCCTCAGTGCCCCCTCAGCGCCCATTCGGGACCCCCCAAAGCGTCCCCAGACTCCCTGAGTGCTCCCAACCCCACAGATGCTCGGTACAGCTACTTCTGGGAATTCGTCTTCTCTCATCCCCCGCGGCCCCAGAGCCCCTCAGAACACAGTCCCGCGCCTGAAACTCCTGCCGTGCCCCGCGCCCTAAATAGCCCGGTTAGAGCTCCCCGAGCTCCCCCCGAGTGCTCTCGAACCATTTACGTCCCCCCCCGAGGATCTCAAGTCGCAGGTCGGACGCAGAAGTGTCCCATAAGTGCCCTCCCGGACCCCCAAATGCCGCGTTCGACCCATTTCCGCGACTACAGCTCCCATCATCCTCCGCAGCGCACCGCCAGCTCTAGTCCACTCGGGACTTCATCTCCCGTCATGCCCCGCGCCCCACCGAGAGCCATTGCAGCTGCGGCTCGAACTCCCGTGATGCTCCGCGGCCCCATTGAACCGTACGATACCCGTGCTTACAACTCCCCTCACCCCCCGCGCCCCAGAGAACCCCATTCGAGCCTCCCAGGGGCCCGCCCGGACCCCGAAGGCCCCCAAATTCCCCTTCCTGACCTCCAAGCGCCCCCCTGGACCCCCACGTGCTGCCTGGGACCCCGAACGGTTCCTCAGAGTCTCTGAGTGCCTTTCGAAGTGCCCACCCGGCTTCCCCAAGTGTCCTCCAAACCCTCAAGTTCTGTCTGAATTCCCTCCTCAGATCCAAAACTGCCCCAAATGTGCCCCAGAAATGTTTTAAGGGACCCCAAAGTGGCCTCTGTGAGATGCAAAGCTGTGTTTCATGTCAGGTACAAACAGGGGACGTGTGTACTGTTGAATGTGAAATGTGTGGACCCCGACAATGGGAGAGCTATGAATTCTAATAAGTAACTAAGAAAAATAAAGCATGGAAAAAGGCCTTTGAACCTATGTTTTGTTTGCAATTGTTATGTTTGCCCAATTATCCCATCATAAAAACAATATTAAAAGTAGTAACAATTTTAATTGAATAGTTAAAATAAAAATATAAAATTGGATACAATATAATTCGATTAAAATAAGGGATAATTTGGTTCCAATACTAGCGCATAAGCAAGAGATACCGCGGGGTACGGAGGACAGGGTTCAATGACCCTTGCCACTTCACCTGCAAACTTGCCAAGTGAAAATCACCCCTTATGTGCCATGTGTCAATGCCGTCTCCTCCTATTTTCGGTTCGTCACTTTTCTGTCTCCGCCTTCATTACCACCCTTATCACGCATGCGCCACCACTCGGTTTGGTGGTCGCACAAGTCTTTGGGGGTCGTCACTGATGAAGGCCCTGTAGTCTTCTTCGTTGTCCTTTAATTCACCTTTGGGTTACACATGCGCACCAAGCCAGTACAATGTAAGCCAAGACTAACGTATCACTGCATCTACATATCAAGGCAATAAGTCCCTTATAATTAGCATTTTCTGGGATCAAAGCAGGTTCTTGGTCATTTTTAGCAACTCTATCTTCAGCTTCTTTCCTGTGGTCCTTGAAAAAACATCTGCTGGGAAAGGCGGGGGGGGGGGGGAAGTAGAGCCCCTCCTCTCCCTCTCCTCTTTGGCATTACTATTTTTAACTTATTTTATTATTTCCAGATATTAATTACTGTATCAATATTGATTACTGTTTCAATTTTTATCAGCATGAATCATACCTATTTGCCACACAATTAACCCTGGTTGATTTAGGAGCATTGGAATTAAGGTGTTAAGAATGTTGCTTTTTTCTTGCATTTAATCCATAAAAAAGCTCTGCCATAATAACATTTTGAAGTATAATTTTAGAATATTACTTGTATCCTTGAAATTATAGCTTTGGAATATATATAAAAGAAATATGCTTATCTCACGCCTTATTGAAGCAGAGAAAAACAGCTTGAGAAAGGAAGATGAACATCACAAGGGTTTATGGCTCCGACCAAAGGGAAGCTGGACATCACTGTTATGAGATTTATAGTCTCTGTAATTAAAAGGTGGACACACATCTGGGGAGCTGGACCCCACCAGACGGGATTTGTCTTTCTATTTTCAGAAACTGGACCGTCACCATCTGGGGATACTCCTTTGAGATACATCCTGAGAAAAACTAAAATCACAACAGTGTATAGAATTGTGATGTAATAAGTTGGAATAAAAATTGCTGATGGGTAAAAAAATTGGAAATAGAAACTGCTGAGAAAGCTGATGAGTACCCCTATAAATACCTGTAACCCTCAATTATTGGTGTGCAGTTGGAGGGAAAACTTCCCCCACTGTACTCAGTGCTGTATTGCTCATACCTTACCATATTAAATAATAAATTGATTGCTGCTTGAATATTGGCCTAGTCAAGCTTCTTATTCATAACACTGTTAGCTGCGCTCTTCTATGGGCTGGCCATGGCACTTGGTAATAAATATGCTGTCATGCTGTGAACTGAATTCACACCTTACAGGGCTGTGTTCACTGGGCCTGCTGGATCAGTGCCCACTTCCTTCCTCTGCTCCTTCTCACTCCAGGACTGTAAGAGATCAGCATGGGGTCAAAGACCCTGCAGTATCATTACCCTCTGGTAATGCTCAGAGGTCCTCTAAGGGCTATGTAATGCACAGCATCTGGGTGTGGGGCATGTGCTAAGGAGAAAGAAAGAGTCTGTGAGAAAGCTGAGCTGCTCTTACATGGGACTGCAAAAATGACAGGAACTTTTTGGCATATAAAGCTTTCCTTGCAGGTCAGGGACCAGGGAAAGCCTAATCAGCTGTGGCCCTACAGGGCAAGTCTGTGCTAACTCCCAGCACCAAGTGCAGGGCTGTGGGACACGGCTCCTACAACAACAGCACAGCTCTGTGGAAGAGCCCAGCCTTGCATCTGGGTTCCTGCCTGCTTCCCCTTTAGAGACAGCTGTGGCCTGAGGATTTGTGTCTGACGGAGAGCTCCATCCTTGGGCCTCCTGATCTTTCCCAAGTGGCCAAATGGGGATGCACCAGCAGCTCTGCTGGGAAGGTGCTGGCTCAGTGGCTGTTTTTTGAGACTGTGCCCCCCATATCAGCTTTATGTGTGTGTGTGGGGGTGCTCTAGTGGGTGTGGTTACACACTCACTGGCCTTGGCAGAGCACAAGTCGGAACCTTTGAAGGTTCCAGCTGCTGTAAGGCTCAGGAGGCAGAGCTGGTGCTGGGCACAGTGTGGTACTGTGCTGAGGGAAAGGTGAAAACAGTTAATAATCCACCCTCAGCTAATCACTGAGGGCTGATGGGAGGCACAGGCTTGGTGGAGCTGCTTTGTACAGGCCAAGGTGCTTATCAGCTGTGCAGTGTCCCCAGCAGCCCCTGGCAATGCTGGTGCAGCTGAAGGACAGGCTTGATGGGTCTGGTGCAGCCCCACAGCCTCAGACACTGCGGCTCCACTGTGCACAGCAGCATGGCTGAGCTGGTTGTTTGTCAGGTAAGGGCTCAAATATATTTCCTGCCACTTGCTCCAGCACAGTTCAGCCTGGAAAAAAGGCATTTTTCCAAGTGTAGGGGAGTCAAGCTCCAATAAATGTCAACTGAGCCCTGGTGCTTGCTCCCTTGCATGAATCCTCAGTGAGGCACCAGGGCCTCCTGTCAGCAGGAGGGGAAGGGAGATCACAGTTGTTGGAAGAATACGTGACTGAAGGCTGAGCACAGGGTTTGTGGTGCTTTGCGTGGCTCTTGCATGACATCTAGGCTGGCTGTGGCAGTGTAAGCTAACTTTTTGTTTTGCATCAGGCTTTATGCCAGAGCCAGCCCCTTTCCAGCCTTTGGGGTGATTACAGCTGTTGCTCTGTATTTCCCTCCCTCCTTTTTTCCCAACAGCTATTCTACTCCAGCACCATAGGCAGGCAGTGATGGCTGCCTGTAGCTAACAAGACAAACTGAGATCTGCCTGCAGAGCCATAGGAAGGTGTCCCTGGGCTTGTGAGACAGGCCAGGACAACACAAACTGAGGCCACAGCTATGCTGTGCTTTCAGTTGAGCCTGAGGTGGAGCTGCTGTGCTTGTATTCAGCATCTAGATGGGGCAGGTGACATATCTATCTTAGCTGGGACAGAAACAGAAGTACAGCCCTTGCACAGCATCCTTCTGCTAGGCTGTGCTAAGCTCAGGGGCCTCTAAACTGGCCCTAAAGACCTAGGTCTCCACTCCTTTCCCAGATCCCCAGCCTCAGGGAGGACTTGGGTTTAGGAGCCATGGCTTTTTCTTCCATCAGACTCCATTAAGAAAAAGTCAAGTTAAGCAGTTCATTAACATTTAAAATACTGTACAGTGTGTAAACCAAATATTCCCCTCTCCACAACAATCCCGTGCTCTCAGCAGATGCTCTGGTGAAGAATACTGCTTTTGGCACTGTTTGTCTTCTCTTTCTTCTTCTTCTTCTTTATGGGGTCCATCTCAAGACAGCGCCAGATCTGCAGTGTTTCATCAGCAGCTGCTGAGGCTGCTGATGTACCATCAGGGCTCATGGTCAGGTCCAAGATTCTATCAGTATGAGCTGAGGGGGAGAAGAAATGTGCAATCAGGGCTGAGCTGATCAGCACATGCACATTTACTCCTGTATGCTCCCATGAGCCCTGCCAGCTTGCACAGCTGTCCCCCCAGTGGTTGTGGCAGCATGATTTCAGACCCCAAGCATACACTTGGATCAATGGTATCTCTTCCACAGCCCCGTGGGCATGCTTTACTCCTAGCAGCATGGCCCCGGATACTGTCCTGTATCAGTGATGCTGCAGGCTCCAACCAAGGAGTGCAGCTATCTTCAACCTCTAGCACACCCCCCACACCCAGGCCCTGTCCACCTATAGTAGGAGTCTTAGTATCTGTAAGTAAACAAAAAGGGGGAAATATAGTAGGAGTCGTAGTAAAATATCTGTATTGTATATTGAATATCTGTATATAGGCCTTGTCCTGATAAGCCCTGGTTGTTTTTGATGGGCTGCAGCTGCAATGTCCTTAATTGGGCTGCAGCTGTAGCTAGTGAAGATAACTGGGATAAAAGGGGCTGGGCTTGGCCAGTCAAGCTGAGCTGACAAGGAGCCCTGAGGAAGAATGAGCAACAAGCAGGAGAAGAAGTCAGAGCTGTGAAGAACTGCCCCCAGGAAGTATCACCGAGAAGGTACGAGACTTTAGAAATATGATTGCAACAGTATGGGACTTTAGAAATGCAACAACAAGATAACAACATGCACCTACCTTGCAGCTCTGCAACCTTGGTCATTGTTGGATACTTCCATATAACCAGCTGATTCTGTGCAAAGCCATGGCCTGAAATGAGCTCCTTGTAGTTTGTGGACCATAGGATAGAAGTCACCTGCAACGAGGCAGTAACACAGGCGAGACAAGGTGCATGTGCTGATGCTCACCACTCGGAGGCGAGCATGGTCCCCCTCCTTCCCCGTGCCTCTGGGCCAGAGGAGCCAGCAGCTCTGTGGAGGTGTGCTGCCAGAAGGTGTTTGTCTCCAAGCTGATGTTCATCTCTCACCTGGGAGCGGGTATCAACAGCACTGAGGCAGGCGCCAGAACACACATTCCAGATGTGGATATGTCTGTCATTAGTGCCACCTCCAGTGGCTGGAACATTCATCTGCCATGGGCACCACACCACAGCCTGAGAGAGGAGAGTTCATTTTAAAACATACAAGAGGCAACCTGCACCCAGCCAGTGCTGCATGCCTGCCTTGCACACACATATCCGCCCATGGCAGCTCTGTGCTCACCTTGACAGCACCCTGGTGCTGAGTGAAGGTCTGTACAGGAGCAAAGTTGCCACCCCCACCTTGGGTGCATGGCCAGATGTTCGCCAGACTGTCATTGCCACCACTGGCCAGGTAGCGGCCATCCAGAGACCATTTGAGTCCGCACACCTCGTGTGTGTGGCCAGCAAGGGTGGCCACGTGATGCTCAGCCACTTGGACATCGTGGTGATGGATGTGCCCAGTCCGTGCACCACTGCAGAGAGAAGGCTTGCAGGGTCAGGCTGCACATTTTCACCCAAATCCATTTTTGTTGTTGCAAGACTGCTATACCTGCCACTCGGTTTCAACCAGTGTTACCAGCAGCACAGGTCTGTTGGTGTGAGTGAAACACCCACACAAGCTCTTTAAAGCTTCAGCACAAATTGCAATACAGGAAAGAGGCCTTCTCCTCACAGCCCCAACAGATAAGGCTGAGTAAGGATCCCAAGCCAGGACAAACTTCTCTCTGCCATCCCTAACCCATGCCACACATAGATTGAGGGATAGGAGTTTGCAACAACTGGAAACTGCCCTTGACCCACTGCTTTACCTGGAGAGAATGCAGCTGTTCCAGCTGAGGGTTCCCACATGGCCACAATGGCTGGTCATGGTTCGGGGACGTTTCAGCTGCTCAATGTCCCATAGCTGGAGAGGCAAAGCAAAAAGTTCTTCAGAAGAAACCCAATCCTGTTTCTGTGCCCTAGGAACCTCACTGCACAGGCTCTGGCATTCAGCTTTCTCAGTAAGGGAACAGAGAAAATGTGTATCTCTTGACTATAGCACAGAAGGTTACGCTGCTTATCAGAAAACCCCCAAACCAAACCCTGCCTTGCACACTGGGCAGTTCCACCCCACACGAGGGAAGACAAGTCAGGTGCATGGCATCCTTCCTCTGCCAGCCAAGGTTTTGTCCCCAGGCCCCACAGTTCTGTCAATCCCTAGAAAACACCTCTAGTTTTACTCCTGCATTCACCTGAACCTCAGCACTACTTGTGCCAACAGCAAGGTAGTCTCCATCTTTAATCCATGACACAGAGGAAATGTAAATACCTGGATGCTCCGTCTGCAGCAGGGGGATAATCTCCCTAGTACCGTAATTCCACAGATAAACAACAGTGTTGTCCAGAGTCACTGCCAAGAAGTTCTGGGAGCTCCAGTCTGAGATTCAGATCTACAATTTGAAAGAGCAATGCAGGTCACACCATGCTTGGCTAGAGAGCATGCCCTTCACCCGTGCTGATGCAGCAGGTGCGGGTGCACATATGCACACACACACGTACAGGTGAGGGGCAGCCTTCTGAGTGTCACTATGCCCAGCTGCTGGGGCCAGGTACCCTGCTCCAAGGTATCTACACAGTGCCCTAGACCACTGTCCCTGTAAGGCTACACAGGGACACTTCAGAAGTGGTCTGCGCTAGCCTGGGTACACAAAATAATACAGACAGCCCAGTTACACTGTCCTAGGAACAGCAATCCAGTGCAGAATGTTCTGGATGCCCAGCACTCAACCCTGCAGCCTACTTACTATAGGGGCCTGAGTAAAGATATGTATTGCAGTAAAAGATCTCTGTATTGTATAAGTGACCCTGCCCTGATTCTAGGTATTGTAAATGGGCTGCAGCTGTAGCCCGTGGAGGTAGCTGGGATAAAAACGGGCGAGGCCTTCAGGGAGAGCTAGAGAGGAGTCCTGACTGAGAAGCAACAACAATGCTGCTGTGAAGAGCTGCTGTGAGAAAACCACCCAGAAGATATGAGACCCTAGAAATATGATATGCAACAATATGAATACAACAACTTACAGTAGTGGTTGCGAATCTCTGGTGCATCCAAGACCTGGTCTGGCTTTGAGGGAATATATCTGCTATTCTTCCTGCTGAACCCAGGTGCCATTTTCTGACTGTAGAGCACTTTCAGGTTATTCTGATAGCCTGTGTGCAGGGGAACAGGTTTGTTAACCTGAGTTAGTTTCCTCCCAGCTGAGTGCTGCTCACCCAACTAGGAATCCCTTGGAGTGAAAATAAAGTCCTAAGAGAAACACTCACAAGCCTGCAGTGCACTAAAATCACTGGCAGAATGAACTGCTGAACAGGGCTGAGCTACAATTTCCTCATTCATGGAAACAAATTTAACAAACACTTGGGGTTTTGAATCCCATTATATTTAGTTGCAGTTTTGCAGAGAAGGGCATATGTGGCCCGAAGTTTGGAGTCCGACTAGCTGAGGGCGAAAGGCCGACGCCCCTCTGCAATTCCTGGCCAGCACCCTTCGGCGTCTGATGGCCTCGGGCTGTGCTGGCTGCGGACTGGCTTACACCGCTGGTATTGGAGAGGAACGGAGCTGACCATTTCCCGGGGGTTAAACATCGGTTTATTGAAGGTGTTGCGGGATCCAAACGCGGGGAAACCAACCGGGAAAAAGTTTTTTCATAGGGGGTGAAACAGGATTATAAAGGAGGGGGGTGGGTACAGGCGGAACCAATTGGGAAAGGTGAGGGGATGAACTTCACAGAACTGACACTCCATGGAGACCAATAATCAAAAGGTAAAGGAGGTGTCCTGGGACCCCAGCCAACCACCATCTCCAGAGAGGAGAAGGTTCTCGAAACCTGGGAGGAGAAAGGGAGTGATTGACTGGACCCAGGGAGGAAACAACTTTCACTTATAAGGGAAACCAGGGGAGGAGCAATTACATATCAGCAACTATGAATAGCGGTTACTATAGCAACTTAGCTGACAGGCTAGCACTGGCGGGAAAAACTGGGGGAACGAAACCATTTTACACATAATAGGGGAGAACAATACATAAATTGGGGGAATAACACAAGAAACTTAACAACACACTACAACACAATTTAAACTAGAAAGTTCAGAGCAGAGAGCTTGATGCTCTTACAGACTTCATGAAGGTTTGGAACCTGCAGTACAGGTGACTGTCACCAACATCTTTTCATAAAACTCCTTTCTTTAGGATTTTTCTCCCTTCTGAGAAGCTGTGGCCTCAGCAACAAAATGTAAACAATGGTTATCTTCTGCGGTGGAATGCAACAGATGGATGCGTGATTGGTCTTGGGTGAATGTTTGGACTTACTGACCACTCACGGCAGAGCTGGGTCTCGCTCTCTGCTGAGACACAGCCCTTTGTTTATTCATTCTTTTTCTATTCTTAGCTTAGCTAGCTTCTGAGAACTTTCCTTCTATTTCTTTTAGTATAGTAATAATGTAATATATTCATAAAAGAATAAATCAAGCCTTCTGAACATGAGGTCAAGATTCTCGCCTCTGTCTTCACCCTGAAGACCCTTGCAAGCCCTGTAACAGGTGACCAACTGGCACTCATAGCACCTCTCCTAAATAAATTCACTGTAACTGTTATGCCCTCCCTCGACCTCAGGAACCTTAAGAAAGGAGACTCCAGCTTGTACAGCTCTCAGAAACCAGCTGATTTCTCTTGTGACCACACACAGAGCCTCTGTGTTGCTGTTCCCCTGACCTGATCTCTCCTGCTGATTCCGCTCACACAGACATACCTTCTGGAGCATTCTCTGGTTTTCCAGGTGGAGGATGAGGATCTTTGAGGTGGAGGATCTTTGCCTCTTCTACATCAAAACCATTCAGATTCACTGCCCAGGCTTTCTGTTGCTCCTACAGAGACAAATCACCCTCAGTGCAATGCATTTACAACAATTCCCACACTGCAATTTAAACAGACACCTAAGTCCCCTTCTCTTAGAATCTGCAGATGTTTGACTGTGCTGCAAGGGTCAGTCACACAGAGGCAGGTCAAAGCAGTTTTTCCTCAGACCTTCATACATCGTCCTGCTCACATTTTCACACAATGGCAAATTCAGTGTCATTGCCAGTGGGAAAAGCCACAGCCACAAAGCAACCAAATGCTTCATAAACAGATTTCAGAACACAGTGTAAAATATTCCAGAAGTGTTCCCTGTGGAGACATTGTCCTAGAATAGCTACCACCAGCAGTTTCACTTTGCATAGGCTTACAGCTTTGTGTTTTTGTTGCCTGCTACATTTTAAAGCCTCATTAGTCAAAAGCTAAATTTTGCTACCAGAAGCAGCATAGGCTTAGACTGCATGGCAGTCTCTACAGCTTCAATCTCATGCTTGGCACCTGAAGCCCAGAGCTGCAAGTAGTGATGGCTGGGACTTGTCAGTCCGGCGTGCCCACTTGATAGAACCTATAGTTTACTGCTCTGTAAAGGGGCGGGAAGGAGTAGCGGTTGTTGAAGTAATTGTAACTTGGCAACATAATCACCTTCTTGGTAGGGGAATCCTCAGCAGGGTCATTCTCTTTGGTTAGGAGGAAATTTGCCATCTCCATCTGCATAGTGCTGTGGTTGGGAAGGTAGCGATCCCCCCCAGCCTTTGTGGGGGTGCTTTGAATTTTGGATCCAGATTTACCTGCATTCACATATGAAAATATTGTCTTACAGCTATTTAACAGCCTGTATTAGAGCTTTCACGGGAGTAAACCCAACACTCTTCCACATCACACCCCCCAGACAAATAGGACTCTGAGGTCTCATGCCACCCAGTCACAACTAACTTATATTTTCCTCCCTGCCACCAAGTTGGTTAGGGACTGTGTGCACTTGGGTCTAGTGCAACAATTCCAGAGTCCAGAGATAAGGGGAAGATACAAAAACGCTCACAGGATGTAAAGCTGTCAGCTGACAGGCCCGCCCACACTCGTCCTAGCATACAGCTGTGCCAGCAAGGCTCAGCTGGGCGAACAGCAGCTCACCAGCCCCAGTGCTCAGAGCTCTGCCCCTCATGCTGGCAAGGAGGTGGGTGGCTGTCAGGAGCACAGCCCACCTCCTCCTGCCTGAGCAGCAGCCGGTAGGGCAGCGTGGCAGGGAGCCCAGAGCCCCATGGCTACAGACAAGCAGCCTGGGCGAGGCTCCCGCACTCAACCTCTGCTGTTGGTGGCCGGCGCTCACCGGGTATCTTGGACGACATCTGTCTCTCTGTCTCTCTTGCTGGAGCTGTGGGAGCGATTGGCCGGCTTCACGGGCGACATGCCGACGGGGCTGGGCCCGGGGCCACTCTCCTTGGCCTTGCGCTGCCATCGTGCAGGCAGCGCGTTTGGGACCAGTGTGTCCAGCTTCAGCAGCCCGTGCAGGTCGTCCTTGAACAGGAACTGCGCCATGGTCCTGCGGGCGGGCAGGCGGCGTTAGCTGTACCCTCCAGCTGGGCTGAGCCTACTCCGACAGGCCCCGCCAGCCTCCCCACCACCGGACCGTGCAAGCCCTCCGGCCGCTCCTCCCCGCCAACGGACACCCCCACTCTCCCCAGCTGCTCCTCGGGACACCCCATCAGCCGATACGCCCTCCCTCCGCTCCTCGGGGATCCTTGAGCAGCCGGCACCCCTTCCAGCCGCTCTTTGGGGCTCACTCGGATAAGTGACATTCTCCTGTCCCCCGCCTTTCAAGGGCAATCTCGTCCCTGCTCTTTCTCCTCCCCACCGTGCTTTGCCTCTGCCCTGTGCCCCTGGGGCTGCTCTTGGCCAGGCAGCCTCAGTGGGAGCCAGCACTGGCTGCAGCCTCAGCGAGCCCCCCAGGACAAGGCCCAGCAATTAGGAGGCCAATGAAAGCTCTGGCCAGCAGCAGAACCCTCAGCAGAGTTCTTTGGACAATCATGGACTGGCCACACCTACACTGCAGCCTCACTGGGAATGTTTCCCATGTACAGCAGACTTTCAAAAGAAGCTGTTTGAGGAAAGGAGAACTAAACGCTCACTGTCTTCTCCTCAAGTAAGTCCAAATTCGGACAGAGCATAAGATGAAGATCAGCTCCAAGACAAGCAGGCCTGCCAGGAACCCCAGCCAGCAGCCTGTTCCCTGACAGAAACCCCTTCCAAGGCCCTTCTGGGAATCAGGAACATGGGCAGTGGTTCCAGCTGCACTTGTGGGAGCAATGGGGAGCATCAGCCCGTGCTGAGCTGCACTGCTGAGCTGGCGGCACGGTGGATGCGGGCAGGACGTTCTCCGTTTCCCCCAGAGCTGGGGCCTGCAGGCACCTTGCCGCCCCTTGGCACAGGCTGTGCCACCCCACGAAGCCCAGCAGGCTGGGAGGAGAGCCCAGGGGCGAGCAGGAAGCTGAGAGAAGGCCCTGCTCTAGAACTGAGGGACTTCCGCCAGAAGCAAACAAAGATGGTAACTTTAAGACATTCCCACTGTGCTCAAAGTTTGTCTGATAAGACTAAGACGTGAGCTTGTCAAAAATCCCAGGAAATATCTGGGAAAAGGTTTTATGTATGTTGGTTGTGACTAGGTACAAAGCTCCTGCAGGAAAAGAGCCTCTGCAGCAGGCTGGCTGGCTGAAGGGGTCTTACTTCTTCCTAGAATAAAGATTACCACTGAAATGCAATTTTTTTTTTATTGTATGAGGAGAAAATATTTTCCAGACCTCTAAAACCAGTTTCAAAAATACAGATGTGTTGTGGAAAAAGGAATGAAACATATGGGGATTTCTCTCTACAAGAGATATTTCTAAATATTTCTAAAAATGAAAAGTGAAGACAAAATAAGGTCACTTTTCCTGGATTCTAAAACTACTTAGAAAAATCTTAAACTACTATAGGAATTGGGAAGATATATTTGGGGGTGTCTCTCTACAGAAAAACGATTTTGAAATATTTGTACAGATTTCTAATTTCTAAAACTGAAAAACTAAGCAAATGGGGTTGCTTTTTCTCAGGAGCCCCATGCTGCTGCCTGCCCCCTGGGCTCCCCCAGCCCTCGGGACCCCGCCGCTGGTCACAGCAGCCCCTGCCTGGCTCCTGCCTGTCCACACCGTGGGCATCCATGGCTGCTCCTGGCCATGGAGCTGTGCCAGTGCTGCTGCCAGCTGGGCTTTGCTGCTGCTGCCACCCAAACACTGGGGTGACGGCACCTTCCCTTTAGTGCAACAAAAGAAAAGGCCATCACCTAGCCTGGCAGAGAGCAGGGTTAACTTCATTGCTGTTTAGAGGGCAGGCCCAGGGGGCTCAGGGGCAGAGGAAGGGACATGTTGGTCTCAGGAGGGGCTGGAGGGTGCTGGGCTGCTGCTGGGGTCTATAGAAGGAGTCGGGATGGGACAGAGGAGGATCAAAAAAGAAATGCAAGTAGCTTGGGGATACACATGGGGAGAGGAGGTGGCAGTGCGATCTCCAGGCCAATAGGAGATTTCATTGTTGATTGCTGTTCTGGAGTCTTCAGCTCAAAAGTCTTGACAGGGATGCCCAGAACCTTCTTACTGCTGGAGGAGCTGCTCCTGCTGTTTGGGTGTGAGGTGCAGCCACCGTCTTACAACTCTTGTCCAGAGGTGGAACTGTGGAAAGAAGAGGTGGCTGAGGCCCCAGCTGCCAGTGGCACACAGGGAGCCTCCTGCACAGCAGGGCCCAGAGCTGGCAAGGCTCCCCAGCATGGCTGGAGCTGCTGGCACAGCTTGGCCCAGCTGCACAGCTGCCCCTCAAGGCCCCGGCCAGCAGGACACAGCTCTGGGCAGGCTCCCTGGGCAGGAGCGGCCCCCAGAGCGCCTCTGCCTTTCAAGGGCAATCTCGTCCCTGCTCTTTCTCCTCCCCACCATGCTTTGCCTCTGCCCTGTGCCCCTGGGGCTGCTCTTGGCCAGGCAGCCTCAGTGGGAGCCAGCACTGGCTGCAGCCCCAGCGGACCCCCCAGGACAAGGCCCAGCAATTAGGAGGCCAATGAAAGCTCTGGGCAGCAGCAGAACCCTCAGCAGAGTTCTTTGGACAATCATGGACTGGCCACACCTACGCTGCAGCCTCACTGGGAATGTTTCCTGTCTGCAGTAGACTTTCAAAAGAAGCTGTTTGAGACACTCACTGTCTCCTCTTAAGTCCAAATTTGGACAGAGCATAAGATGAAGATAAGCTCCAAAACAAGCAGGCCTGCCAGGAACCCCAGCCAGCAGCCTGTTCCCTGACAGAAACCCCTTCCAAGGCCCTTATGGGCATCAGGAACATGTGCTGTGGTTCCAGCTGCACCTGTAGGAGCAATGGGGAGCGTCAGCCCGTGCTGAGCTGCACTGCTGAGCTGGCAGCACGGTGGATGCGGGCAGGACGTTCTCTGTTTCCCCCAGAGCTGGGGCCTGCAGGCACCTTGCCGCCCCTTGGCACAGGCTGTGCCACCCAACAAAGCCCAGCAGGCTGGGAGGAGAGCCTGGGGGGGAGCAGCAGGAAGCTGAGAGAAGGCCCTGCTCTAGAACTGAGGGAGTTCCACCAGAAGCAAACAAAGATGGCAACTTTAAGACATTCCCACTGTGCTCACAGTTTGTCTGATAAGACTAAGACGTGAGTTTGTCAAAAATCCCAGGAAATATCTGGGAAAAGGTTTCATGTATGTTGGTTGTGACTGTCCTGGGGGGACGTTATGATGCTTGTATCCCCATTCATCTGTTCTGTGTCTTTAAGACTGTCTCTGAAGAGTGAAAGTTTTGTTTGGGATTCTCTTATCAGAGACACAGAGATGGGCAGTACATAGGGCTTTTTGCTTTTGGCTTTCTGCTTTGCTTGCTGTCTCGCTGCTCTTGTTTTCTGCTTCTGCTTATTAGCTAGTTCAAGCTAAAGAGTCCCAATTCCTTCCTGGACTGTTTCTCCTCTCCTTTTTCTGTGACCATCTGGAACCTGCTCCGGACTGAGACTTGGGAACACCGAGGGTTTGCACCATTTGGCTGCAGCAGCTGCCCCAGCCCCGGAGGGACTAATAGAGCAAGTACCCCCGGAAGAGACTTTCTGATTTTGTCATCTTTCTCAGAACGGTGTCATCTGGTATTGTTCATTTTGTGTGCTGGGGGTGCTGTGCCTGTTAAATAAACACGTTCTTTCCATTTCTCTCTAAGAAATTTTTTCCCGAACCGGTTGGGGGGAGGGGCCATGTGGGTTTGCTTTCTGGAGGGGCCCTTCTTTGGAGGTTCTCTACCAAATTTGCCCTATACAAGGAAAAAATATTGGCGCCCAACGTGGTTCCACACCTTATCCCCATATCATTAACATACTACCACACATCATGCATTATTCATGCAAAATTTCCATCTGTTCCCACAAAACTTACAAGCAATACCCATCATGCCTTCATCACATCCCCACAATGGACCACTGAATCCAGGCCCTGTATTACAGAGCTGCAGGATTCCCCCCTTTCACTTTACTCCCTTAGGTGAGAACGGTCAGTGCAGGGACCCTGAGATGTGCAGCTCTGTGAGCAAACCCTATTAGCTCTTGATGTTTCTACTGGCAGGAAGAAGTCTGGGCTAAATACCTTGATTTCTGTGTAACGGTGTATTCAGTGAAAAGTCACTTAAGGATGTGGTTAATTAAAAAGGACTCCTGTTCCTTCCTTTAGACTTCAACCTCAGATGTTTCCCCACTGCTCACCCTTGATAATGAACTACTCCTTAATAGGCTTGAATATGCTTAGGGAGACATTGAGAGCAAGGTGGCTCTTAGGGAAGCTGTGTCTGAAAAGGACGTGTGCTGTGTTGCTATCCTTGAACAACCTCCTTTCAGTAAAGCCAAAAAAGGAAGAAAGAGTGAGACACTGCCTTAAGTGTCTGAAGACAACTTCTACAGTATTGCTGCAGATTTGAAAGAGGTCTTTCAAGAACCAGCCAGAATAGATGGTATTTTCTCCATCTATTCTGGTTTTTTCTTTGAAAGACCTTCAAAAACAAACCAGAATAGACTGAGGAAATACACTGGCACAAAGAGGATGCACAGGACTCTGCCCCAGATGACCATTTGGGACCTTTGCCTGAGAAAGACGCAGCTCAGGATACGAGTGCTTTCAAGTTTTCCTTCTTTGGAGGCACAGAGGAGTTGGGCATCAAAGAAGATAACAGCAGAACCCTTCTAACAGTGTCATTGCTAAGGAAGAGCTTCTGGCAGGCAATGTAGGGCAATATAGTGTAAAGAAGGTCAGGATGCAGGGGATTTTCAGCAGCAGAAGTCAGTAATTAGGCAGAAGCATTTTGATCTTCAGTTCTGCTTGCCGGGGCTGTGGTAGATTATTGAGAGGTGCCTCATGCTTGCATCTCAGGAATTCTGAAAGGCTTGCTTTGAGAAGGCGTTGGGGTTTTTGCTGAGTGGTGAAAAAGCTTGTTCTCATGCCCTGAATTCCTCAAACACGGAAAAACGTGACACACCAGTCATATCAAGTTTCATAGAATCCAACATGGTTTTTAAGGAAATGTGCGTTAATGTAGAGGGAGGAGCAAAGTCTGAGAGCTGGCCCCAAGATCCATGAACATTCTGTTTGTTACTGAATTCTACTCTTGGACCTTTAAAAAAAGGAAATGGAATGACACATGGTCATTGGGGTGTCCTAACCTTAGATAAAATGAGGCCGTCTGAAATGAAGATGAAACAACATTAACTCGAGTCCCAGTCATGTAGGAGAGAAAAGAAAATCCGTGAAGTTATCCAAAATATTAAAAACCCAGTGCAACAGCACAAAGCAACGAGCCCCCCAGACTTGTGCTGAACTGAGAAAGTATTCAGTGTCTTCTGAATGCAATGAGAAATGTTTAAGAATACATAAGGGATCCCTGGAACAAAGTGGAAAATACTGGAGCCGAGACGTAGCTTAGAAAGTCTGGCAGGGTCAGATTCTGTCCTTCCTAAATCTCTCTTCTCCACTGTAAGTATTTCACGTGAAAGGAGGAATTTTTCCTGACCAGTAGAGGAATAATCTGGTTTTGGCTTTTTTTCTCTATTGGTGCTGTCATTGCAGAGCCTCACGCGCTTGGGACAATAAAGCCGGTAAAAGCCACATGGCAAGAGGATCCACATTTCCAGGACAGCAGTTCTGAGGGTGACGATGAGCCTGAGATGACAGAAATCGAACAGGACCAAGAAATGCAAGTTGCATTTCTCTTTGTTGTCTACTTGGCTGTAGTAGTTGGATGCTGTGGTAATATTAATAGCAGCACGCAGGGATTGGAAACTGACATTGTACACCTCTGAGCAATGAAAGTCATCTTGGAAAACCGTTTGTGCTGCACAGAGTCAAAACTCCCAGCAGCCCATTGGATGTGAATGTGAATATGGAAAGAAAGAGTAGAGCACAAGAAATTAACTGGGTCATTTTGGTTTGACCAACTCCAAACTGAGTTTGGCCAAAAGCCAAAGACACAGTCAGTTTTCTCTTTCAAAGAGGGTTTTGTAAAATAAAAAGCTCTATTCGGTTCCTAGGGAATGAAGCTTTTCAATGTATGGCATTTCTCTGAAGAACTACAGGATTAACTTGTGTTCATGGAATTTGATAGTACAATTTAGGATGCTCAAATCCCTTTGTCCTTTTCTAGGTTTCTTTCTACACCCTGCACAGAAAGTGCTAGAGCTTTTTTCTTCTCCAAAGATGATGAACGCCTAAGAGGTATGACAGAATTTCTTTACCCTCTTTTATATTTTTTTTCCTTTTAAACCCTTCCTGTAATTCAGTGAGGAGGAAAAAATGCTGCCTAGCTATCAAAGTTTTCTAGTCAAAATTTGCCACCCTCACTTGTGATCCAAGTTGTGGCAGAATCCCGTGAGAAAGTCCTGGCAAAACAAAGGCCAAAACTTCTGGCTTTCTTTTGTTTCAGACAATTACCGAATAGGAATCTGGAATTTTAGAGTTTACCAAAAACTTAGTCACTTGACAGGTTACGTAGACATTTTGGATCCTTTCAGGTATTTAAATCATCTTTGTCTTTTTCCTCTCTTTCTGGAGTTACCATTAGGAATGTTGAGTGTTCTTGTCAGCCACATATGTCCCTGTGGTTCTTTGTCCTAATGAATCTGGGGCTTTCTCTTCTGAATCCAGTGAATTTTGTATTTAGAAACAAAGAAAACAACATCCAAAGCAAACATGCACAAACCCCAAAACCTGCACAGGCCACGAAAACAATTGCTGGTTACAGTTTGTAGAATAGAGTCTTAAGCTTAAAGGATGTGCCTTCCATGAGATTGATTCCATAACTCTGCTGAAATGCACTGCTGTGTTCACACAGTTCCCGGCCTGCAATCTTCCAGGCAGCCTGATTTACAGGGTGTGTTGAAATGGAGAGCTCAGGCCTCAGCAGGCCTCAGTTCTGGGGGAAGATGTGGCAGGCTGGTGCTGAGCTTCTAATGCAACAGCAGCAATTTCAGTGCAATTCAGATTGCAGCATGGTGAGGAAAAGTGCTGCTGCCTTTGATTGTTCTTAGCACAGCAGGCTGCAGTAGGGAACATTTCTGCTGGAGCCAAGGTGTGGTGGGGGCAGGAGAACAGGAAGGATGTGAAGAATTGATTTCTGATTTTAGTGCTGTGTTGGTCAAGATTGTTAGAAGCAGCAGCACAATCACAAGTGCTTAAGGCTATTAACTGTATGTTTCTTTTGTGCAGAGGATCCGCACTTATTTTGTTGATTAGTAGAAGTCAGTGAAGAAAAAGAGGGTTAGGAAGACAGACGTAGATTATTGCTTGAGGTGAGTATGGAACATCTGTTCCCTGGTAAGTCTAGGTGAAAGCTGAGCATGGGGAGGGATTGCAGCTATGAATGTGCATGCAAAATTAATTCAGGACCTCGAGAAGAGCTTCAAATTTGTAATGAACGGGGAGGAGAAATTTTGTAGTGTAGCGGTGTGTATAACATCATGTTGTGTGGTCCAGTCAGGTAAACCACTACATCTTTGTGTGTTACAGGAGCAGCTACTTAACTGTATGTAAGGATAGTGAATGTAGAGACTTCTCCTCATAGTGGATTCAGGAACTTCTCTGAAGAATTTGTTAGATTTTCATTATTTTCTGGAACGCCAAAGGAAGCATTAGGATACCCTATAGGAAGTGCAAGCAAACCAATAAAGTTTTTACTGATGAGAAGCGAGTCACGTTTGTTCCTTGAAAGTGTTGCCAAACAAGGTTACTTTGAAAATCCTTTGAAAGGTCTGACAGGGATCAATATCAGCAAAGCCTGTTAGGCCGTGTTTGGGAGCTGGGGCTGAGGCTCTCGTGCCCTGGGGAGCCACGGGAAGGCTCCAGGCCTGAGTGTGCGGCCAGGCCGGGGCCATTGAGCTGCAGCCCATCCCTGGTGGATGCAAGGGCAAGCAGGAATGCCAAGGGACCCCAGGACCGGGCCAGGCCAGGCCAGAGCAGTGCCCCCAGCCCTCCAGGAGCGGATGGGCTCTGCCAAGCCCAGCCTGGGCACTGCCCCCAGCCCAGGGACAGGCGGGTGCTTTGCCCGAGGTCTGGGCCCAGAGCAGCAGAGCTGTCACAGTCCCAGCTGGTTCTGGCCTGCGTGAGGCCTGAGCAGGGCCCGTGGGTGCCCTGGGCAGCACAGGAGCAGCACAGGAGCAGTTGCCAGGGCCTGGGGAGGCACAGGGCTCAGCTTCTGCACGGTGACACAGCATGCAGGCTGCAGGGGACAGAGCCAATGGCACCGGGCATGAGCAGCTCTGCAGGGCTCTGAGCCTGCAGCAGCATCGGCCCCAAGGCTGCTCTGTCCTTGCCTGGCTGATGGGCAGCGCTGGAGGCCTTACAGAGCAGGGGCCATTGTGGGCACGGCTGTCCCAGGAGCTGCCCCCTGGCCCTGCTGGGCCCCACTTGGGCAGGAAGGAGGCTCCCAGCCCCGGCATGGCCGAGCAGCTCCTGCCTCCCCCTGCCTCTGCTCTGATCCCCACACTGCCTGCTGCCACAAGAGCCCCTGGGCCATGCTGTCAGAGAGCTGCTTTGCCCTCACCTGGCTCCCTGGCACCAGGGCCCTCCTGCTTGCTGTCAGACATAGCAGATGTCAGCAGAGAGTCCCTTTGCAGGAATTACGCAGTCACCTCTAGGTGCTGATCCTCGCTTTCTGTGGAATAAACAAGAGCTTGGGGCGCTGCCATGGCAGGGCTTCGCTCAGCTGTAGGCACTACCAGCCCGGCTCTGCCTGGGACTCAGGCAGTGCCACGGCGAACGGCAGCTCTGGCATGGCAGCCTTGGGCAGTAGCCAGCTCTGCGGGCTGGGACCCCGCAGCGGTCGCACGCTTCTCCCAGAGCCCGAGCAGCACCTGCACGCTCCCAACACCGAGGCGGGAACGCGCCCAGGAACAGCGCGGGCTCGGCTCTGGGCACGAACCGCCCCGCCCCTCACACCCGCCCGCCCCTTCCCGCCCTCCGGCCCCGCCGCGCGCCGCCCGCGCTCTCATGGCGGCTCTCGCCCACAAAGCGGCGCCCTAAGCCCTGCAATGGCGCCACCAACCTTCTGGCGCTCTGGAAGGCGCGGGCCTGCACCCGTTGCAAACTGGGCCCTTCGTCCCATTTCCTGAAGAAAACATGTCCTGTCTGGCCTGGGCTTTACACACTTCCAAGCCTGATCAACAGGAAGAGACGTTTAACCTGGACACACGTAGCAGCCTGCAAGCTCGAAGTGATGGCCAGGTGTTAGAAAAGCAAAGTATTTGTTGCTAGAATTGTCTTCCAAGACTCAAGACTGGGCACGTTTCACTGATCTCAAACCCAGAGGGAAGTTGACAAAGCTTGGGAAGAAGTATGCCCACTGATAGTGGACACAAACGATGCAGAATTTCACTTGTTCTAAAATTTTAAAAGTTTAATAGTAATAAATTAGTTATAAAACTAAGAATAAAAATTAGAGAAAAAAAATTTGGTCAATTAGAGGTAGGACAATGAAGGGCAATTTAAAAAGCAAAGAATTACAAATGTCTGGGTGCTCTGCTCTGCCTCAGAAGACACTTTGCTAACACAGGATTAACTTAAAAGTAATACCCTGTTGTATATTCATATATCTCATACATGATGCCAAAATTCTTTTCAAACAATGGGTGTTTTCTTTTTCTTGTCAACCCCTCCATCATCTTGTAAATCAATTGTCTTGGTCCCTCAAAGTCTGGTTCTTCCCGAGAAGGAGGCAATATTTCTTTTCTTAGAATTTTGGTGTCTTGTTACTGTTATCTCTCCTTGAGCTATTTAGAAAATGTATCTTACAGCACAGAGTTTCTGTAGCCTAAAACTATATTCACCACACTACTTTAAAAGCCTAGGATAGCACTACAAAAAAGGATTAATACAACATAACTTTCCAACATAACACATATAGTATTAATTTTAATATTTGCGAAAAGCCAATCATATAATATGCATTTTTCACACCTTCTCTGCTCCTTCTTCTTCTCAAAATATATTGTAAACCTGACTAAAAAAACTAGTTAGAGCCACGGTCATTGCCTTATTCTGAAAACTCACAGCTGACTAACAGGTTTAGTGCCTTACAGAGCAGGTTTGAGGCCCTGGAACTGGAGGGACAGACAAGTGATGAAGTGGGCAAAAGTCCTTCTGCAATCGAGGGGCACCTAGGGCAAGTCAGGCAACACCATGCATGGTGACCACCTCTGTTCCAAGGGAAGGCAGGGTCCTTGCAGGCCTTCCCAAAAGCATCTCAAGGGAAGGTTTCCATCTGCCCTGCCCTGTTTGCTTGACTTCAGCTGAATCTTTCTCTCTCTGAAAGACAGGAAGCTCACGTGTGTTAGGAGAATACTGTGAGCATTGGCAGAGGTGAACGGTCAGGAATCCAGAGGCTTGTGCAACTCTCTTCCATAGAGAGTCCCTTGTTGTATATTTCTAAAAAAGCAAAGCCTAAATGGCAAGTCAGCAATTGGGGAAGTGCAGCACTGAGACAATAAAGCTGTAACATGCCTTGTTTTGCAAGGGACAAGTGAGACAACAAATGTTCAAACAGCATATACTGAGAAGATGAAGAAGAAAACCTAATTTTTCTAAGGTTTTCTAATGTTTATATTCTTCTCTGTACCTTTTGAAGACTGCCTATATCCTATTTTCATTGTTTTCTTTTTTCCTGTCTTGAGAATGAATTTTGCATTATGGATATTTTTAGTCAGGCATAAGAAAAGTTCCATATTGTTTAAAAATCATGAAAAGGTAAGTTTAGAGGAAACATCCATTGTCTTTGATAGTTGGATCAGACTCAATTTTAAATACCCTTGTATGTCCTGCTCATATGCAAAGATGCTAGATTGATCTTGGAAGGGCATTAAACCAATAAACAAGTACTTCAAAACCTCGGGAGGTGGCTGCCATGGTGAGTTTCCTGAGGGCTGACAGCCCCAGCCCTGCTCCATGGCCGGTTTCCATGAGGCGTCACGGCCCCAGCCCCGCTCCATGGCCAGTTTCCCTGAGGTGTCACAGCCCCAGCCCCGCTCCATGGCCGGTGGCCCTGAGGTGTCACAGCCCCAGCCCCGCTCCATGGCCGGTTTCCCTGAGGTGTCACGGCCCCAGCCCCACTCCATGGCCGGGTTTCCTGGTCACTTCGAGGTGCTGTTCCTCTCTCTCCGTGGAGAAAGTAGAGGCCAGGGAGCTTGCAGAGCAGGCCCAGAGCCATGAGGGCTCTGCTCCCTGCTCAGCCCTGTGTGAGCTCTGCTCCTTTCCGCCTTCTCCTCCCGTTGTCAGGTCCCACTGACACTCAGCCTGAGCCCAGCATTCCCTTTTGGGGCCAAGGGAAATCTCTGCTCCTGCCTCTGGCACAGGGCGCTCTGCCAGCTGGTCAGGGAAGGAGACAGCCCCGGAGAGAGGCATGAACAGTGGAGGAAAGCCAACATCACTGCAGTCTTGCAAAAGGGCACCAAGAAGGAGCCAGGAAACTGCAGGCCCATCAGCCTCAGCTCCATCCCCAGAAAAGTGACAGAACAGCTCCTCTTGGATGCCATCTCTAAACCTGTGGAATAACAGGAATGGAAACCATGCTTGACCAATCCATAGCCACCTGTGCTGCAGTGACTGGCTGGGCTTGTGAGGGGAGAGCAGTGGCTGTTGTCAGCTGGGACTTCAGCAAGGCTTTGTCCCTGCCTCCCATAACAGGCCCCTGAGGCAGCTCAGGGACAGTGGGGCAGAGAAGTGGACAGGGGAGCTCCAAACTCAGGTAGCTGTGAGCTCAGGGGGCCGTGCTGGGCCCAGCCTTGTTTGCCTTATTCCCCAGGGACCTGGCAGAAGGGACGGAGCGCTCCCTCAGCGTTTGCTGATGGGACAGAACTGGGAGCAGGGCCTGAGGCACCACAAGGCTCTGCTGCCCTTCAGTGAGACCTGGACAGGCTCGAGAGTTGAGCAGAGACGAACCTAATGAAGTTGCAATGGGAAAAGCCTCTAGAAGAGCTTCAGGCTTTGTAATTACCAGGCAACAGAAGTGTTTTAGTAAAGTGGAGTCTATAACCTTGTCTTGTAATGTCCAGTGAGGGAAACCACTGCTTCTCTGTATGTTATACATTGTATGTCGCTTGTATGTACATCAAGAAAGTCTCTGAGAGAAACATGAAAGAATTCAGAAACTTCCCCTGATATTATTTTGGATTTTCATGATTTTCTGGAATGCAGGGTGAAGTGTAAGGATGCCAAAAGGAAAGTGAAAGCAAACCAATAAATCTTTAAAAACTCAGAAGCCTCTCCTGTTTCTTCCTTGAAGAAGTTGCCAAACAAAGTTGCTTTTGCAATCCTTTGAAAGAACTTATAGGAAAAAGCATTGGCCAAAAGTGTTGCCCTGTGTTTCTGAAGAGCAACAAGCATTTTGTGTTGATGCAAGGTCTGTACCAGGGTTTGGGGTTTTGTGTGTGTATGCTTTGAATGTGAGTCTTTGCAGGACTATTAATAATTAGACCATGTCCTGAAGAGAACATGTTACTGTGTTGTGCTGTCCAGTGCTGAAGAGGGTTGAGACAGAGCAGGTAGCTCTGTGTCTGTGTGTAACTTGCATGAGCAGCACGGGAGCAGTGCCCAGGGCCTGGAGAAGCAAACGGGTTTGCGGTGCTGAGGACAAGGTGTCCAGAGCTCGGGATTGTCCGGCCAAGCTCTTCTGGCTCCTTGTGCTTGGAGCCCTGGCCGGGAGCCCTGCAGAGCCCCGGGTGCAGCTTCCCAACTTCCCCCTCTGCCTCCTCCCTGCCTCCAGGGTAAAGGCACTCCCTGGCATTGCACTGGCTGTGCCTCCCTCCTAGAGCAGTGAAGGGATCCTTTCCCAGCCAAGGTGGCTCTCCCATGGAGACAGGAAAATGGACAAACTCCTGCTGCCCCAGCATCAGGCAGGTGCAGGGTGTCCCTGCCTGTCAGCCCCTGCCCTGCTTCCCAGAGATGCCACTGATTGTTCTAGAAGTCATGGATCTGGATTTCCAGGAGCATGTTTGCAAAGACACGAAAGAGAAAAATTGACAAGAATTGTTTGTGCTTCTCTTCCTGAGTTTTTTCCAATGTATTTTCTAGTAGGAAAGCATGGACCACACTGGCAAAGTTCATGTAATGTAGGAAAAGCATCCTCCTGTATTTGACTTGAGTGGAGGACAATTGCAAGCTCTCCTGTCAAATGTGCACAGAAAATTCTCAGTGCATTTCGTGTCTTTGCACTGAGTCAGTATAAAAGATGACGATTCTCAGGAGCCTAGTACTAATTTTTCCATTTATATGAAATGTGAAAGTTGTTAGTTCATAGGATGACAGATAACTGAGGTCTGGAAGCAGCTGTGGTGGTGTCCAGGTTTATCTCCTGTACCCAATGCCCAATGCAGCAGCATCAAATAAGGTTCATCTTAGTTTTCTGCAGACAGGTCTTGAGGAAAACATCAGTTCACCTAGAGCACGGTTTGAATCCCTGCAGTGCAGCTGACTCCGCACCGGCTCTCTGGGCCACCGCCTGCCAGGGGCAGGAGCAGAGATTTCCCTTGGCCGGGGCCGGAGCCCTGGCGTGGCAGTGCCTGAACAGCACCTCCCTGCCTACAGTGCCTTCCTGGATGGCTGCCCCAGGGCCTGGCATTTGACCCTGCCCTTGCTGCAGGAGTCCCGGCCCTGCTTCCACCCTGAGCAAATGCTCGGACCCATCTCAGAAGCTCGGTGCCCGAGGGGGCCACCACAAGTGGTTGCCAGGGACCTGAGGCCATGGCTGCCCCGATTTTGGGTACACGGCTCTGATGTCAGAGTGGCCATTGTGACCTGTGCCACCAAGGCCACAAAAGGGGATGCTGGGCTCTGGCCGAGTGTCAGTGCGACCTGACAACGGGAGGAGAAGGTAGGGCGGGGACGTAGTTGCCCAGGGACCAGAGGGGCCCCACACCTCGGGGCTCTAGGCCTGTGCTGCAGCCTCACCTGCCTCTCCCTTCCCAGAATCAGCGGAGGAACAGCCAGGACACTGCGGTGTTCCTCAACGCGACGACGGGAGGAGAAAGTGGACAGGAGCAGGGCTCACGCAGGCCTGAGCAGGGAGTAGAGCCTCGTGGCTCTGGGTCTGTTCTGCAAACTCCCCCCTCCTCTTCTTTCTTCCATAGACAGTTCAGCACCTCGAAGTGACCACGTCCCTCGAGGACAGAGACGCAGGACAGACAGCCGCCATGT